>NW_021318852.1:1681962-1950583 GCF_001605985.2 Dendrobium catenatum
TGTCATTTACTTTACTGTTTTTACGTTTCTGCATTTTTAATTCTTAGTCTTAAAAACTCTGTGGTTGAAAAACTTTTTCTACAAAACTTAAAATAAACAATTTTATTTCGGTTCAACATAATTTTAAAAGAGGGTTTAAAATTTTCTTAACTACCAATTCACCCCCCCCCCCCCCCCCCCCCCTCCCCCTCCCCCTCTTGGTAGCCTTTGGGACATTAACGTAGGCTTAACAACCTAATTACTAGACTCAACATGTTGGTGCTACAGTGCCAATCTCATTATCTTTAGCTCGGCAAATTTTCCCTTGGCAGTGTTATGGCGTGCAAATGATGGCATAATGAAGCCAAGCTCTATACATTAGCAATAAAACCTCTCCTTATAGCACTACATCACATGCATGTTAGTGATGCGGTGTCAATCTCTCTATTTTTAGAACAAAACTTCATACCCTAAGAGTGTTATGGTGATAGAATGTTAATACCATGATGCTTTACCATAATTCTTATATACTTTCAATCCTTACGAAATTTTTTGTTAAAATTGTATATTTAAGTAACTTTTACATATATAATACACACATTAAACAAAACTTTTTGACTCTAGAGATATGAATTCATATAGGTATGCACTATTTTATTTTTGAAGCATAAGTTCTTATTTAAATTGTGTGCTCTTATTCAAATTATGCACACTTAAAATTTTTTTCAATGTTCTTGTTTTGAATCGCTCGATGCTTTATTATTTTCCAACATCTTTATTAAAAGGTATGCCAAGTGGTGGCTTATTACAACATGCAAAAAAGTGATACATTGAGGATCTTCTTAGTAGGGGATACTAACAAATCTTTAAATAACAACCTAACTCCAGTGCATCCCAATTTGATAGAGGAGCATGGATTTATTGAGACCTAACATGCCCCTAGATATTTCTTTGCGGACTTTCTTTGATAGGTGTCTGTGGTTGATGATAGAATTTGGCTCATAAGTATTTGTTCAATTTTAAATTTAGAACTTTATGTATACTTTAAATTCTTATTTTATGGCTCTCACATATTGTTTCTCTACATGAATAGGGTTAGCCAATAAGGAGGAGAGGGCAAACCACTTATACAAATATACAAAGCATACCTCCATATGTATAGGTTTACATTAAGGTGAATAAGAAAGATGTGTCATGTAATAGACTAGATTCTATTTTGCTTGGTTCATACTTAGGAGTTCTAGCTAGAAATCATATTTTGGCACCAATCTCACCCCCATATTTGCCTAAAAAGGATAAATAGCCTTTAAAGAAATGAATGTTAGTTGTAATAGAGGTAAATATAAGCATAAGTAGACATGTGTTATTTATTATTGTTTGTTATATTTTACCATTTATCATCTGTTAGGCCAATTTTTTGTTATTTGTAAATATATGACATTGGATTTTGTAATCCCTTCATGTCAAGTGGCATAAATACAAAAATAGTTTGAAGTCAAACATAAGGATAGCTAGCACATAAAGAAAATTATGGAGGTTGTCCCCGTAGAAGTGGACCTAGCCAATAATATGAACTGATTAATTAGTGGCCATAACCAACAAAGCAAGTAAATAAGCATGGGTTGCAAGTGTTAATGATTTCCTTAAAGAATATTGAACTTTTATGATAATTATATGTTGTACGACATGGTGGCCAAAAATGTTGAAAAAGGAAAAAAAAATTGTTTTCTCATATGATGGTTTGAGTGAGGTCTAAAAGGAGATAGCCAGAGATTGTATGAATTTTATTTGGTTACATTAATTTCTCTAGTATGTAAGAAAATTAATCTCCATCTTTTGTTTAGTTTTTATACAGGATCACTGCTATTATGAAAAATTAATAAGATACATTAAAATGTCCCTTGATCATTTGAGATGCTAGGCTAAGATATGTAATATTAGCAAATTTTGTATGCAGTTTACTAGAAGAGTATATTAAACTCTAACAGCTTTTTTTTTTAATTTAGATACATGCATGTGATAAGCTTGCTGGGGAAGGGATAATGCCAAATGATGGAAATTTAGAGGTCAATGAGAGAGTCTTCAAGACAATCATGGAGCCAAAATATCCTAGGATAGTACAAACATAAGGGTGGTACATTTGCCAAAGTTGAAAGACTTGAGCAATAGATGCAAACACTTCAAAATAAGATGAGATAATATATGCAAAATTATTAGGGACATCCTCCACTTCCAAAAAGCTCATCCGTGGTCAATATATATATATATATATATATATATATATATAGTTTTACTTATCATACTTTTTTTAACTAATGAGTTCTCTATTATTAAGGTGTCAATGATCAATTCTCACATGAATGACATCTGAAATGAAGGGGAAAGAAAGGAGGAAAAGAAATATAATGCTCGATATTTTTTGTAAGTGTAAGCTATTATTTTGAAATATTATCATGGACACATTTTTTATAGTCACCTCCATTCATCTATATATATTTCTATGTAAGATAATATGAAGTTTATTCTAATTACTATTGATAATTTCGTTATTGATTTTTAATTCACTGTTGATTGTTTATATTTTTATATTTCTATGCCTCCAGTTTTAGTGCAGAGATTTTCAAATAAGGTCCTTTACGATAGCAAATCATGTTAGGTCTAGTAGAGAAACGTAGAGTTTTTTTTTTATCTTTTTTTCTTTTTTTTTTCTATAATGCTGCCCTATCGTTGCTCTAGAGAATAATGATGGAGGCCATCTTCACTTCTTTTATTTATCAATCCTTGGCGGTAAATGCATCTAATAACAACAATAATACTTTAAGTTACTATGGTAGCTAGTCAATGTTAAATTTAAGATCAATTTAGGCTTCGTTTGGGACGGCTTCCATACTACTTAAATCAACTTTTTAATATAAAAATTCTAATTTTTAAACAAAAAAGTTTTTTTAAGAAACAATAAAAAAACCGTCCCAAACAAAACCTCAGCGTGAATAAAATAGACATTACAGAATTAAATAAATGTTCATATGAAACATCAGCTCATTTCTCCTAAAATTAAATTAAATGAATATGATTAGAACATCTATTCAGGAATCTGATTGAAGTTGGAGCTACAATTTACATTGAACAAAAAAAAAAAATCAGTAGTTATTAAATTCATTTGACCATCATATAAATACTTTAGATTGATTGTGAGATAATTATAATGCATAGTTAAATAACTCATGAATAATACTCATTTTAAAATAAATTTATTTTTTTTAATAAATAATCAAATTTTGATTAAACTATTTTCCATAATTTTTTCCCTTGTTGAATTTTCATGTCAAACAATTAGCTCTTTAAAGCTTAATTTAATATGAATAAAATAATAATAATAATAATAATAATAATAATAATAATAATAATAATAATAATAATAAAATCTTCATTAAATCCCAATCAATTATAAATCCTAAACTCTAATTCAGGAAAGACCTTAAATATTGAATGTTTTCTTAATTAATTGTAAAACAAATTTCTAAATTTATCACAAATCATTGCAGCACTTTTTAAGTACAGTAAAATAGGAAAGTTAAGGTTTTGCATTGATTTTAATCATTGTTATACTTCTATATTCCAAATTTACAGTGGCCATAACCGTTGCAAATATAGAATACTCAAGATTTTCATCAATTCATAAACGCTGGAATGCTTAAAAAATATGGTAGTTTTAACACCTAGAATGCTTAAAAAATGATAGTCTAAACTGCTAAAACAAAATTGTTGTGAAAGCATATACAAATAAAGAGGTTTTATAACCACTAGCTAGTAAAAGCATTTCCATTGATAACAAATGCAGTAAATTTATAGCAGTTCTTAAACTGGTAAAACGGCCTTCATAGTGGTTTAAGTCATTACAATAGCTTAGAAAAAGTGTTGCTAAAACCTGATTTATTAGTAGTGGCTCATGATTCACAAATGTGGCTCACGCCACACACACTCTTGCTCGCTTCCTCGCTCAAAGGTTGGTCTTCTTTCTCCCTATTCCAAGGGCCACTAAAGTAGTTTAAGAAATCATTTTCGGTACCAACATGGGTTGTCACAAATTATTTGCGACAAACAATTTAGCAACCAAGTCTATTCAAAAAGGACACTAACAAAATGATCATTGTGACAAATTTGCAAAAGATTGAGGGGTTCCAAGTGACGTATCTTCTTATGGGAAGAGTGGGAAGAGAGGAGAGAGAAAGAGATGCTTAAAAATATTTCATAAATTATAAACATAATTGATTGAACTATACTTCTTTTTTTTTCTTTTTTTTTTTTTTTTTTTTTTTTTTTGTGACAAAACTAACTTAAATTATACATTCACAGATTCAATTTGCGAACTAAAAATTAAATTTTATCATTATTTTACTTTACCCCTATGAAGGCTTGTGCAAAGCATGGAAACTAGCCTATTTTATTATTATTTTACTTCGAAGTGTTCCAAAATCAAATAACCTGGAAAGTCTAAATAGTCATTTTATTCATGAAGCCTGAGAAGTGAAATAATGATCAAATAAGCTGATTGTGTGTGTTTATGTATGTATATTACTATCAAAATGTGATTAAAAGCTTTATTTTTTCCCATAATTTGCAGAAAAATATGGCTATAGTTAATATTTAATCATAAACTTAAAATTCTGATAGCTTTTAGGGTAGTTAACATCTTCTGTTAGCGGAAGTAAGGTTTGCATTATAAGATTCAAACATGAATCGAATAAATTACAGTTGGGCTACGTAGACCATTCAATTACTTGCTTCTCATTTTAGTGCGAGACTTTGTCAAATAAGAATAAACAACTTCCTCCAACATGTTATTAACTATTTTTTATAGGACAAGTGTCAAAGGGCTTCCTTCATCATGTTTTTCCACCAAATAGCTACGCTTTGGCCATCAGAAGCACTTCAAAGGTCATGGCGGAAATTTAACTGTAAAAAAATCATCCTAAAAATTTTCTCAAGTCCAGTATAAAGATATTGCACTTCTTCACAACTCAGTATTAGCAATCCCATCACCTTTCCGTTCTTAATTACTATTCACTATTGTTATTAATCATCACTAAGTGTTAAAATTTTTATTAATGGCTAACATTAGACTTTTTTTTTCTCTTTATAGTTTTCACCTTTTATGATCTAATGCAAATTGCTGATGAAGAAGTAACAATTAGACCATAATACACAACAAACGGGTGATGTGGCACATTCTGATTCGCCTTTGCACGGCATTCGTATCCGCACAAAATATTTTCACTGTTCAATGACATGCCTTTAGGGCTAGTGGCATCATTCATTAGAGTTAATATCTTATAATGTGGTTCCAAAATTGTGTATTTAAAAGTGCAAGATTTCAGCCGGGATAAATTTCTAATTTAGCTTTTTTTTTTATATATAGAAATCTGATCTTCTTGAAACCATTGTTATTTGTGTCACCTCTCTGCGGAGATAAATGAGATATTGTTAGAAGTTTGTTTTTGATTTCGACAATAAATTATTTATCTTTTTTATTTACTTTTACATTTGTATTTTAAAATTAAATCTCTAAAATAATAATTTGATGAGCATACGTACTAATATTAAATGAATGATGATGGAATAACTTGAAGGGTGTTCTGAAATTTTTTTTAGAATTACTCAAAATATCAAAATTTAACCAACAAAAAAAGAAAAAAAACAAAAGTACAAGAAAAGATATTGAATCAAATATGAACATAAGCTAGCTCAATTCCATCATTATATAGCCAACATTTGCTTGTTAATTCAATGATTCATTTATATATTACACTAGAATACAACAAAATTTTTGGAGAGACCGTATTGGAGTTTAGAAAAAAAAGAAAAAAAAAATCTTAAGAGCTCATGACATGATTTGCTTTAAATAATATATATATATTGTATACTGCTTACCATCAACATTATAATGAAATCCTTTCTGCAAACAAAAAACTAGTATGTAATTTCACGCATAAGTGCCACAAGATTTAATATTTATCTTATACTAAAATTTTAACATCATTTTTATTAGAATCAAATCTTACGAAATAATTAACAATTACTGCACATAATCCACAAACTGTTAATAAGAATCCCATCGAGGGCTCTTGACCCCTTTTTTTTTTTCCAATTGAATGAATCATGTTCTCCATTAAGTCTATCGCGATTCAGCTAGGGCAACTCAAAATACGCAGTCATCCACACCCTTCACCACATATAGCGAACATTACAAGGATTGTTTCAAAAATTGGTATTCCATTGCTTTTAGATGGAAACATATTTAGATGGGATGGGAGAAGAGAGAATTTGCTAGAGCTTTGTTAGAATTAATCTTGATGAGAAGCTGCCCTCTGGTATATGGATTGAAGGAATGTATGGGAGATTCTATCAAAAAATAGATTATAAGAAGACTTCAGCATTCTGCTACAAATGTGAAAAAATTGGTCATATTATGGAGAACTGTTCAGATGTTCTGAAAGAGGATTTGTCATTGTTAGGTTTGCAGAAGGGAGAAATGAAGAATTCTGAGAAGACATAAGAGTCTGCTTCCGAATCAACAAATATTGCTGATGGAAATATCATTTCTTCCTACTATGAATCGTGGAACACAACTCTCCTTGGCCTATTGGTTGAGAGCTTAGACTTCCAACTAAGAGGTCCAAGGTTCGAGTCTATGTGTATGCGTTGTGTGTGTGAGTTTGCCTTAATTGGCCTAAATGTCCCAAAAAAAATGAATCGTGGATTCATGTTAGCCATGCGAAAAATAAGCTCAATCGTAATGGAGGAATTAAGGTTCCACTTTTCCATAAGAAAGTTGATCAAATTGCTTCGGTTAATACATAAACAAAAGTGCATAATAAACAATTGAATTCATTGAAAGAAGATGTTGCTAAAAGTGATGAAAATGATCTGAATTTAACTAAAAATTCAGAAACTGTAGGAGTTGTTGAATCATCAGTTATAAGAACAGAAGAAGAGGATAAAGCTACTAAAGCATAAGTTGTAAAATCTGTTGAAGAGATTAAGGCTTCGTTTGGGACGGCTTTTTTATTGCTTTCTAAAATGGAGTTTTAGTACATTTTTTTTTAATTTTGTACTAAAACTCTGTTTTAGAAAACAATAAAAAAGCCGCCCCAAACGAAGCCTAAAGCTGCTGATCAAGATAGGGCTTTCAAAGAAATATCTTAGGATCTGATCCCTAAGTCAATTCACGTATTGAATTCTCATTTTTCTTGTTCTGATATGTTGACCTCTGTGTAAAGCACAAATGAAAAAAAAAAAAAATCAAACCTAGTATCGCATCGAAATTCTCTGCAATATCTGCCCAAAATTCCACCAAATCACTGTACATTCGGTGCCGTTTGCGTCTTCTTGTGGGATTCCCGTATGGAGCTCCTTGATTACTGCTCTCCAACGCCTTTAAAAGCAAGCCAAAACCTACGACATTCTCGGCTTCTTCCCACTCTCGTAGTAAGCTCTCCAACTTACCTCCTCCAATCGGCCTCCTCGAGTCCAGATCTTAACAAGGCCGAGCTAAGCCTCGATCTCATGCTCCCATCCTGTCGCCTCATCCCTAGCCTCCAGCTCCCGCCTTCTTCTTCCTCTCCAATCCTCCTGCTCACCCAATCCATTTCTCCCGTCGACCCCTTCACCTGATACCAAAGCCAAACCCCTCTCAACCCTTCTGCCGAGAGAGAGAGAGAGAGAGAGAGTACTTCACCAACCTTGCTTGCCGAAACCGAACCTCTAGCCCCAAGCCGACGTCCACCTCGCCTCTCCATCCTGACGTCCAAGAATTGCACTCGATCGGTCCTCCCCACAGGATCTCCTTGTCTAGTTCGCAGAATACTCCAACCCGGCCATATCTCCCTACATCCTTACCCGTCACCCTCTACCCGACCCTCAACCAGCTCAAGCTGCAAAAAATAGAGTGAGGTCAAGGTGGTATTAATATTAATAATATTAATTAGTATTAGTATGCCATTATTATTAGTATTGTAATTAGTTAGATGAATATATATATATATATATATATATATATATATATATATAATTATTATTATTTAAAAAAAAGAGAAGGAAAAAAAAAAAGAAAGATTTATAAAAAAAATAAAATTTTTTTTTTTTTTGCAAACTTCGAAAACCCGATTTCGACGCATGTGGCGCGATAAAACGACCACCTATACTCGCTTTTCTTAGCGTGGAGGGAGGAAGTGCGTCGTGACGCTTGCGACTAAGCAAGTAATCACCTAAAATCCCTTCTTCGGAGTTCGTAGCACACCAGAAAACTGCCTATACACGCTTTTCTTAGCGTTGTGGGATGGGAACCCGATGCGATGCGTATGACGAAGTGGGGATACCCATATGTACTCGCTTGCGGGGAAACAACTGCTTTTCTTTTGCAACAGGTGTCAAAAGACTCATACACGCTTTTCTTATCGTGGTGGGGGACGAAGAAATACGGCCGCGGTGTCCTCATCCGAGGACACCTATCATACACGCTTTTCTTAGTGTAGTGGGAAGGCCCAATTTCTCATAGCTTTCCCCTAAACGGGGGAGACGCCGAGAGGCAGCCGAAATTTAGGGTGAACACCAGGCCGCACTTGAACTTGATTGAACATATGGAACTTAAGTGAACTCAAACAAACAAAACTTAACTTGAACCTAATTAAAGAAATTTGGGACCTAATATAATCGAATGAAAGGAAAACTTAAATCAAGTATGATTTGAACTTGATATGGAATTCAAGTGGGCAACACTTGAGTAATCTAAACACAAATAAAAGTGAACTCATATTAGACTTGAATTTGAACAAAAAGACTTTGAATAAGACTCAGACTACAGAAGACTTCAACAAATGCAAAAGAGCTCGAACTCAAAGTTGGAACGAACTAAGTTTGAACTCAATGTGACTACAGAGGACATAGAACATGAGCTTGCTACTTAGACAATAAAGGATTTCAATCAATGTTGGACAGCAGGGAACATATTTTAGAATTCGAATGATTAATGAAATGAAACTGAAATGAGCTCAAACTTGAGCCTAATTTGAACACTAAGAATATATGACTTGAACTCCATTTGAATATTAAGAAGAAGTAATTTGAATGATTTGAGCACAAGCAAAGTCTCGCAACTTGATTGCAAAGGACTTGGACTTTAAATTGGATATGAACTACAATGGCTTTGAGCCTGGACAACAATAAAGAAATTGGCTTGAATCATGACATCAAAGTCCTAATGATTGTTAAGAATGATGAAGTCATAGAAATCAAATAAACTAGTGGTGATTTAAGCATGAATTGACCACAAACTTTGACATGAAGTTCTTTCTTGGACGATAACATTCAACGCGTAACAATAATCTCCGTGGAATGGAGATATCAATGAATAGGATAACAATTCATCATTCAAATTGCAAACTATCATCAAGAATGAAGAACTTGCAAATATAATCTGCTCGCAAGTAACAAGGAGGTATGATGAATATGATGACTTTGACGAGTATCAAGTAACTTGCAAGATGTACATAATAGATCATCTATGAGGGATGATAACTTGCCAAAGTGGATGTAGCAATACCCTACAGTTCGTATGCAAGAAAGAACTGCGAAACCATTATAGGCATGAGTACCTACGAGCAAATGCAAAAGAATTATAATAGACATCCTGCAATGAACACTACGACACTCTAATAGGCAACAACAATTAGGTGTCAAGCAAATGTATCAATCTCCTACGAACTATTGTAGGAGACTCATCAGATACAAACAAAGGCATTTACAGGTTGATGTAGGAGAGCTCCCTTTCATAACAGAAGTCTAACCAAAGGTGATGATAAATAATATGTGGTGGATGTTAAACTGTATCATAGTCAGCAACTACTTAATATCAGTCAAAAGCACCAATTCCTTTTAACCTGAAGAGCTGAAATACATGCGGCAGTCCAAACATAAATGATAACAAGCCACTACAAAGATCCTTTGTGAATAAACGCAAGGAAGCCAGTATGCATGTAAATGCACACAAACTTGCAAAGTGTACGAACTCCTACAAGTCACAACAAAAAGATCTGCAATACATACAAGCTCTCTACAAAGATAGATGTACGCGTCACATGCCACTTATGGTTAGATACATAAAGAATTCAGTAAATGCAGTATCCTGTAGTCAATTTCAGTTTGTGAAAGAATGCATCTACTTCCCTACTTGTAGGAGTGACAGATGTACTACATGAGCTAAAGACCACAACAAAGAGCATGAAGAATACGACAGATACAAGCTCCCACGAGTTTCTATTGGAGTCCCTCTATGAATATTACATACTATATATGAACAAATGCCAAAGAACCACAACAAATGTCAGCACCTACGGGTTAAAGCAGAAGATTCGTTAGTGCACTACAATCTACATATGTAAGTAGTGCACGATAGTCTACTTGTACAAAGCAGCAAACAATTCAATCCAGAAGCTGCTACGTCACGCCACTGGATCCGCAACATTAATGCAAGCAGATAGAAGATGTTTACAAATATTTTAAAGTACCCCTGCACATGCACCTTAACTTGTATACACATAGGTACATAAAAAGGGTAAATGTATAATACACCAGCATGGGTTCCGTCGAGCGTATTATTGGTACACACGTGATATCTAGGGATATTGCACGGGTTATTAAATTTGAACCTGATCCTCCCAAGCAGGTAAATAAAAGTTGACAATGTCTGATAAGTAGTTATGAAATGCCCCTAAACACCCACATGGGCTCCGTCGAGCGTGTTATTGGTACACAAGTGACGTCTAGGGATGTTGCGCGGGTTATTAAACTTGAGCATAATCCTTCCAAGCAAGTAAATATGAGTTGACAATGTCTAATAAGTAATTATAAAATTCCCCCAAACACCCGCATGAGCCCCGGCGAGCATGTTATGGTTATACACGTGACTTCTATAGATGTTGTGCAGGCCAACAAATTTGAGTTCGATCCTCCTAAGCAGATAGATAGAAATCAACAAGTTTCAATAAATAATTACAAAATGTTCTCAAACATCTGCATGGGCCCCGACGAGCGTGTTATAAGTACACACGTGATGTCTAGGGATGTTGCAAGGGTTAATAAGTGAATTAAAGTTTGAACCTAATCCTTCTATGCGGATCAATAGGAGTCGATAGGGTTCCAACTATTAAACAAATACACGGTTGTGGTGACTGATGTGTTTGTTTTAATACATTCATATTAGGCTTTCAAGCCTATAATCAAGAGAATTCACTAATAAAGGCATAAAGACTATGAAACATGATCCTCTGTCGATAACTCGATAGAGTCGACAAGGTTTATCTACAAAATACAAATTTTTTAAAATAAAATGATCACAAACACCCCAATGATGGTCGTGTTGAATGTAGATCTCAACTGGAGGGATACATTTTAAATAATTCAAAATGCTACCCGAACATCGAAAATATAAAAATATCAATATTCCCAAAATCCAAAATATTTAAAATTGAAATAAATCCATCAATACTTAAAGCAAAATACATCCACCCTCCGCAACAGTTTGCGGAGGCAGACAAATTCAAATATAACTTCAGCTCACATAGAGCTAAAAGTCTGGTCGAAAATATTAATATGATATATTCTCAAATAATCTCCCACAAGTAAGGATGTGGTACATGTTCTCTTAATGGCAATTTTGCCGCCAAATGGTACTGCAGGATAAACGGTTATGACCTAGGGCCCTTTGAATCGAGTGGTTTTGCCGTCAAATACACCACAAAATACCGGTAATGGCCAAAGCCAATACGTTCCTTAGTGGCATCAAATCCATAAGATATGAATCAATATGATATGATCGATATGGCACAAAGCCCTCTGTTAGCTAAAGTCGATTTAAATTTGTCCCCTTAGACAAACATTCAACCTAGGTCTACAAGGTCCCCTTGGACAAAGTAACCCATGGCTGCCGATAAGGATCCTTCTGTCAGATTGGGTCTACTAACTCCTCTAACAAAGTAGACCATGGACCACGATGGCCCGGGACGACGGAACCATGAGACCTTGATCGGGTCTATCATTTATTCCCCCACCACCCGCTTTAAGTACAAGGTGGCGAAATTTTTAATTTTAAATATAAATTCTCAACATCATGATACCCATGATGCTACTATATGCTAGATATTACGTATCTTTACGTATCTAATTGACGACTAGCCTTAATCGAAAAATCTCTCTCGTTATCGGGAGGGGTAATTAACTATAGGGGCTTGCGCCTATAAGAAACCAGAACTCAGATCATAAAGTCCTCCCAAAATGAGGGCGAAATCTCTAAGTATTGTCTTATCTACAAACTCATCTGCCTTCCTAAATTTACCCTGAAACTTAATTCCGTTAAAACTCCCCATGAAAATAAAAAAGCAATTAGCGGGCGGAGGCCGGGGCCGAATTTTTTAAGCCCACATGAGACCATTTCAACCAAAGACAATTCTGTTATTTCTAGTAAGGATAAAGTTGGGCGTGTTTTTGCTGTTAAGGATGTTTGGAATGGTACTCCCAAATCCACTTTTCACAAATTGAAACTAAAAAATGAGCTTAGAATGTTAAGTCCTATTAAAGACAAGTATAGAAGTAAAAGGGAGAAGGTAGTATTGAAGGGGTTGGGGCAATATCCCCATATGGTACTTAATATAGTCAATTCTCTTTTGGAATTGTAGGTGAGCCATAGTTTAAAATTGCACAACAAGAGGCACGCCTCGACACAATTTCACCTGTTTGAGCCTTAATAAGAGGCGTAAGCCTTCTTACTCAAATATGAGGAGTACGCCTCAATTTAACGTAGGCGCGCCACGTCTCATTTCTACGAGGCAGAAGGCCTCTTAAATTTTTTTTTTTTTTTAAATCCTAAACCTAACATTTAGACGTTTGCTAGTTAGACTTAGCCGTCATTTCGAAGTCGTGCCCTGCTTCATTTCGAAGGTGTTAGCTGCTTCGACATTGACTTCGCCTCTTACTTCAACTTCAACATAGACTTGGCTGCCTTGACTTCGACTTCGCCTCTTCGAAGTCGTCTTCTTCTTCACGTGCCTTCGACTGCGAGTTGCCCTGCAACTTAGACTGCTTCGACATCGATCGCGCCTTCTTCTTTTTCCGACGACTCGTTTTTCTTTTGCGTGTCCCTCATTGACTCGTCAGCTCTCCACCTTCCTCTTCTCGTGGTTGGAGCTCGACATAAGCACAAAGGGAGTTGGGCTAGAGTTTGGCACCGCAAGTAAAATTTTATTTGGGTTTTGGCTATGTTGCCTCTGGATTCCAAATGTGGTCAACAAATATATGTCTAGAGGTTTAGAAGATCTTTTTCGTATGCATTCTAAGTTGCATTTTCATTCTCTTAGTGGTATTCCCATATCCCATTTAAACTTTGTAGATAATTTCATAATATTTTCTAATGGTTCTTTGATTAGTGTTAAAATACTTATGAATTTTTTGAATAATTTTCAAGATATCAGTGGTTTTAACATGAATAAAATGTTGTTTCAGTTCTTCTAAGACCATTTCTAACAGTTATTTTAGCTCTTCTAAGGCCATATAAATCTTTGTGAAATTTTTTGTTGCAATTGTAATAGGGAACTTCTATGTATCAAGTGCATGTTTTATATGAGTTTTTTTTATGTAGAATAAGTGAAGCATTATGTTTAGGAGTTTAATATATTGCACTAATATATTCATCTCATAAGGATGGTCAGAAGAAGAGATAAAGCTGCATCGGGTCATAGGAAGGATCCAATATGGAAACATAGCACTCAAGTGGATATAAAAGGAAGTGAGAAAACATATGTATATCTGAAATGTAATTATTGTGATAACGTTGTGAAGGGTGATGTGACTAGGATGAAAGAACACTTTCAAGGTCCCACAAGAATGTTGCATCATGCTCTAAAGTGCCTGATACAGTTAGGGATGAGATAAAAGAATACATGAACAAGTCTATCACGTGCTTTTACACTAAAGCAGTTTAAGGACAAAGTTAATGTTGATTCCTACTACGGGAGTGAGTGTAGTGGTAGGGATTCATCTTTTACGATGAATCTCTTATCTTCTAGGGGTGCAAGAGGTACCATGGATCATTACATTATGCAAGCATCAGTGGATAGGCTTCCTACTACACAGTGGATGGCCCCAGTGAATGCTAGGGAGGCACGAAAAAGAGTATGCAAGCATATAAGCAGATTCTTCTATGAAAATGCAATCTCATTTAATATTGTAACATTGTCTGCATATTACAACATGATTCGATCAGTTGGAGCATTTGGGAGAGGGTTCAAACCTCCAATCATGCATGATTTGAGAACATGGATTTTAAAGGAGTTGGATAATACTGAAAAAAGCATTGAAGAAATTAAGAGGATTTGGGGTCAAACAGGTATAACTATAACTCTTATATCAGATAGATGGTTAGGTATGAAGAAAAGAAGTTTAATCAACATTTTGGTTAATAATCCCTATAGTACTGTATTTTTGAGGTCAATTGAAGCATCTGATCATGTCAAGGATATTGAGTACATATTTGAATTATTAGACAACGTTGTTGAGGAGGTTGGATAACAGTTAGTACAAGTGATAATAGATAATGCCAGTGCTTACAAGGTTGCAAGAAAAAAAACTTGTGGAAAAAAGTAAACATTCCACCCTATGTGCTGCATATTGCATAGATCTCATTCTTGAGAAGCTTGGAGAGATGCTCAACACAAGAATGCGCTTACCAAAGCAAAGAAGATAACTAAATTAATTTACAACCAATTTTGGATTTTAGCTCTCATGAGAAATTTTTTGAAAAAATAAATTCTAAGGTCATCATCAACAAGATTTGCTAACGCTTACTTGATATTGCAGAGTATGTTGGATGCTAGACAACCTTTAGAGTCTATGTTTATCTCGACACAATGGTTGACTTGTGCATGGGCAAAGCTAGCTGAGGAAAAAGATATTAGAAATATTATTTTAAATTACATGTTTTGGCAAAGTCTCTTGTACGCTATCATAACCTCTAAACCTTTTGTATAAATTTTAAGGATGGTAGATACAGAGAAGAAACCTGCTATGAGTTTCATCTAAAATGTTATGGATGAAGCTAAGAAAATTACTGCCTGCAACTTAGGGCAAAGAGGGAAGCTATAGAGAAATTTAAAATATTATTGATGATAGGTGGGAGCTACAGCTTCACCTACACTTGCATGCAACAGTCTATTACTTAAACCCTCAATATTAATATGCAAAGAATAAGTCTACAAATTCTGAAATAAAGTTGAGATTGTTTCATTGAATAGATCGACTAATAGGTGATGTAATTGAAAGATAAAATGCTGACATACAATCGGTACCTTTTAGGAATAAAGAAGTTTTTTTTTTGTTTTTGGATTACAAAAATCAAAGGACACTATTTTCAAATGATCTCCGGTTAAGTTCATTTATTGTTTTAATCATTTATTTAAAAGTTGTTCTTTGAGCACTAACTATACTCATTTATGTAAATTTTAGTTGAGTGGTGGATTCAATTTTGGGATGACACTCCGAAATTATAGCGTTTTGCTGTGAAAATTTTAAGATTAACACGTTCTTCATTAGCTGTGAACGAAATTGGAGTACCTACAACCAAGTGCATACAAAGAGAAAATCATTTGTCAACATTGAGGATGAATTCAATAGTGTACATTATGTACAATAGTAGACTCAGAGACAAAAACTTGAAGAAAAAAGGTTAAAGGATGACGAATATCCTTTGCTTTGTGAGAATATGGCATCTAATGATGAGTGATTTGTATATAATGAAGTGAAAGTGATTCCATCTGAATTATGAGAGGAAGATTTAAATGTAGATTTCTGGGATGGTCATAGAGCATCTACATCCACCACAACTCAAGAACAAATATATATAACATAATTTTCTTAGACTTTATTTTTATTAATGTATTACTCATCTTGTTATTGTTCAAAAATATTTAGGGAAGAGGAAGATAATTGATATTGAGGAAGGAGCTGATTGGGATACATTGGATTCCATATGAGAGGAGGAAGGGGAGAGAACAGTTCATCATAATGATGATTCAAATGAAAACTCTCTTAGTGATGACAGTGCTGATGACTTCTGAGTTGTTATGTCATTGCTATTTATTTTTTGAATTGCATGTTAACGAAAAGGATATTGTAATTTGGGAAAAATAGAATTTTGAGTTGAACTATATTTTATGTTGTCTTATTATTGTGATGTTTGGATTTCACTTTAATTTCAAGCAACTTATTACTTGACTCTTCATATCTTATGTTTTTTTATATTTTATATTTTTAGATTACTCATTACTATATAAAAAAATTTATAATTTTATTTTTATACAATTTTTTTTTATTTTGAGGCTTACGTCTTAAAACACCTTGAGACTTACGCCTCGCCTCACGAAAGAAAAATGCCTCAATACTCATTTACGTAATTTTAAACCTTAAGGGGAGCAAAGAAAAAAGAAGCTTCCCATTATTATCAGAGTTAACTGGTGGAAAATGTTTTTTTTTTTTTTTTTAAGATTGATGAAAACTAAATTAGATTTCATTAATAGTAATGAAATTAAAAGAATTATTGGTGAAGATTGGGATTATTTTCATTATGCTGCTAGAGGTACTTCAGCAGGTATTTTGGCTGTGGAAGAACAATATTTCTTCTTTTACTATTTTAGCTTCTTAAAATCAATGTATAATAGGATGTCTTAAGTTTCCTAATGGATTTCTTTGGAATATTGCCATTGTCAATGGAAATAAGGATTTGCATGAGAGGAGGAAATTATGGCAACTGATTGAAGAATTTTTGCCCATTAATTGTCCTTGTATAGGAGGGGATTTTAACTACATCTTATCTAAGGAAAAAAAAAAAGAAAGGTGGTGAGAGATTGTTTTTGCAAAAATGATTTTCATGATATTGGCACTATTGATCTGAAATATACTTGGTGCAATAATGAGAGGTTAACACAAATATGGGAAAGATTATATAGAGTTTGTTTAAACTCTAAAGCTTTGTCAAATATTTCTTTTGCGGTAATAAGCATTTGCCGAGAATTGCTTCTGATCACTGTCCTTTAATGCTTAATTTAAGCAATATCATTCATCATGATCAAAAAGCTATTAGATTTGAGAATATATGGAGTTTGTATGAAGCTTCTTGGGGTATTGTTAATAAAGCTTGGAAAAAATGCGACCAAGACAACCATGCTGCAGTTTTGCATAAAAAGATTATAAGATCACTAAGGAGTTTATTCTTTTGGTGTAAGAATAAATTGAATGGGCTTAATAATTTGAAAGATACATTGCAAAAGGATATTTTGTTGCTTCAAGAAGAGGAGAGTAGCTCGGGTGGTTTAGATTCTGACGAGATGTTAAAATAGAGAAGGAAAATTCATGAGCTTAATGTTATTTTGCTAGATTGGCAACGTGGTGGAGACAAAGGTCAAAAACACAATGGTTGGAAGAAGGAGATAGTAATTCACATTTCTTTCATGCTTATGCAACTACTAAGAGGAATGGTAACAGGATCAATCAAATAACTAATTTGCATGGAAATATTGAAACTGATCCAGAACAGATCCAGACTTCTTTTGTTCATCTTTTCCTAAATAAATTGAGAGAAAGGCATTGTAAACTGGAAAAGTAGCCTGGTTTTCAGCAGAACAGCAATTGAAGGAAGATTTAAAGAATATGTTGGATGCAGATATTACACAAGAACTGTATAATTCTGTGATGAGAATGGATAATAATAAATCACCTGGAGTGGATGGTGTGAATGCTTGTTTTTTAAAAGCTTATTGGAACATTATAAAGGTGGAAATTTGGAATGCAATTGAAGAATTTTTCAGATCAGGTATTGTGCAGAAACTTGGAGAGATGCAGTGATTGTTCTTATTCCTAAGGTTGAAAATGCTTCAGAACTTTCAAAGTTTAGGCCTATCAGTTTGTGTCAAACGATATACAAGATTGTTGTAGGAATGATTGTAAATAGATTAAAGACTTGTCTGCCTATGCCTATCTCAGAAGAATAAGGAGCTTCGGTACCGGGAAGATCCATCTCAGGGAATTGATTGTTGGCTCAAGAGATCCTAAATAAATTCTCTTTAGCTAAATTAGGATGTATGGTTATCAAGTTAGATATGGATCAAGCATACGGCCGTATGCTTTGGGAAACTATAAAGCAAGTTTTAAGGGTAATGGGATTTCCGAATAATATATCAAATTGAATTATACAATGTGTGAGCTACCCTATATTTTCTATCATTATTAATGGGAGGGAGTGGATTGAGGCTAAAAGTAGCTTTAAACAGAGATGCCCGCTTACTCCTTTTCTAGTTATTATGTGTGAAGAATTATTATCAAAGGCATTTCATCAAAATGGAAAGGATATTGGTATCAAATTGGCTTCAAATTCCGAAAAAGTCTCTCATCAGCATAATGTTGATGATGTGCATGTGATAGCTGAGGCTAATAGGAGAAATGCATCAAATGTTAGCAAAATTCTGAGGGATTATTGTCGGTGGACAGGTCAGCTTATTAATGAGAAGAAATCCATGATTCTCTTCAGGAAATCTGTGACTGGGAGGAAAAATAGCTTAGCAAACTAATGGGATTCAAAGAAGTTTATGAAATCACATATCTACAAGTGAAGATGATTATGAGAACATTAAAGGCTTCAGACTTTTATTCATTGATGCTTAAGGCATTAGAGAGACTCAATTATTGGGGGCTCTCGATGTCTTTTGTTGGCAGAGATAATTTCATTAATCAAATTTGCATTTTCATCCTTCATATATTATGACTCATTCTCTTATACCTAAAGGTTTGTTGGATGATATTGATAAATTATGCAGGAATGTTTTGTGGCCTAAAGATCAACGAAGACCAGAATTGCATTATATTGCTTGGAATTCTCTTTGTACTCCTTCAATTAAGGGAGGTCTTGGACTTCAAGGAGCTACTGGAAGATAGGGTCCTTTACGGGCTCTAAAAGCATGGAACTTCATTCAAAATACTAATTCCATGTTCAACAAAGTTATCAAACAAAAATATGCTAGGGAAATATGGAATGCTGAAATTAAGAGGAGCACATCTTCTTTATGGCGTATAATTGTGGATGGTGCCAATTTTTTTTTAAGCCTATCATTTGGTGGAGGGTTGGTAACGAAAGAAGTATCAGAATTTTTGAAAATGCACGGATATTAGATAGATGCTTAAATAAGTGGCCTACCATGGGTAAGTTACTTGATCTTCAAGAAAAAAAGTTGCGGATCTCATGGATGATAGTGGTATGTGGGACACAAAAATATTCAAAATGCATTTTGGAGAGCTAATGTTGGAATTAATTCAGTAAATCCCTGTTCAGGAAATTTCTTTGGATGATATACCCGAGCTTCAAAAATCAATTTCAGGTAAAACTGTTACTGCTCTTGCATATGAAGCATCAATTCAAAATATTTGCTCTAGTGGAAGAAATGTAAGATGGATGAAGAAGATCAGGTTTAGACCGAGGGAAGTGTTATTTTTGGTGGAGACATATTAACAATGCACTTCCTACTAATGATTGCTTAAATTACAGGAAATTGCATTCTAATAATTGTTGTCCTAGAGGGTATGATGAACTGGAAGATTATAAACATATTGCAGTTTGTTGTAATAAATTAATAGAAATGATAGACACTCTTAAACTTTGGGGTATTAGACTTCCTATCTTCCATGATTTACCGCATTGTTTGAATTATTTGGAGAAGTAGATCGGAATTCTGGATTGATTACTCTATGTTTCTTTTGTTTATCATGTGTGCAGGGCTAGAAACTGTTTTCAACATGGTAAATCAATTCCTCCAGCATCTTCAAAAGCAGCTCAGGTGTTATCCAATTCAATTCATTGCCAGTTGTGTTGATATCGACAGGTGTAGTGTTGCACTAAAGGAAG
Organism: Dendrobium catenatum; assembly: GCF_001605985.2. NCBI lineage: Eukaryota > Viridiplantae > Streptophyta > Magnoliopsida > Asparagales > Orchidaceae > Dendrobium > Dendrobium catenatum. Next base: position 1,701,938 of record NW_021318852.1, read on the forward strand.
TTGCTTTGCCCCCTTCAACAACATCGTGTTAGATCAAAAGTTATGACGGGAGCACGCTGCAAAAGTGACAATCTCACCCTTTTCACATGCTTCTTCGGCTAAATTAGATAAATACGTCGAACTATCGAATTAACTAAATTTAGATTATGACAGAAATGTCAAAAACACAATGAAGTGGAGCTTAAACTTACCGTTAGATTTAACTTTGCATTTTTTGGTGTTTGGTAGGATTTAGCTCAAACCCTGCTTAAATCTTGCAACCAAATAAGATTTAACTTTGCATTTTGAAGTCCTAGGCTTCTAAAGATATTTTGAATTTCTGTTTTATAGTGAGAAAATCCTGTTTTCTAGTGAGAGGAAATCCCAAAATTTGAATTTCTGTTTGTTCCATCCCATCTTATCGCTTTTTCTCATTATGGCAGCGGAGGGTCGCCGATCATTGCATTCTGATGACTGGACCACCTCAGCTCCATTATCTTCCAAGAACCATATTGATCAAAATCAATATGATAGTTCTAGAGGCAGATATCGATTCATTCGCAGTAATGATCGGAAGAATCCATTCAAAAAGAAACCTTTAGTAATCAATGAAGGTGGTCTTCAAGATGTTTGTCTTAATGTTCCAGTTGAAGGAAAGGGCAAATCAATTTTAATTCCTTAAGAATTAAAGCATAACATGAATGATTTCTCTACTGAAGATTTCCAACCTGCATTCGGGAAGAAGGGCATTATTGGATGTGAACCAAGGACTAATGATTTGGAAGCTTCGTCTTCATCAAGTTTCAATTTGAAAGTTAGTAGATTTACTAATCATATTACTTATGATGATAATTGATGTAAAATTAAATCCCCTGTCCAAATTGAAAAAAAATCATTTGGTCGATGATGTTTCTCCAAAGATTTTATTGAAGTCTACAGGAAAAAATGCTTCTGTTTCTGTAAACAGCAATGAAAATGTGCTCGAAATTTTTGTTCAGAAAAATAATTTTATGAATGCTTGGGCCAAAACTCAACATATTAAAGTTAATCATCTTAAATTGGATTCTGAGATGCAAGAATATGGAAATATTATTACACTTAATGAAGAAAGGAAGCTGAAAATGTCAATTTTTTTAAAAACTCACTTGTAGTTAAAGCTTTTGGAAAAAATATCCCTTTCCCTTTATGTAGTATTGAATTAAGATGACAATGGAGTAAATTTGGTGGATTCCATCTAACCTCGCTTGATTTAGATTGGATTTTATGTTCTTTTCATTCTTCTGAATCTATGGAAGATGTTCTAAGTGGGGGACATTGTTATGTTGGTGGACACATAATTGGAATTGATAAATAGACACCACAATTTTCACCATTATCTATGAAAGGATTATCATCATCTATTTGGATTCGTTTGCCACATTTACCTTTACAATGTTGGGATGAGTCAATGTTACTAAGATTGCTTCAAAAGTTGGTTTACCTATGTTGTTAGATGATAATATGTTTAAATGGAGAAGAAGAAAATTTGCAAGAAATTTGTGTTAGCATAAATTTGGATTCTAGGCTACCACATGGTGTCCGGATAGAAGTGAGCAGAAATTTTTTTCAGAAAATTGAATATGAAAAAAAAATTCTTCCCTATGTTTTAAATATTGAAAGATAGGACACAAAATTGATTTGTCTTGAAGGTCGTAACGAACTTCAAACTGATTTTGTTCATAAAAGTACTTCTGATTTGGTTGAAGATATTCCTAAAAGTGTGACAGATAAGTTTGCTTCTAAACCAGAAAATGAACTTGATTATGATCCTTGGATTCATGTGAATTTCAGGAAAAACAGGAGAAAAATTGTGTTGAATAAGATCAGAAATCTGGGTATAACAATATTTCAGTTAACAATGCGGATTTGAATTCTTTCAAAAACCCTGGTATTGTTATGGTAAATCATTCAGCTGTTAATGAAAATGCTCCAAAATCTAATGATGAAACTCTTAATTCTTCCAAGATGAATGATGGGCAAATTTTATCTAAGCAAATAATTGTCTTGAAGAGAGATATTGATAAAATTCAGAATGCTAAATCTTCAGTAATTCATTCAGAAACGTCTGCTGCGGATAATGTGAAATCTATTCTTACAAATGCTTACTCCAGTTTCTGATCATTAGTTGTATTAAATGCTAATAAATTCAATTTATTATCACACTGTATTGAAGATTCTGCTACTGAAGAAGTTATTATAGCTGAAGCTAATCATAAACTAGAATGTGAAGCTGCTGATTCTGTAGATCCAAAATCTGAAGCTATTGTAATTAATGCTGATGCTGCTCCCGAAGAAGTATTGTATTTGATACTGTTACTGAAAAGCTCAAACCTGAAGAAGAAATTTAAGCTAATTCTGAAGCTGCCGTTAAGCCGAAGATAGAAGTGAAGGCTTCTGAAGTTCTGATTCCACAGAAGAACGATGATTTTGGAAACAACTGTGCAAATATTTCCTCCAATCTAAATTCTGAAACCAAGATAAGTTCTAAGTCTTCTAGTTTTGTTTAATGTAATGAGGTTATAAGTTCTTTAAGTGTTAAACAAAAATGCAAAAAGAACTTTTTAAGTGTTAAACAAAAACGCAAAAAGAACTTTTAGTGATAAACAAAAATGCAAAAAGAACTTAAATCCTTAGGACTTATCGAAGCAATCCCAAGAAAAAGAAAAGTTGATTTGAATATGAGTCGGGGTGGTGGGGGGTTCCCTTTTGTTTCTTAATGTTTCTTTTTTATTTTGGAATTGTAGATAGCCAAAAAAATGGAGGCTTCTTTTTATCTTAAGAGAGATTGTTAAAGACAACAATGTTTTTTTTTTTTTATTGGGCTACTGAAAACAAAATTATCCATTATTAGTAGGAGGGAGGTCAATTGGATTATTGGTAAGGAATGGGATTTTTTTCATAATCCTACTAATGGTACTTCGGGGTGAATTCTTGTTTTATGGAAAAGGGATGAGTTCTTTTTTAATGTTTTAGTGTTTAGGTCTATTCAAATTCCTAATATGGGTAGTTGGAATGTTGCTACTATTTATGGTAATAAGGACTTGTATATTAGAAAAGGTTTATGGGATAGTCTTGAGAGGTTTTCTTCTTCTAACATTCATTCCATTGTGGGTGGAGATTTTAATTGTATTATTTCTAAAGAAGATAAGAGAGAGGGGAAGAGATTCATATTCTCTCAAGGAAGAAAATGAAATCATTTATGGCTAATAATGATTTTCATGATGTAGGTGTCATTGGACCAAGATTTACTTGGTATAACAATAAGGATCTTCAAGAATCTGAGAAAGATTGGATAGATGTTTTCTAAACTCAACTGCAATCCAAAGTGTTCATTTTTCTATGATTAGGCATCTCGCAAGAGTTGCATCGGATCATAGTCCTCTTATTTTCAAAATATGTGACATCCCTCATCCTCAAAAGAAGTCCATCCAATTTGAAGATGTATGGAAGTCTTATCTAGCAGCTTGAAATGTTGTTCTCACATCTTGGAGGAAATCAGATTTTGATATTGATGGTGAAATTCTTAACATAAAAATGAAAAGATCTTTGAAGGCTCTTTATTTTTGGAATAAGAATAAGTTGAAGAACTTGAATGTTCTTAAAGAAGAGTAAAAAAATGAAATTTTTAATCTTCAATTGGAAGAAAGTTATTTTGGCAATCTTAATACATAAAATCTAAATATGCCTAGAAGAAAAGTCCATGAACTGAATCTAACTTTGAACCAGTTAGCTACATGGTGAAACCAAAGAGCTAAGGTGAAATGGATTGATGAAGGTGATTCAAATTCCAAATTCTTTCATAACTATGCTTCAACAAAGAGGAATGGCAATTTGATTAAACAAATTAAAGATGGAAATAACAGCTTGGTAGAAGATCAAGATGATATTGAAGTAGCTTTTTTTGAAGATTTCAAAAACAAATGACAAAGCAAAAGATCCAAACTGACGGAATAGCATGAAGCTCGTACTAGACAGAAAATTGATAATGAAGACTTTATAAATCTCAATGCAGATTTTACATTAGAAGAATTCTCAGAATCCGTTCATCAAATGACTGATAACAAATCTCATGAAATCGACGGTATTACTGCTTCTTTTATTAAGTTATTTTGGAATATTGTTAAAGATGATACATGGAGAGCTATTGACAGTTTTTTCAAAACTAGAAAAATGATTCCTATTTGGAAGGACGCATTAATTGTGTTAATCCCTAAGGTTAAAAATCCGATTGAACCTTCTCATTTCTAACCAGTTAGTTTGTGTCAAACAATTTACAAAGTGGCAGCTAGAATGTTAATGAACATATTGAAATTGTGCCTTCCAAAAATCATCCCTGAAGATCAAGTTGTTTTTATTCCTGGAATATCTATGTTTGATCATTAACTTTTAGCCCAAGAAATTTTTAATAAACTCGGATTTTCCAATTCAAAGAAGGGTCTAATGGCTGCAAAGATTGATATAGAAAAAGCCTATGATAGCATGGGTTGGCCGGGTTTAGTTAAAACCTTAAGTTGATTTGGTTTTCCTACAAAGTTATCTAATCTTATTTTGAATGTGTGGAAAATGCTAGATTTACTAATCTTATAAATGGGAGAAATTCTAAATGTATCAAATCTAAGAGAGGATTCAGACAAGGTTATCCTTTGTCTCCATATTTATTTATCATATGCTCTCAAATTTTATCTAATGGTATATTTGCAAAGAGGTGCAGCATTGGGTATTAAAATAGACCACATACTGAAAAAATTTCACATTTAATATATGCTGATGATGTTCTTTTATTTTTCGATAGCATCTCCAAGAGTAGCAGAAGTTATGAAAGATATTATAGCTGATTTCTGCAGTTAGACATGTCAAAAGGTTAATAACAGCAAATCTCAATTTTTTTTTTTTTTTGGAATTTAATTGAAGCTACAAGGAAGAGAAAGATAGCCAAAAAGTTTGGTTTTAGAGTTGTTAAAGAAATGAAGTATCTTGGAGTAAAAATTGAGCTAAGAAAATTGAAAGTGACTGATTTTCAGAATATTATAGATCATGCATTGGAAAGGATGAATGCTTGGGGAAACATAAGCCTTTCTTTGGCAGAAATAATTCTTCTCATTAATTCGTCACTTTTACCACTTCCTATGTTATATCTGCTCATTCTTCGGTGCCTAAGGTTTTGTTATTTCATCTAGAAAAATTATGCAGAAATTTTATTTGGCATAAAGACAAAGGTAGAAATGGGTTGCATTATGTTGCTTGGGATGAGACTTGCAAAGAGAAAATATTTGGTGGATGTGTCATTCATTTGGTGGTAAGCATGTAGATCCTTTAAGAGCTAAATTGGCATGGATATTTATTCAAAACCCTTCTTTACTAAACTGTACCCTTACTGCAAAATATGAAAATGATATGTGGACTGCTAAAATCAAAAGGTCTTCTTCTACTTGGCATATCTTGGTCAATGGTGCTAATCATATTAAACCTATCATTAGATGGAAGTTATCTAACGGTAACAAAGTTGGCATTCTAAATGATGTTTGGATCTTTGATAGAAGTTTTCATAGTAGGTCTTCATGTATTGATCATGTGGGATTACAAGTCAAAGTTCAAGATTTCTTATCTCCTGAAAGCAATTGGAAATGTTCGGAGGTCTAAAAACTTTTTAATGAAAATCATATATCCTTTATTATCCAGGTTCCTATTTACACAAATATAATTGAAGATCAAATTGAACTAGGGTATCAACATTCGGAAAAGTCTATTACTGCATTATCATATTAAGCAGGTTTTGAACATGAATATAGTGAAGAAGTTGTTGCTTTCATGAAGTGGCTTACTAAACTGAAACTCAAACCAAATGTGCAAATGTTTTGGTGGAGATTAAGAATGTTCTTCCTACAAATGAATTTCTTAATTATAGAACGCTCATTCAGCCGAATGTTGGCCATTAAAAGAGAAGCATAATTCTAAGTGTCTTTAACCTTAGAGACAGGATATGAAATGAGCATATACGTGAAAAGGTTGGAGTAGCTCGAGTTGAAGGTTTGGTCACATTAAACGGAGGCCTTCCGATGACCCGATTAGGAAAGTTAAGGTATTAGATTTGACTTATATTAAGAAAGGTAGAGGTAGACCTAAAAAGACTTGGTTATAAAATATTAAAAATGATCTTTCTTTATTAGATTTAAATGAGAATTTGAATTTTAACAGAATACAATGGCGAAAAAAAATTCATTTAGCCGACCCCACGTAGTGGGACAAAGGCTTGATGTTGTTATCATTGTAATGGGATCATTAAGAAAGGTTTTTCTAGAAAAGCATTAGTCCATGTGTTATTCCAGCCCTGTTGACCCCTAATAAGAAGGAATGTAATGGATAATGTGTTTTGATAGTAGAGTTAACATGAGTATCACCATCAAGTATAGATGCATCATGCCTATTTATATCTAATTCTAATAATGAATGATGTGCATTGGTAGTGCACTATCAATAGCAAGATTAAATCTTACATGTCACTTATTTTACAAAAATTGATTTAAAAAGTAGTTACATCAAATAAAAATTAAACATGAGGATGAGTGGAAGAGAACCTTACAAAAAAATAATACATGAGAATGAGTGGAAGATGGCCCTTTTAGACTATCTAATGAATCAAGCACATTCATGAGGAATGTGAGCAATGTTAAAATCATTTATTGAGAATTTCTGATGGTTTATTTTGATAATATCCTCATATATAGTCAAAATAGAGACCAACATCTCCATTATCAAGCGTCTGGAAGAGAGACTATATATGGACTTCAAGAAATTTTTATATATGGACAAACATCTAGACTCAGAATTAATCATATTAAGATCAAAGCCATCACTGATTGAAGTATCCATAATTATTTTGATAGGAATTTGATATCCATACAGCCAAAAAACAGCAATAATGAAGAGATAACGCAGCAAAAATTAGCAATAAAGAATGAGATTAACGGCTAATTTTATTGATATCTATAGAACAAATTAAGATACAAATTAACTACTATTCGAGAGATAGATCGACTCTCCACAAACCCTTGGCACTGATAGAAACATCTTCAAAGAAAATTGCCGCAAAACATAAAATCTCATAAAAAAATAAAACAACCTAATTAATTCCAAGGTTTTAAAAGGCGAAATCGGGAATCGAGGCATTTTTTCTAAGCGAGGCGAGGCGTAAGCCTCGAGACGGATCGAGGCATAAGCCTCAAAACGATTAAAATAAATTAATTTAAAATTTTAAATAATGACAAAAAATAACAAAAATAACAATTATTTGTACTACCAATAATAAAATAACATGAATACAAAAATATACCAGTCTGCCGGGGGTCCAAGGGGGCGCTGCCCGGTTAGGTCGCGGGGTCAAGTCGAGGCGCTGCCTCGATGCGCCTCGACGCCTCACGCGGTGAGGCGTACGCCTCCGTGGAAAAAGGCGTAAGCCTCGCCCGAGCTTTCGAGGCTTAAGCCTCAGTTCGCCCGACCTCCGCCTCGATTCGAGGCGCGCCTCGAGGCGTCCGCCTCAAACGCCTTTTTAATCGTTAATTAATTCTAAATAAAATTTCCTAATTTTCTCTCAAATCTGAATTCAAATCACCCCTATTTCCCTAAATAAACCTTCATAAGCCCTCTTTCTCTAAATAAATCTTTTTAATTTCCTCCCAAATTTTATTTTCTATGATAAATAATTAAAAAAATAATTAATCCCCTTTGAGCCCCCCTCTCTCCTTACCCATCGCCCACACTAGTGGGGCCCACGAGGCTCTTCCACCTGCCAATTAGATCGCCACCCCTTATTGAGGCCGAGTTGATTGGCTGGACTGACTCAGCCGGTACATCAATACTCCTCAAGGTGAAACAAAGGAAACTAGTGTTGAATTATCCGATATGATTTCCTTGTTTCATAGTCGGGTAGATCCTTTCGCTCGATCAGCACTTATCCAGCTCCTCCGGTTGTCGAGCAAACTCCTCTCACTTTCATTGGCTCCAGGATCACCTCCATTTCTTCTTTCAAGTTCATCGAAAGCATCGTTAATGGACTGTGATTGTCAATAACTTTCCTTAGTTGGGACACATGGAATAATGGGTGTATGGCGAAAGTAGGGGTAGCTGGAAGATTAGCTATGGAACCAATTCTCTCTATAGCCTCATCAGGCCCATAATCTCATGAAGATAACTTTACATTTCTTCTTCAAGCTAAGGTCTTCTGTATGTAGGGTCGAATCTTCAAATACACCTTATCACCCACCTCGAACGGCACATTCCTTCTATGCCCGTCAGCTAGCTTCTTTATAATTTGTTGTGCCCTCAATAGGTGCCCCCTTAAGCTCTCCCAATATCCTATCTCATTCCTCCAAGTGTTGTCCCACTCATAAAATTGGAGTGCTCTTAATCTCATAGTATACCAAGAGATGGGGTCTCTAATATAAAGGATTATGAAGGTGTAGTATGTGTTGCACAAAGGTAGGATGTATTGTACCAGTACATGGCCCAAGATAACCACTTCACTTAGGTCTTGGTTATTTTTTGATACATAAGATCTCAAATAAGTCTCCACACTCCTATTCACCACCTCGGTCTGCCTTTTTGTTTTTCAATTACCACCGCTTAAGAATTTAATTTGCATGCTTAAGGAAATGCATTTTCTATCATTCAATATGATATAAAAACAATGTAAATCTATTTTTAACTACTTTATCTTCAATAGATGTTACTCCAATCTTAATCATTCCTCAATTTATCATTTATAAATTTGCATACATTTTTAACTACTTTATCTTCAATAGATGTTACTCCAATCTTAATCATTCCTCAATATATCATTTATAAATTTGCATACATTGATGAAAACATTTTCATTTTTATTACCTCAACTTACCAATAATTAACTTTTTATTGCTCAACAATTAAATCCATAAACATAGCCGACATAATTATAGTTACATGAAATTTACCTTTCAATATCCAAGATATCCATTTATTGCATTATTATCTCGATTCAATTCTTCATTTTAGCCACCTAACCTTAAATTTAGATGTTATATTATCATTTCTATCTACATTCTTATGAATAATAGCTCCAAAATAATTAAATCTAATACACTAAAGTATAAGTTTATCATCAAACAATAGTGATTCATAATTGTTAATTTCACACCAAATACCCATCCTTTCTTCTAATAATTCAAGGGGCTTTCTGACGGCGTTGGTATTAAAAACAGCAACAAACTCCAACATATTCAACACAAAAAATATATTTATATTAATAGAAAATCAAATACGAACAAAGTAAGATACAATGGTCCTCTTTTGAGAGAAGGACCTCTCCCAAACCATAGACGCGACTAGGATCCCCACAAAAAGAAAACTATAGCACTCTCAAATCAAATTCTCCATACAAACATAACATAAATCCTACTACTTATAGCAAATAATAAAACAACAAATTCCAAAACGTCCCTCCCCCAATTCCCTCTCAAATCAACCCCCTAAATCAGCCCCCAAATCAGACCTCTTCAATTAAGAAATATCTTCTAATTAATCTCCTCCAATTCGGCCCTCAAATCTTACCTCTTTAATTAGGAAAAATCTCCTAATTAATCTCATCAATTCAATCCCCAAATCTTCTTTTTTAACTAGTAAACATCTCCTAATTAATCCCCTTCAAATCAGCCCCCAAATCAACCTACATTCCTTATTAATTTCCCTCTCATATTTGAATTCAAATAAGAGATCTTTTCCTCCTTAATTATCTCCTTAATTCCCTCCTTAATTATCCTCCTAACATAATGAATTATTGCTTTGCTAAGCCCCATAAGAGGGGCTGAAATCTCCTTGGATTTTGTTTCAGGTTCCGCCCCCTCCACAAGATCTAGCCTCCCTTGGCCTGCAGCCATAACACTTTAATCTTTTAAACTATATATCCATTGTTTTAGCCTTCCAATTATTTTATCAAATGTCCATTAATTAGAACAATATCATTATGAAAAGCATACACCAAGACAGCTAATTTTGAATACCCTTTGTAAGTGTCTCAAACAATACCACCAAAATCCTAATACTTGATAACAAAAGATGGGGGATCGCCATATCTACCGATAAAATGAAAATTACCCTCATTATCTTTTTTACCCTTACATCACCTAAATCTTTTTAATTCAACAAAAATATATATCTCAGAACTTCCATTTGCAGCAACCAGCACTTCAACTTCAATCACAACAGAGTAGAAGCAACCACTAATTCCTTTTCTAATGGTACCACTTCTTATGAAGGCAATACAATGAAGAAATAGACAATACAGACTTAAAGCATGAAAATAAAAATATGATAAGGAGGAAGACCAGTAAATTGACTTCACGAGGTTGGTGATGTTGACCGTCCGAAAGAAGAAGTGGCATTATCGACCAAGCTGTAGAGAATGAGGAGAACCTCAAGAGTGAGCTCATAGGGGATGAGGTGGTTAGGGAGGAAGAAACTGGTGAAGGAGAGGAAGGAGGAGAGGGAGAGGAGATTGTCATGGTGGAGGATGGAAGTATAGGGGAGAAGGATAAAGTCGATTAAAGTGGTAGAAAGGAGGTTGGTAGACGGAGAGGACTAGGACAAGGAAGCAACTAATAGAGGCAACGAGATGGAGGAGGGATGATGGAAGTGAAGCATTGTTGATGCCAAAGGTGGGCTTATCAAGGATAAGGACGATTTAGGGTCATGGAGGAGGCTAATGCATCACGTCACAATTTATGTCGTTCTACACATGGCAAGTTTAACAAAGGAGAGCAAGCTTAACTAAAAGTTGAGAAGGTGGTAATTTTCATGCATTTAAAAGTTTATAAATGGTGGCATGTGATTGGATAATAATTTTTACCTGTTAAATAGGAAAATAGTAGATATTTTAATGATAAGCATGTAAATTCCCCTAAAAAAAAAGGAAGAGAATTCTATGACAATGCTTAATTGATATTCTCAAATGACTACAAAAGTCTCAACTTGAAGTTAAATAAGAACATGACATGCATTGTTGCCAATGGAAAATGACACTCGTTATCATTTTGGAATGATTGTTGCTAGGGGCAGCAAATTCAGTTTACAAGTGAGTAGCAAGTCAAGAATTTTTTTGCATTTTTGACGGAGTAAAAAGTATGTTTTAATCCTTTTTGGTAAGTTCCATTTTACATACTAGAATTCCTAAAATGTTACTGATTATGCACTCCAAATCCAATAATATTAGTTTGATGAAGATAATCGAATAGTAAGATATTGGAAGCAAACAATAAAAAAACGTAAAAATGAAACCAAATAATAGTGATTCTAAAGAAACCCACAAAATAAAAAAAAGTATAATCAAGCCTACCTCACCCGCTCATATTCTCTGCAGAAACGTCAGTATCATCATTATCACCATTGTCGTCCTCATCAGTGTTCTCTTCGCCCTCCTCCTCCCTATCTTCCTGTCTTATCCTAGCGATCTCAGCCTGTGCCCCATCCAAAATCTGCCTCTTCTGCAACTCGAGATCCCTATGGAACTCCTTCCTCATCCTCTCCAGCTCTGCCATCTGCTGCCTCCTATTGTTCTCAATTTTTTCATAAATGGCACCAAACTTCTGAATTGAATCAGCAAGCATCTTGAAAGAAGACTCTGAGTTTCCTCCAACCTTCTCTCTTCTTGGTGGTAGTCCATCAGACTCATCATCCACCTCGTCACCCTCCCCTTCAGAGGCTGTATCACCCGGGCTATCCCTCATCTCAGCTATAGCATCGGAGTTATTCAAATAAAGCCTAGAGCTTGCAAAGACATACTCTCCAGCATCAATGCCACAGGGGAGCCTAGGTAGTTGAGAATGTTGCCGGGCTGCAGGGGGTGGAGGAGGAGGTGATGACATCAGCTCATCCATCTTACGGAAATAAACCCACTTGCGGCTTGAGCTAGAGTAATCAGGGTACTTAGCCTTCTCCTTCTTATATTTTTTCTTCAAAGTATCCAAGCGGTTTCTACACTGAACTTCGGATCGGGGAGTCTTAGAGCCCTGGGAGACCTTCTTGGCGACCTCACCCCATTCGTCTGAGCGAAGACTCTTCCGGCCGTTCTGCAGGAAACGATCTCCCCACGCATCCAGAAGGGCGAAAGTAGAGTCCTCCGACCAATCGGCCAGCGATGTTCGACAAGACAGCGGCTTCACCGCAGGGGTAACGACCGAGCGGGGGACCAACTCAAAGCCTCGTGCGTACTGATCAAGCCTACGCCGCTTCCCGCGGCTCTCAGATGATTCGTCAGCATCATCCTCGTCGTCATCGTCGACCTCGTTCCGTGTCTGCAGATAACCTCGTCCGCCGCTAACCTCCTCGTCTTCTTCTTCTTCGGCATCATTCACGGCCAAATCGACTTCGTTCCGTTCCTCCTCATCTTCATCAACGTAATCATCGGGGTAGCCGCGAGGGATTTGTAATTGGTAGGAGTTATTGCGAGCGTGGAGATTGGAGTAATTGGAAGAAGGAATGGGGCGGCGATTACTTTGGGTGTAGGAATTTGGGGGATACCTGGCGTCGTCCTCCGTGTCATCCATTCGTGAAGGAGTTCAGGGAAAATATTACTAGATCAGCATGGGGCGAGAGAGTCGAGATATAAATGAGAAGAAGAAAAAGCAGAAACCAAAACCCTAGGTTTCGATCGGAAAACCCTCGCCTCTCCCAGCATTTGGGGTCCTTGTTGGGACTCCGCACGTAATCTGGAAAGAGAGGGAAAGAGAAGTCAGCAACGTCACTCATTCAGTACTTCGAGCTGCATCGTCCAGCGGCCAGCTGAAGAAAAAGCCGCCCTTTGGCATAGCATTCTACGGATAACGTCAAGATTCGTGACTCGAGAATAAATAGCATTGTCATAAAAACCACAAATTATTTGGTGCACCTTGACTTCAATTAAGTTTTGACACGTGAAATAAAAACATTAATTTTTTTATTGAATATTATTTTGTATTTATGTCTTGTCAGCCTAACCAAATTTAAATTTTTTTTTACTTTTAAACGCCGGGGTTTACGGTATAACAAATACGGCCCCCAAGCCCTGTAATTTTGATGATAACAAATATTATTGATTTCTTACTGTGTTATCTCATGTTAATTGCTATTTTTGCATATCTATTTTTTATGTACTAATATTTCAGATTCATCGTTCACTTGCAAGTTTGATCAGCTCAAAATTAGGTAGACTAGAATTAAGTATGTCATGAAGAGTTTGTATTTTCAATTCTTATGTATTTTTATTTTTCTTAAATCAAATCATGTATTTGGTGGATGCTAAGCTTGAAAACCACACACACACACACACTCAAGGGAGTGTGTTAGTGGCAATGTCTTTGAATTTTTTGAATTAATCGTATAGTATCATCCATATCGTATTGTACGATCAGCTAATCATAAAATGATTAAAATGCTTAATTATGATAATTAAAGCAAGATAAACTAATCGTACTATATGATGTATATCGTATATGACGATCAATTAAAAATAGGGATCTCAGCGCCAATCATAGTTGAGGTAATATTTTGAAATTCAAATTGTGTACTTATCATACTATACGATATGTATTGTATTGTACGGTGTAATTAAATATTGCCTAAACTAATCTTGTAATTAGGGAATGAGGATGGATTAATTAATCCAATCAATACACAAAGGATGATTTGACCAATCATACTGTACGACTCGATTTATACATTGGATGATAATTAAATTGTCGCCAATCCTACTTGACGATAATCCAAGTCATTTGAACTAATCATATTGGATGATGATCTAAATTATCCTAGGCAATCAATTTGAGCACCAAGCTCTTCGTATACTACTAATAGGAGCACTTTGAACTAATCCTACAGGATAATACATGATCATACTAGACGATCAATGTCGCCAGAATTAAATTTAGGGCTTTTTTGTGGACCTGTATTTAGTCTCTCTCAAGTGACTTGCTTCAAATTTTTAACTATTGAATGTTCTTGAGATGGAGCTTTGAGAAGAAGTTCTAGGAGAGCTTTTGGAAGAAGAGGGAGAGCTTATATGTGAGGGAGAAGTAGTATGAATAGATCACATGGTTGCTCTAAGAAAAGTGTCTTAACTTGTTCCTCCAAATATTTGTCTAGGTTTCTTGGGTGGTTCCAGGGAGAAATTCTTCAGCTCAAGGACATGGTTCTCTACAATCACCAAGACGGTGAGAAAGGAGTTCATGGTACTCTGCCTTCTCTAGAAGGGAGAAAATGATTGAAGGTCAGCTGCCGTCACCAAGAGAGTGATCAAGCTTTTGTCTCTCAGTAGCACCGAATTTGGTGGAAGTGATTTGTGTAAGGGCTTTTTCGCCTTGTTGAGAGGGAAAAAGGAGAGACATAATAGCGATAGTGCTATACTTAGAGTGGACATAGGTCATTATTTGTCTGAAACAATATAAATCTCTAGCGTGTTTATTCTTATTTCTATTTTTCGCTTTTACTTTTGAACCTTAATTTTGTTATAACTGCTTCGTGAAAAATCGTACTCAATGATTAGCTCTACTGATTAGAATTTCATCATTGTAATTTTCATATTTTGATAAATTCGTCTTGCTTTCGCACTAAGTGATAATCGCTACTTATTTTTTAAAATATTAAAAAAATAAAAAAATATTGTCTTTATTTTTATGTTAAGAAATTAGTTTTAAAATTCATTAAGGTTGGCGATTCATTTTAAGAAAAAACACATAAAAACTCCCAAATTCAAATATTCAGGACTTATGATACCTTCTTAGAAAGAAAAAAAAAAGAACTTTACAATATTCACGGAGATGGAATGGTCACAAGACACGAATGCTGAAAAGAGGTATAAAAATTTCAGGAATCGAAAGTTAATTTGGCTGAAACTATTGCATGTTTCAACTTATATGTAAATTTGTACCTCATCATAAGTTGTTCAAAGGGTTTCCAAAGTTATGTAGAAATAAGGACTTAAATACTTAGTACCAAAGAACTTTGAATATGCTACTATGCTTTTTCTGCAAATTTGTTTATGTGCTCTTGTTCCATATTCACTACATTGGTAGTGACGCCTTTAAGACACCTTCACAGAACTTTTGTTGTGCTTGTGGTACGCGTTCGATACTCTTTCGATGCACTTTTGCTTAAAATGCACTATTATTTCACTTTTGTTGCGTTTTAATTACGCTTTTGTTGTGATTTAATTATGTTTTTTTAATATTCTTTCATTGTGGTAAAAGCACAATAATAGCGCATTGTAAGCACAATAATGTCGTAGCAACAGCGCAGTAAGTTCGATTTAACTTTGCTTTTGTTAATCTTTCATTGCACTTTATATGCTCTTTTGTTGCACTTTTTCATGCTTTTTTCCAATTTATAGATTATGTATAAAGATGAAAAAGAAGCATTTAATTCTATGATGCTTATTGAACTTATACCCATAATAATAGATTTTGTGTGCTCAAGGAACATTATAATTACTTGCCAAATTCAAAAAATATAAAATCCAAGGACTTTGCATGTTCAAAAGCTAGTTTTAAGAAGAGATTTGATCTGAATTCCTAAAAGAAATATAGAAAATCAGAATGAGTTGTCCATCTTTGGTTAGGTTTGTAGTTGATGAAGCTAGAAATTGGATTGTTAAAAAAATTCTTAAATCCTATAATCATGAACTTGCTAGGCTAGAAGACTACCACCTCAAGAGATCATGTAGAAATATTGATCATGAGAAAGCTTCAATTCTGAAATTAATGATAAAAGCCGAAACTAGATGTGCCAAGAGGGGGGATGAATTAGATATTTAAAAAAAAATTAATAAAACAAGAAATCTTTTTATAACTTGAAGCGAAAGCGAATTACATTCACATTAAAAGGATAGATTATCAATTTCACCGATGTAGTTAATCACAAACCAAAATAAATGTAAAAAAGTGTGAAAATAATAAAGGAAAGAACACATCAGATTTATAGTAACTCGCTCAACCATGACCTATGTCCACTCCCTAGAGGCACCATCCGAGTATTACACTAAACCTTAAGTGACTCTACTTTAGCCCCCACAACTAGGCGGAGAAACCCTTACAAAATCACTTCAACCTTCCTCAATGCGGCAGTGGAGTGGGTCCTTTGACACCAATGAGATCTTCTTCTTCCTAAAACTTCCCTCAATACGTACCTAGAATCTGATGGTACTAAGGTGCAAGCTTCTAGAGAAACTATGTGAAATGCCCTCCACACTCCCTTGAAACCCCCTCCAAGGATCTTCTCCCTCTCAAAATCCACCCTTTTATCTCTCCCTTTCAAGTCCTCTCTTTAAGTTTTCTCTAGAAGATCGAAGACACATGGCTGCCAAAGGCTCTTATAAAGTTTTATGAGAAAGCTTAAATAGAGGGTCTTCAAAAATCCTAAAAAAAATCAATTCAGCTATTAAAGATCGTACTGTACAATCACATGATCATCCACTACGATTTGTAGAATTTGACTTGTTAGTACAATACGATCACTAGTTAGTACTGTACGAATAGTTAAATTTATTTGTTCGTGTTGTACGATCACTAGTTAGTGTTATATGAATAGTTTAATGGAAATGTATTTTGTCCTGGATGAGCATGGGACAACCAAAATCATCATTGTTAATCATACAGTATGATCCAGTTCGTACAATAAGATTAAAATATCAAAATTAAGCTAATTCAATTGACTAATTACAGTATTAAATTAAGTAATATTTTAAACATCATACAATATGATCAGTTTCCTACAGTACGATTAGAACAACTTTTCAAATTTAAATTTTTGCCTAATTTTAATGGATGACAGATTTTCTAATTATAACAGATCGTCCAGTACAATGTGGTGTTCGTACTGTACTATTAGTTATATTTCAAAATTATTTTTTCTAGGAAAATAAATTATTTTAATTAATTTTTTTAATATTAGATTGTATAGTATGATATACAGAAAAATTAGAATATTTAAAATTATTTTTGCTCCCTCTGTGTGTACATAATCACCAAGCCAACTTACATCATTACAGAACTTGACTCAAGAAATTAAAAACTAAATAAATAAAAATTATAGACTTATGTAACATAACATGTTCTACCTAATCTTGAGCACTGAATTTTCAAAGAACAGTGCATGGTATACTTGAAATATTTGTCAACACACAAACAAATATGTACTACAAATACTATGAGAAATAAAGTGGTAATCAATATTATTTGTTATTATCAAAATCACAAACTTTGAAGCCCGAGTTGCAACAATCTCCCCCTTTTTTATAATGATAAATAATATTAGTTGAATTTGCAAACTAAAAAAAAATTCTCCTAAACCCCCCCTCACTAAAAGAATTACTTTAAAAAATAGGTGAAAGCATTTTTAGTTTTTTTTTACAAAAATATTTAAAGCTAAATAACAAAAAATTTTAAAAAATAAAATATAAATATAACCAACTACAATACATTCTTCCCCTTTGACATTATCAAAAAGATGAGATAAAATAACACATAAAATTGAAATACATATATAAGAAAAATAACAATATAATAAAGAAATGAAAATATGTAATTATGCTTAAAATAGAACAAAAATTAAACACACAAAGTAGATAAATAAACATGCTAAGGTGTCAGAAGAAAAATTAATTTTTTTATTAGTTTTACCTTTGCCCCACTTTTGTTAATGCTTATGCTTATGCTTCAATAGATTTTCAAATTTATTTGTTATCAATGTTATCTCCTTACTCTCATCATCTACTAAGACACTATGTCTTTAATTTTTAGCACTATAGTCATCTCATCACCTACATCCAAAAGTCTTTGACTTAAATTTTTCTTGTAGGTAATGAGTGAGCCTATTAAATTTTTTATAGAATAAGCATTTAAATCTTTTGATTCATATATAGCCGTGACTTTGGCATCAAATTTATCAAGTAAAAAATGAAAAATTTTATTAACCTTTTCAAAGTTCAAAAGTTTTATACCTAAAGTATGCAATGACATCACAATTAGATTTTCAAGTATACATGTCTAAGATCGTCTCATAAGATTTCATGCAAAAAAGTTCATAATCATGCATTAGAATATTCAACTTAAATTACTTAACTTCACTAGTACCTTCATATGTAATGTATAATCTATCCAAAATTTATTTGCTAGTAGATCATTTTTCATAATACGACATGATCATTTTTCTCAAAATTTTCTAAAACACTATTTTTGAGACCCCACTTTGATACAACTTGAAAGTACTAGATGCGCCAAGAGGTGGGAAGAATTAGATATTTAAAAACTTTATTAATGAAAAGAAAAATCTTTTTATAACTTGATGCAGAAGCAAATTATATTAACAATAAAAAGATAGATTATCAATTTCACCCACACAGCTAATTACAACCAAAATAAATGCGAAAGTAAAGTATGCAAATAATAAAGGAAAGAATACAAAAGATTTATAGTGGTTCGATCAACCTTGACATACGTCCACTTCTCGGAGGCACCGTCCAAGTATTACACTAAATCTTAAGTAACTCTTTTTTAGTCCTTACAGTTAGGTGGAGAAACCCTTACAAAATCACTTCCACCTTCCCTAGTACGGAGGAGGATATGGGTCCTTTGACACCAAAGAGATATTCTTCTTTCTAAAACTTCTCTCACAATGAACCTTAAATCTGATAGTACTAAGGTGCATGCTTTTTGAAATAATCATGTGAAATCCTCTCCACACTCCCTTAAAACCCCCTACAAGGATCTTCTCCCACTCAAACTTCACCCTTTCCTCTCCACCTTTCAAGTCCTCTCTTCAACTTTTCTCCATAAGATCGAAGACATAATGGCTACCAAAGTCTTATGAGAAAGCTTAAATAGAGGGTTTCAAAAAACCTTAAAAAATCAATTCAATCGTCAAAGATCATACTGCATAATCGCAGGATTGTCTAGTACGATGTACATAATTTGACTTGTTAGTGTTGTACGATCACTAATTAGTACTGTATGAATAGTTCTATTTTCCTGTTTATACTGTAGGATCACCAGTTAGTATTGTATGAACAGTTCAATCGAAATGCAGTTCGTCTATGATAAAGTATGGGATGACCAAAATTATCTATATTGATCGTACTGTACGATCTAGTTCATACAGTACTATTAAAATATCAAAATTAAGCTGATTCGATTGATTAATCATATTATTAAATTAGATAATATTTTAAACATCGTATAGTATAATCAACTTTGTACAATACTATTAGAACAACTTTTTAAATTCAAATTTTTACCTAATTTAATAAAAAGTTGGCTTTCTAAATATAATAGATTGTCCAGTACAATGTGGTGTTCGTACTGTATGATTAGTTATATTTTAAAAATATTTTCTCAAGAAAATAAAATATTTTAATTAATTTTATAACACCAGATCATACAGTACAATCCAAATCATATAGTACGATATACATAAAAATTAAAATTTTTAAAATTATTTTTGCTCCCCCTGTGTGTGCACAATCACCAAGCCAACATACATCATTACAGGACTTGACTCAAGAAATTAAAAAACAAAATAAATGAAAATTACATGCTCATTTAACATAACCTATTCTATTCAATCTTGAGTCATAAATCATCAAAGAATGGTGAATGATGTACCTAAAATATTAGTCAACACACAAACAAATATGCATTACAAATACTATGAGAAATAAAAAGATAATCAATATTATTTGTTATCATCAAAATCATAAACTTGGAAGCTTGAGTTGTAACATGATGCATACAACTTTATTCAAAAGGAGAAAAGAGCAAATATTGAATTTAAGGATACTAATTCTTTGATTCAATTATTTAAAGATCATAAAGTTGATGACAATATGTTTACATGGGACATCCAAATTAATGAGTTTGAATTATTATTATTATTTTTGGATTTATAGGATGGGTTATATAGATTATTACTATTTTGGAGATATAGTGATTTTTGATACTTGATATATATTAAATAAATATGATTTAGTTTGTGATTCATTTATCAATGTAAATAATCATTGGCTGAACATTTTAATAAGGGTGGCCTTTTTGTTAGAAAAAATAACTGAATCATTTACATTGTTATTTAGAATATTTATAAGAATAATGGTTGATAAACATCCAATAATAATATTTATTGATCAGGACAAGGTAATTGCTAGGGTCCTAGAAGTTGCATTACCCCATACTCATCATAGACTATACCATGGCACATCTCTAAAATGGTTATATCTAAAGTTGGGTGTTTTAATAGCAGCAATAATATTAGAGGACTCTTCTATAAATTTGTGAGCAAGCGTGTCTCTAATGAGGAGTTTGAGAAAGTATGGGATGAAATTCTCATGGAAGGGAACCTCCATATCAAAGACTAGATTGAGGATCATTATAAGATAAGGAATAAGTGGTTAACAGCATTCAGTAAGGACTATTTTAGCATATGAATTCTATCCATACAGTGTCATGAGTCTATTAATAATATGTGTCATGACATTTCAAAGCTAAAAAGTTCTATAACTAATTATTTTCATGGCTTAGAGATGGTGATGATGACATGGAACCAGAATGAATCAGATGAGGACTAAAAATATAGCTAGTTTGAAATAATTCCTATAATTAAAAATAGCTCAATATTAAAGTAAGGTGTTCTATTTTACTCAAGAAAATTATATTCATTTTTTAGAAAGAATTTTTATAAAGTGAGGGTGGAAAGAGTATAGATTTTATCTCAAGTGATTCTTCAAAGTTTTTAGTTAAGTGCATAGAGAATAAAGACCAATCTACCCCTTAGGTTATTAATTTTGATGCAACAGAATATATCCTTTAATGCACCTATAGGAAGTTTGAGATGACGGGTTTACTATATTCTCATTTTATGAGGGTTTTGAGATAGCTTGATATTATGAAAATCTCTAAGAAGTGCCTAATACTATGATGGTCAACAAGAGCTCGAATGTATATATATATATATATATATATATATATATATATATATATATATCTCTCGTGTGTTTACATATCAAATAAACACATGAGCTCAAGGGAATGAGGAGGTTGAGCAGTACATGTTGGCTACAATGAAAGACATGGCTAAAATTATAGCCTTCATTCTTGATGGCAATATAAAAAACCATAACTTTATTAGAAATACATAGGATGACAGTGCAAAATTGAAAGATCCATAAAAGTGTAGGCCAAAAGGCATCTGTAATGTAAGATTGAAGGGCCACTAGAAAAAGAAGAAGCCTAAGAGTAAGATTTAACATCCTCGCGATTTTTTTCTGATTATATATTAGTTTTTTCCTAAGGAGAAATAGTGCAAGCAAAGTGCAACCAAATTGCTTATGTTGCACTTTTATTCTATTTTTTATCACTCTTTAATTGCGTTATAACTGTATTATAACTGCATTTTTGATATGCTTTAGTTGAACTTTATCAACACTCTTCGTTGTGCTCTTGGTGTGCTTTTCCTTGTTGTTGGATCAAAGTGCATTTAAAACATAACTTTTACTTCTCATCCTTTAATTTAGATAATCTTTTTTTACACTTTGCTACCCTTTGATTGCGCTTTAGCTATGCTTTAGAAAATTTTTTATTATCTATGATTTTACTGACCTTAATTTTTTCAACAAAGAAACCTGCATTGAATGAAAAGCAATAGAAATGGATAATCCTACAAAATAAATGAACTTCCAAAGCATACCTGAAAGCTTTAGTGAGGAATTCATAACCAAGGAAGTAAAAAGAGAGCCGACAACTGAGTACATAAGAATGATGATCGATTTCATTTCTTCAGAATTGCAATTGTAATAAATAATGTTTGTTTTTTAAACTAAAAATATCTTTGTATTAAACACATTTTTTATTAAATTCATCATAATAAATTAGTCTTTTTACTTAATGATTGTAACGTTTTAAACTCAATGATTATATCAAAAAATAAAGAGATAATGCAACAAAAGTGCACGTAAAGTGCTGGGCTTTTGAAGCACTTTTGATGCGCTTTTGGTGCATTATCACTGTGCTTTAAGTATTAACTATTATTTAATTTTTTCTTTTTAATGCTAAAGTACTGCATTATTGATGCACTATCACTATGCTTTTTTTGCACAATTATTATGCTTTTGCTACCTTTTTGTTCCACAAGTACATACAATTTAATTTTATTATTAATCAATTAACACAAAATAAAATGATTACAAAAAAATGAATCTCTTATAAATTATAGTTAGAGTATACAAAATGTACATGATTAATCAATGAAGTATAATTTGATATAAATTTATAATTTCTTTGTTGTAAGGAAGAGAGCGTATAAAAATTCTGCACTAAACTTTAGCATTTCATTATGCCAATTTTTCTATTCTATCCAATTTACTTTCTTTTGAAGAATTATTTTTTCCATATATTTCCAGACGAATATTCTTTAGTTAACACTATTTGTCTAGGTTGGAAGTCCATAAACACTTTATAAATTCTATTTTATTACATTGCTTTCAAAGGATTCATTCATATTATCATACATATTTTTTATCTGTATAGAAAAAGAAAAAAATATCACTTTACTGGCCATATCAAGAAAAGAATAAACATACTATTACTCTAACTTATGACTTGTTGACCAATTTGCTTGTGTTATAAATTGAGTAAGGAATCATAAAATTTCCAAAGTTTCTCCTTCAGCCTACCTACAATTAGGATCCAGTGCTTATTGTAGATTATATATAGAATTAGAATATTTCTTTCCTTCATTGAATTCTCATTGATATGTTGGACGTATAACTTTGCAGACTGATTGTAATCTTTGTATACCTGCAGGAAGTAAACAAGGATAATGCTAATACCTGATAAAATAATATGATGAAGAGAGTATATATTACATTAGTTATAAACTTGTGTAGTGTAGATATATATAAGAAGGATTGAAACATGTCTGTTATAAGCTTATTCTTTTCAAATAACAACAAAGCAAATACATATACATGGTTGTTATCTGAGTAATTATCAATAACCAAGTCATCGATATCAGCTCTCATCATCACAATGTTACTAGAAGAAAATATAGCATTATCCTTGTAAAGAAAAAAATAAAATAGTTAATATCAAGAAAAATGAATGTAAATAGCATGCACCCAAAGCATAGGCAAAGTGCATCCAAAGCGTAGTATTCAATTGTGCACTATCACTACGCTTTTGTTGCACTTTCTCTACCCTTTTATTACACTTTTGCTGCTTTCACTATGCTTTTCTATGCTTTTAGTACTTTATTTGCCTTAAACTTTACTAGATTTAATTAAAATAAATTATATAAATTAAATGAAACATAATTGTAGTAATACTTTTTGAAGCAATCATCCGTAAATTATTAATATTATTTACTAAGGAATTTCTTGCCTTTATATTCCATAGTGGTATTTGCAGGATGACGTAAAACTTTAATTTAATCAACACAAATAATTTCACAACTGCATATCAAGTACTACCACCTACCACCCAAGTACTAACATCACACAACTGAATATTTTGTTATTTTTGTGGTGGGGGCTTTATTTTTTGATGGTGGTACTTGGGTGGTATGTGCTAGTGCTTGATATTCAGTTGTGGTTGGGGCTTTATATTTAGAAGGGAGGGGGGACTTGGATGATAGTTGTGTGATGCCCCAAGATCTAAATTAAAAGAATTATTTTTTTAATCTTTTAATAAGCAACAACCAGAGCTATATAATATAATCTATAAGTAATAAACAATAAAATAGATTCTATAATTCAAAACATCCATATATACATATATATTCAATCTAAACACACACACACACACACACACACTACTCAGTATCTATACAATCAAATCATAACTACTCTATCATGAGTACAAAAGAAAAAAAAAAGCAAAACCTAAAAATCCTTACCAGCCTCACACTCCTGCACCCTTGTCCTGACTTAAAATTATTTAATCACATATAATGAGTTAAAAAGCCAAACATGTCACCAAAACTTATAATTGAATTCAAAGCACGATAAATGAGCAATATGTATGGCAACAGTCAAATCATAGTTATTACATTCATATTATCATTGAATTAGTGCAGAAATAGAAAAATTCACATGTAGTAGTAGTAGAATCTATAAATAGTAAAACACTACAGTACAAAAGCTGATAAAATAGTAAACCAATATGAGTGTCAAACCTATAAAGCAATCATATTATCTGTAATACCAATCAGTAAAGAAATTGTGTAAAGCATCCAATCAAAATTTCAATAATGATCATTGAAATTGAATCAATGCAATAAAATCATATCAGAATTTACACATGCTATCCAGTTATCATATATTATCTCATTCTCAAACTCAATATCTCAATGACATGCTCAAAAAATTTTATATATCATGTGCCCAATATATCACAAGCTAAGTATCAGTATTGTGAATCGGTAGTATCAAAGAGTATCAATATCTATATTAATAAAATTAATAATCCAGTGGTAGGAGTAAAAGTTCGATAAGGATGTTAAGCTCTTACGAACTAGTTCCGAGGCTAACTAAGAGGGGGGTGAAATAGATATTTAAAAAAACCTTCTTTAACAAAAAGAAAAATCTTTTTAACTGTTATAACATAAACTATTTAAATCAATAATAAAAAGATTAATCAGAGATTTCACCTAAGCAGTTAATTGCAGTAAAAATAAAATACAGAAAATAATAAAAAAGAACACACCAGATTTATAGTGGTTCGGTCAATCCTTACCAACATCCACTCCTTGGAGGCACCCTCCAAGTATTGTACTAAACCTTTAGTTTCTTTCCTTTATCCCCCATAGCTAGGCGAAGAAATCCTTACAAAATCACTTCCACCTTCTCTGATGTGGCGGAGTAGTCAGGCCCTTTAACACTAAAGAGATCTTCTTCTTCCCAAAACTTCCCTTAAGACGAACCTTGAATCCGATGGAACTAAGATGCAAGCTCGCTGGAGCAACCGTGTGGACTCCCCTCCACACTCCCTTGAAATCCCCTCCAATGATCTTCTCCCTCTCTCAAACTCCACCCTTTCCTCTCTCCCTTTCAAGTTCTCTCTTCAAGTTTCCTCTAGAAGAACAAAGCTTCAATGGCTGCCAAAGACCCTTTACAATATAATATTATTCAACTCAATCTTGAGCTCTGATTCTTTATTTGATGTTGCATGGTATTCCTGAAATATTAGTGTACACACAAAAAATATAAAATGAAAAATACTATGAGATATAAAGATGTTTGTTATCATAAAAAATATAAATCTCGTGAGTTCGAGTTGCAATAATCTCCCCCTTTTTTATGATGTCAAACATTACTGATAAAGTTGCAAACTAAAAGTATTTTCTCATAAGCTCCCCCTCACTAAGATAAAAATTTAAAAATAGGGGAAAACAAAACTTTACTTTTTATAATTTTTTTTAAAAATAAAAATAAGTTAAACAAAACAAATATTTAAACTAAATACAAAAAAAAAACTTTCTCCCCCTTTGACATTATCAAAAAGAGGTGGAGCCCAAAAAATAGTAAAAAATTGACTAACAAAACATCAAACGATCTCTGATCTGGTGAAGAAGATGTTTTTAGAATAATCAATTTAAAAATTCAAATTTTCTTGAAATTAGAAAATACCTCTTAATTTTATTCAAAAACTTAGTAAGGAATGTATTGACAATGTATAACCCATAAATGTTAGAAATTCAGAAATATTTAATCCAAGTTTAAGTTCTTTTAAAGGCTCAAAAACGTTTTAATCCAATATCTAAATCAAAGAACAAATTAAAAAATAAACAGTAATCTTTTCAAAACTCCTTTTATGAAATATATTTAATAGAAGATTAATGCAAAAATTAGTGAATAAAAAATTATGATTTTCAAACTCAAGTATCGAAGATATCAATAATAAAAGGATTTTTTTTAAGAGTTAAGAAGTATAAAAAAGGTAAGCTTACTTTATGTGGGCTCATTTTATGCCTCTTGTTAGTTATTTGGCGCACTTTGTGAATCTCTTAATTGTTTTATATACTTTATGTATCTTTCTTAATTTGGTGTCATTGCGCATCTTTTGATTTGACATCATTGACCACTTTTTTTTCAATAAAAAATGCTACCTTTTTGAAATTTTAAAAACAAAACCAAACCCATTCTATTGACAAAAAGAACTACTTGATTAAGAAAATTATGAGGTGGATTCAACAACTTGCAAAAGATCCCTATGCGATAAAAAATATATAGGGAGATGAAAAAGTTCAATTTCAAAATCCAATTTATAATTTAATGAAGATTTTGAGTCAAAAGTAAAATAATCTCTTTAAGAAAGGAAATATAGAGATAAAATTATGAGTTTCCTTCCATTGACTATTTTTAGAGAACTCAATCATAACTTACTTAAAAATTCAAGAAAAGTTGTAGGTAAATTTTTTATTTTTAGAAAAAATGATTTTTAAAAAAGATTTGATTTTCTAAAGTATATTGGAAATAAAAAAAAGTGATATGTGTGTGTTGATCAGAGAAAATATCACAAAAATAAAAAGTAAAGATGAATTTAAAAATTTAATGAAAAAGAGAAAAAAGGGAATGAAAAAGAATAAAATAAAGAAAAACACATAAAATAAATAAAAATTGAACAAGAAAAATGCATATATAAACAAATAAACATACAAAAAGGGGTTTAAACACCATCTTGCTCTTGGTCTGATGATTCAGAACCTAGGTCTGCCCAAGAGATTTTTTGCTTTTCATTATTTTCCTTTTTTATAATTTGCTTAGTTTTACCTTTTTCTTTTTTTTTTTAGTTAAAACCCAAGGAGGGGCCTATGTGTTAATATAAAAAATAGGTTACAATCCTTGAAGGAAACCATCGGCTCACTACTGCTCAAACGAGCTACAAAACAATGTTAAAGAAAACTTAAGAGCCAATTATCTCCGCTATCAAAAATTACAAGGAACCCTAGTAACGATCTACTAATGCTATAGAGAAGCATCCAAAAAAGAAAGATCAAAAGATAACAATAAGTCTCAGTCTTTCTACCAAAAATGAAGTCTTTCCCTATCAGCATTCTCTACAAAAAAGAGAGATAATAAAAAGGACAACTACGCCCAAAAAGAATATTAGCAAAACACATATGAGAAAAGAAGTAAGAAAGGGAATAATTGATAAAAATGACCCAATTAAAACGAGTCTCTAAATTCAGATTATAAGAGCTCAGAGTATAGCCAATCCACTCCATCCCACTAAAAATATTACAGCAGCACAAACAACAGGTTTCACTGTCAAAGAACAGGTTAGATATAAAGAAAAAATTGATATTCAAGATAGTACTAAACAGTAAAATATAGGATGAAAAGAGGACAACAACACAAGAAATAACAAAGCCAGTCTTACGAATGGGATTTCTTGGCTGTGTTGGATGCGCTTTTCTATGATGGTTTTGGTTGGTAACTTGAGTATGATTGAGTAGCTTGTGGTCTTTCCTAATGAGGCTTATTTTTATGATAGTTTTTTTAGTTTTACCTTTTTCTTTTGAAGGAAGAGTTCTTAAATTAGGGCACTGATTTTTCATATATCCATGTTTTCTACATCCAAAGCAAATAACGCCAGAAGCTATCTTAAAATTCTTACCATTCTTACCCTTATTTCACTTTTGTTGATGCTTATGTTATAGTGGGCTTTCCAATTTGCTTATTAAGTCATTGCTCTCATCACCAACTAAGCCACTTTTTTTCGAGTCTTCAACATTTAATACTATCATTTCACCTGCATCTAAAAGTCTTTGGCTCAAACTTTGATCGTAGGAAATGAGTGAGCCAATCAAATTATCAATATAATATTCATTTAAATTTTTTGATTCACAAATAGTAACAACTTTGGCATCAAACTTATAAAGTAGACAACATAGAATTTTATTAACTTTTTCAGAGTTTGAAAATTCTTTACCTAAAGCATGAAATGATGTCATAATTTGAATAAACCTAGTATACATCTAAGAATGTCTCATAAGGTTTCATGTAAAATAGTTCATAATCATGCATTAAAGTATTCAATCTAGTTTGCTTGATTTCATTAGTGCCTTTGTATTTAGTGTATAAATTTTCCCAAATTTTCTTGCTAGTAGTGCACGTGGATACAAACATACAATCATCAGAATTTAAAGTAAAGAAAAAATAGTTTAATTAATTAGCATTCAATTGAGCATTGATTTGTTCAAATAATTAAAAGGAATATCAATTTTAATTCCATCTATTACATGTGACGGTAAAGAATAATCGGTTAAAATCATTTGCAACATTCGGTAATCAGTTGCTTGCAAGAAAGTAGATATGTGAATTTTCTAAAAATAAAAAATAATATTTTCAAATAAAGGTGGTCGGGTGATTGAATAACCTACCATAATATTATGATTACAAAAGTTAGCCATTGATCGAAATTAATTTTTTTTTAAAACTCAATTTTATGAATCCTGCTCTAATACCACTTGAAAGTTCAACAAGGATGTTAAGCCCTTATGAACCAATATCGAGGCTAACTAAGAGGGGGGTGAAATAGATATTTAAAAAAACTTCTTTAACTAAAGAAAAAATCTTTTTAACTCTTGCAACGAAAATGAATTAAATCAATAATAAAAAGATTAATCAAAGATTTCACCCATGCA
Source organism: Dendrobium catenatum (assembly GCF_001605985.2). NCBI lineage: Eukaryota > Viridiplantae > Streptophyta > Magnoliopsida > Asparagales > Orchidaceae > Dendrobium > Dendrobium catenatum. The sequence continues at coordinate 1,730,645 of NW_021318852.1, forward strand.
ATTAATCTCAGTTAAAATAAAGTGCAAAAAATAATAAGAAAGGACACACCAGATTTATAGTGGTTCGGTCCACTCCTCGGAGGCACCCTCCAAGTATTACACTAAACCTTTAGTATCTCTCCTTTAGCCCCCACAACTAGGTGGAGAAGCCCTTATAAAATAACTTTCACCTTCCCCTATGCGACGGAGTAGTCGGGCCTTTTGACACCAAAGAGATCTTCTTCTTTCCAAAACTTTTCTCAAGACGAACCTTGAATTTGATGGTACTAAAGTGCAAGCTCGCCGGAGAAATCGTGTGGACTCCCCTCCACACTCGCTTGAAATCCCCTCTAAGGATCTTCTCCTTCTCTCAAACTCCACCCTTTTCTCTCTCCCTTTCAAGTTCTCTTTTCAAGTTTCCTCCAGAAGAATGAAGCTTCAATGGCTGCCAAAGACCCTTTACAACATAAAATTATTAAACCAAATCTTGAGATTTAATTCTTTATTTGATGTTGCATGGTATTCCTGAAATATTAGTATACACACAAACAAATATAAAATAAAAAATATTATGAGATATAAAGATATTTGTTATCATAAAAAATATAAAACTCATGAGCTCGAGTCACAACATGGAGTAGTAGAATAATGCAATAATAATAAATCCATACAGTAATAATAAATTCATACACTAATAAGAATAATGCCTCAAAAATATATATTTTAATAGTCACACTAAACAAGTAAGAAGTCCTGACTATAATGGTATTTTTTAGTATTATATCAGTATTAGTAAACCATTGGCTCAGTAAATAGAGTCGTCACTCTTTACCCGTTGGCACAATAATTATCTCCTTATAACTTCCAATATGTATCATGTGAATCAGTAGATGATAACACCAAACTATAGTGTTTAATGGAAAGCCCGTCAGCCCACCATCCTGTGTAGGTCAATCTGTCTCTAAACAATGGATCTATTGCAACCCATGACCCCGAGTTTGAGATTTTGATAATGCCAAATACTGATTGTTTTGAAACAACTTTTCATTGAATATTAGTTTATTTGCTATTGTTCTTGAGTACTAACATTTCAGGAAGATCACAAGTGACTCAGGACGAAAGGAAGACTCAAGAACGGGTAGATTAGGAGCATGAGTCAGATATTGTATTTTTATTTTCTTGAGTCTGGCCACAAAATACATAAGAGTAAGAGCAACCATGCACACACACAGGGGGAGAGTTTGTTTTTAAATGCAAAATATAATAGAATTTGTTCTCTAGATATCGTACTGTAGATTTGAATACGTACCGTACGATCCGAGCTATGTGGACGATTCTGTGAATAGATCATTCTGTATGAATATATTCGTATTGTACGATATGTTCAGATCCAAAACCCTAGCCGTGGTTTAGTTTAAGTAAGTGATTTTGCGCCGTTCGTACTGTACGAATATTTTCGTAATGTACGATCTATTTTAAATACTTACTTAAATTAACCTGTGATTAGTGCATGAAATTCAGGCCTAATTATATTTTGAACATCGTACTGTACGAACAGGATCGTACCATATGATGAACAGAGATGAAGTTTGATTGTCCCGGATATCATCCTGGACGATCTCTGGTTTTTTTCTCATCGTACTGTACGATAATAATCGTACCATATGATGAACAGAGACGACATCTGGTCGTCCAGACCATCGTCCTGTACGAATAGTATTTTTTGGCTTGTACCGTACGATATTATATTGTACAGTACTAATTGTTTTTTAATTGTTCGTACATCTTCGTACTAGGACGAAGTCTGTTTATGAATATCGTACTGTATGAACAGTAACGGCTACTTTTGAAATCAGAGGGATTTTGGAGCCCGTTTTAGGTGTTAATCTCATCCTTTTTCAGAAAGATTTACATAGAGGGAGAACGTGGTTAGAGAGGGATTCCAAGGGAGAGAGCCCTAGAGAAGTTCTTTAGGGTTGAGAGAGGAAGGAGAAGGTAAGCGTTGTGAGGGAGAAGAGGTGTGAGGGAGATCACACGGTTGCTCCGAACTTGCTGAATCTTGCTCCTCTTGTGGCCTTAGAAGAATTTGAGGGAGGATCTCCAAGGGAAAGGCTAGTCTACATCCGTGACCTCAAGGTTCCCTGTCTTCTCTAGGAGGGAGAAAAACTAGAAGGTTCTCTGCCGTCTCTAGGAGGGCAAAAATAGAGTTTGGCACTCCGCCACGCCGGGTTGGTGAAAGGGAGGTTTGTAAAGGCTTCTCCGCCTTGCCGAGGGGGTCAAAAGGAGAACTATATTTGGTAGTGAAAATCCCCGAGCGGAGGACTCCGGGGAATATACGTAGGTCATATTGTGATCAAACCACTATAAAAATCGTTGGTGTATTTTTTCCTTATCGTCATTCACTTTTACTTGCACTTAATTTTTCATAATTATTGCGTGGTGAAATTTGTGGAAGAAAATTCGTTTAAGTTTTTGTTGTCAAATTTTGAAAAATAACAAGAAGATTAGAACTCATGTTTAGGGTTACTTTTTATTGAGAAAAAGTTTTTCACAATTCACCCCCCTCTTGTCATTTAGTAATTTCAATTAGTATCAGAGCTTATTTTTCAAAAATAGTGTTTTAGAAAACCTTGAAAAAATGATCATGTCGAATTTTGGTAATTGTAACACTGCGGAGGGTTATTCAATAACTCGTCCACCATTTTTTGATAACATTCCATTTGATTTCTGAAAAATTAGAATGTCTACATTTTTGCAATCTATAGATTACCGCATGTAGATGTTAGTAAATGATGGATATGTTGCACCGTTTAAAACTATTAATGGTTTGAAAACTCCTATACTTTTTAATGAATGGAGCAATGAGGATAGGGAGTTAGCCCAACTGAATGCTAAGTGCTTAAACTGCTTTTTTTGTGCATTGAAATCTGAGGACTATATGAGAGTATCTACCTGTGTTTCTGGAAAGGAGATTTGGGATAGACTGTGCATTACATACGAAGGAACAAACGAAGTAAAACAGTCTAGGCTTAACATTCTACTGCATGATTATGAATTATTTTGTATGAAACATAGCGAAATAATTTCTGACATGTACACTAGGTTCACCCAAATCGTGACATCCTTGCATGCATTAGGTAGAGAAATTTCAAATTCTGAGAAAGTGAATAAAATTCTTAGATGCCTACCTAGTTCCTATGATGCTAAGATAACTGCTATCACTGAGTCCAAAGATCTTAATGTTTATTCTATTGATAACCTCCTCGGGTCACTCATTGCATACGAGCAAGGAGTGAGCCAAAGGCAAAGTGATGCAGGTGAAAAGAAAAAGGAGCGGACGGTGGCATTAAAAGCTAGCAACTCAGAAAGTGAAAGCTCTGCAGGGGAGGAAGACGATGAAATAGCACTGATGACCCGACAGTTCAAAAATTTCCTGAAGAGAAAACAGAAGCGTCATCAGAACAGCTGGAATAAAGGTAAGAGCTCAAGGTCCAATAAGGTTTCATCTGATACAATTTGCTTTGAGTGCAGGAAGCCAGGTCACCTTCGAGCCGATTGTCCTAATCTGAAGAGTCAACCAGCAAAGGAGAAAGGAGATGACAAAGTTAAATACAAGAGAGGAAAGACAAAGACACAGAAAGCTTTTTGGGCCGACTCTGCCTCAGAATCATCAGAAGAAGAAGCAGAGGAGGAGGTAACAAATTTGTGTCTTATGGCTAATGATAACCTTGATCAATTGGATCAGGATGAGGTATGTCAACTTTCTTATGATGAATTATTGCTTATTTCTGAGAATATTCATGACTCGTATAGGAAACTGAAGAAAATGCATGCTAAACTTAATATTGAATTTAGTTCCTTACAAATTGAGCATGCTAACTTAGTTAAAGAAAATTCTGATTTAGATAAAGATCACATGTTACTTCTTGATGAGTATGATGCATTAAATAAGAAGCATATTGAACTAATTGAAGCGCATGAATCCTTGAAAACATCACATATTGAACTAGATGTAGAGTTTGAAAAACTAACTGCACTTGCATTAGAAGTAGATCATAGTGAGCACTTGCTATTGATAGAAGTTGATGGATTGACAGCTCAAAATAAAACTTATAGTGAAAAGATAAAAGAACTAGAAAATGAAATTGCATCACTCACAGTAGGCCATCCTAGAAAACCCCCAACACAGCATGCATCACAAAACCTTAGGAAGAGGCACCACCACACTCATAGATTAGTAAACCCATTTCCTGGTGTTAGGTGCTTCTCTTGTGGCATGTTAGGTCACATAGCCCGCACATGCACAATTCACCGTAGGACACACTTAGTATGGAGACCTAAACTGCATCCATCACAGCATAACATGCATACATCTCATTCATGCAAGCATAAGGAGGAACCCAAACTCACTTGGGTTCCCAAATCTAATCTTTGAATGAAATTGTAGGGATGCTCTCACAAAAGACCTAGTGAGAGCATGTGGTACCTGGATAGTGGCTGCTCGCGACACATGACTGGAGACATGAAGAAGTTCATCCTATTGGAGACCAAAACTGGAGGCAAAGTAACGTTGGGAGACAACACTACCAGGAAGGTGATAGGCTCAGGTACAGTTGGTAATGCTAAGAATTTTTTAATTGAAAATGTTTTACTAGTTGATGGTTTGAAACATAATTTACTTAGCATTAGTCAACTGTGTGACAAAGGTTTTGATGTTAAATTTTTTACTGATAAATGCCTGATTAGTTTATTTGGTGAAATAATTTTAGAAGGAAAACGAATGAACAATGTTTACATGTTAGACCTTGATCGTGTAGATAACTCAAAATCATTTTGCTTGAAAACAATAGTTGATGACTCGTGGCTATGGCATAGGAGACTATGCCATGCTAGTATGAAAACTCTTAGAAACATCACGCAGAAAAACATAGTTAGAGGTGTACCTAAATTAGAATTCACCAAGGATCACTTATGTGATGCTTGCCAACAAGGAAAACAAGTCAAATCATCATTTCACTCAATTAGAGACGTGATCACCTCTAGGCCACTAGAAATTCTACACATGGACTTATTTGGACCCGTTAGTACAGCCAGTCTAGGTGGAAAGAATTATGGATTTGTGATTGTAGATGACTTCACTAGATTTACTTGGGTAAGATTCTTAGCACACAAGAATGAGTCTTTTGAGGAATTTAAAATTTTCTCCACATGGATTCAACGAAAATTAGGTTGTGAAATATCAACAATCCATAGCGATCATGGTGGAGAGTTCCAAAATGAAAGATTTGAGTCATTCTGCCAAGAGATAGGAATAGAGCACAATTTCTCAGCTCCAAGAACACCCCAACAGAATGGCATAGCAGAAAGGAAAAATAGAACCTTGGTAGAAGCTGCTAGGGCAATGTTAGCGGAGTATACCCTTCCTAGATACTTTTGGGCAGAAGCAGTCAACACAGCCTGTTATGTTTTGAACAGAGTAAACATTAGATCGAAGCTGAATAAAACTCCATATGAACTCCTTAAGGGTAGGACACCAAACCTTTCACATTTACATGTCTTTGGGTGTAAGTGCTTCATCTTAAATAATGGTAAACATCCCTTAGGAAAATTCGATCCCAAGTCTGATGAGGGTGTCTTCTTAGGCTATTCTTCTGTAGGTAAGGCCTATAGAATTTTTAATAAGAGAACCCTTGTAGTAGAAGAATCCACCCATGTGGTATTTGATGAATCAGATATGCCCTCAGAAACTAAAATTGAAGATGATGAAATAGAGGCAATTCAAGGAGTAGAGACTATGACCTTAGAAGAAAGGGTCGAATCTCAGGAAGATTTGCCTAGAGAATGGAGATATTCTTCTAGTCATCCTAAAGAGTTAATTTTAGGAGACCCTTCAGAAGGTGTAAGAACTAGGCATGGACTTAGGAAGGAGGTTAGTCACTCAGCTTTCATCTCTATGATAGAACCTACAAGTATAGATCAAGCCTTAGGAGATGAATTTTGGATTCTAGCAATGCAAGAAGAGCTGAACCAATTCACCAGGAATGATGTTTGGGAGTTAGTTAAGAGACCTAAAGAGCAGAGTGTTGTTGGAACAAAATGGGTCTTCAAGAATAAGGTGAATGATTCAGGAACAATAATAAGGAATAAAGCAAGGCTAGTAGCTAAGGGGTACAACCAGATTGAGGGAATAGACTTTGAAGAAACCTTTGCCCCGGTTGCTAGACTAGAAGCCATAAGAGTGCTCTTAGCTTTTGCTTGCTTCAAGAACTTTAAGTTATATCAAATGGATGTAAAGAGTGCATTTTTGAACGGGGTAATTAAGGAAGATGTCTACGTTGAGCAACCCCCCGGATTTGAAAGCTCACAATTTCCAAACCATGTATACAAATTAAAAAAGGCACTATATGGATTAAAGCAAGCACCTAGAGCATGGTATGAAAGACTTAGCTCATTTCTTTTGAATAGAGGTTTTCAAAAGGGTAGTGTAGATACTACTCTCTTTTTACAAAAAGTTAAAGAAGAAATTCTCATTGTTCAAATATATGTAGATGACATCTTGTTTGGATCCTCGGATAAAAATTTATGCGATGAATTTTCAAAAACAATGAGTAATGAGTTTGAAATGAGCATGATGGGAGAGCTTAACTACTTTCTTGGCTTTAGTGTGAAACAAATGGAAAATGGAACCTTTCTTAGCCAATCAAAGTACATTAAGGATATTTTAAAGAAATATGAAATGGATAGTGCAAAACCCATGAACACCCCAATGAGTTCGACAATCCAATTAGATAAGGATCCTAGTGGAAAATCAGTAGATCAGAAAAAATATAGAGGAATGATTGGATCACTTCTTTACTTGACTGCCAGTAGACCGGACATCATGTTTAGTGTATGCCTTTGTGCCCGTTTCCAAGCCGATCCTAAAGAGTCTCACCTAACTGCTGTTAAAAGAATTCTTAGATATCTACTAGGCACACCAAACTTAGGAATTTGGTATCCCAGGCACAGCACTTCCTTTGAAATCCTTGGGTACTCAGATTCTGACTTTGCAGGATGTAGGATAGATAGAAAGAGCACCTCTGGTACCTGTCAATTCATCGGACAATCATTAGTTTCTTGGTCCAGTAGGAAGCAAAACTCAGTAGCACTTTCCACAGCCGAGGCAGAATATATTGCAGTAGGAAGTTGTGTTGCACAGGTACTATGGTTAAAACAACAAATTCTTGATCTTGGACTACCTGTTGGAACCATCTCAATCATGTGTGACAACACAAGTGCAATTTGTATCTCTAAGAACCCAATTCAGCACTCCCGAACAAAACACATAGACATTAGACATCATTTCATTAGAGATCACGTCGCTAAGGGAGATATAGAATTACATCACGTCGCTACAGAAGATCAATTGGCAGACATATTCACAAAACCATTAGCGTTTGACACCTTTAGTACCTTGAGGACTAGATTAGGTGTCATAGATATAAATGCATAAAAAAAAAAAAAAAAAAAAAAAAAAAAAAAAATTTTTAGGGCTGCTCCTGATCACCACACACTCACCACACCAAAATTCACACTGACTGTTCATCGTACTGTACGATCTATATCGTACTGTACGACTTATCACAAATCTAGCGTCCACCAATAGGCAGAATTCAGCTCTGTTGATCGTACTATACGATACCCATCGTACTGTACGATCATCGTCCAGTATTATTGCATACCGTACTGTACGATACCTCCACTTCGTACAATACGATCCACGTCAGCAACGGATTGGGACGAATTAAAGCCGTTTGGTACGACATTATTGCGTATCGTACTGTACGATACCTCCACTTCGTACAATACGATCCACGTCAGCAACGGATTGGGACGAATTAAAGCCGTTTGGTACGACATTATTGCGTATCGTACTGTACGATACCTCCACTTCGTACAATACGATCCACGTCAGCAACGGATTGGGACGAATTAAAGCCGTTTGGTACGACATTATTGCGTATCGTACTGTACGATACCTCCACTTCGTACAATACGATCCACGTCAGCAACGGATTGGGACGAATTAAAGCCGTTTGGTACGACATTATTGCGTATCGTACTGTACGATACCTCCACTTCGTACAATACGATCCACGTCAGCAACGGATTGGGACGAATTAAAGCCGTTTGGTACGACATTATTGCGTATCGTACTGTACGATACCTCCACTTCGTACAATACGATCCACGTCAGCAACGGATTGGGACGAATTAAAGCCGTTTGGTACGACATTATTGCGTATCGTACTGTACGATACCTCCACTTCGTACAATACGATCCACGTCAGCAACGGATTGGGACGAATTAAAGCCGTTTGGTACGACATTATTGCGTATCGTACTGTACGATACCTCCACTTCGTACAATACGATCCACGTCAGCAACGGATTGGGACGAATTAAAGCCGTTTGGTACGACATTATTGCGTATCGTACTGTACGATACCTCCACTTCGTACAATACGATCCACGTCAGCAACGGATTGGGACGAATTAAAGCCGTTTGGTACGACATTATTGCGTATCGTACTGTACGATACCTCCACTTCGTACAATACGATCCACGTCAGCAACGGATTGGGACGAATTAAAGCCGTTTGGTACGACATTATTGCGTATCGTACTGTACGATACCTCCACTTCGTACAATACGATCCACGTCAGCAACGGATTGGGACGAATTAAAGCCGTTTGGTACGACATTATTGCGTATCGTACTGTACGATACCTCCACTTCGTACAATACGATCCACGTCAGCAACGGATTGGGACGAATTAAAGCCGTTTGGTACGACATTATTGCGTATCGTACTGTACGATACCTCCACTTCGTACAATACGATCCACGTCAGCAACGGATTGGGACGAATTAAAGCCGTTTGGTACGACATTATTGCGTATCGTACTGTACGATACCTCCACTTCGTACAATACGATCCACGTCAGCAACGGATTGGGACGAATTAAAGCCGTTTGGTACGACATTATTGCGTATCGTACTGTACGATACCTCCACTTCGTACAATACGATCCACGTCAGCAACGGATTGGGACGAATTAAAGCCGTTTGGTACGACATTATTGCGTATCGTACTGTACGATACCTCCACTTCGTACAATACGATCCACGTCAGCAACGGATTGGGACGAATTAAAGCCGTTTGGTACGACATTATTGCGTATCGTACTGTACGATACCTCCACTTCGTACAATACGATCCACGTCAGCAACGGATTGGGACGAATTAAAGCCGTTTGGTACGACATTATTGCGTATCGTACTGTACGATACCTCCACTTCGTACAATACGATCCACGTCAGCAACGGATTGGGACGAATTAAAGCCGTTTGGTACGACATTATTGCGTATCGTACTGTACGATACCTCCACTTCGTACAATACGATCCACGTCAGCAACGGATTGGGACGAATTAAAGCCGTTTGGTACGACATTATTGCGTATCGTACTGTACGATACCTCCACTTCGTACAATACGATCCACGTCAGCAACGGATTGGGACGAATTAAAGCCGTTTGGTACGACATTATTGCGTATCGTACTGTACGATACCTCCACTTCGTACAATACGATCCACGTCAGCAACGGATTGGGACGAATTAAAGCCGTTTGGTACGACATTATTGCGTATCGTACTGTACGATACCTCCACTTCGTACAATACGATCCACGTCAGCAACGGATTGGGACGAATTAAAGCCGTTTGGTACGACATTATTGCGTATCGTACTGTACGATACCTCCACTTCGTACAATACGATCCACGTCAGCAACGGATTGGGACGAATTAAAGCCGTTTGGTACGACATTATTGCGTATCGTACTGTACGATACCTCCACTTCGTACAATACGATCCACGTCAGCAACGGATTGGGACGAATTAAAGCCGTTTGGTACGACATTATTGCGTATCGTACTGTACGATACCTCCACTTCGTACAATACGATCCACGTCAGCAACGGATTGGGACGAATTAAAGCCGTTTGGTACGACATTATTGCGTATCGTACTGTACGATACCTCCACTTCGTACAATACGATCCACGTCAGCAACGGATTGGGACGAATTAAAGCCGTTTGGTACGACATTATTGCGTATCGTACTGTACGATACCTCCACTTCGTACAATACGATCCACGTCAGCAACGGATTGGGACGAATTAAAGCCGTTTGGTACGACATTATTGCGTATCGTACTGTACGATACCTCCACTTCGTACAATACGATCCACGTCAGCAACGGATTGGGACGAATTAAAGCCGTTTGGTACGACATTATTGCGTATCGTACTGTACGATACCTCCACTTCGTACAATACGATCCACGTCAGCAACGGATTGGGACGAATTAAAGCCGTTTGGTACGACATTATTGCGTATCGTACTGTACGATACCTCCACTTCGTACAATACGATCCACGTCAGCAACGGATTGGGACGAATTAAAGCCGTTTGGTACGACATTATTGCGTATCGTACTGTACGATACCTCCACTTCGTACAATACGATCCACGTCAGCAACGGATTGGGACGAATTAAAGCCGTTTGGTACGACATTATTGCGTATCGTACTGTACGATACCTCCACTTCGTACAATACGATCCACGTCAGCAACGGATTGGGACGAATTAAAGCCGTTTGGTACGACATTATTGCGTATCGTACTGTACGATACCTCCACTTCGTACAATACGATCCACGTCAGCAACGGATTGGGACGAATTAAAGCCGTTTGGTACGACATTATTGCGTATCGTACTGTACGATACCTCCACTTCGTACAATACGATCCACGTCAGCAACGGATTGGGACGTTTTCCTTATCGTCATTTACTTTTACTTGCACTTAATTTTTCATAATTATTTCGTGGTGAAATTTGTGGAAGAAAATTCGTTTAAGTTTTTGTTGTCAAATTTCAAAAATAACAAAAAGATTAGAACTCTTGTTTAGGGTTACTTTTTATTGAGAAAAAGTTTTTAACAATTCACCCCCCCCCCTCTTGTCATTTAGTAATTTCAGGGTCAACCAGTCTTTACTTATCTTTTACACACATAGTAGTATCATAGTATTATAACAATAATTTTAATCATATATCCATAATCATTTTTAATGCATTGCAATAAATAAACATGATTGAGCTTAATTTATAAAATGCCCAAATGTCATAATGGTAGATAATAAAAAATCATATTAGGCAAAAATACATATTTTTAAAAAATTACCAAAATACCAAGAATTATATAAAATGATGTTTTAATACTTTTATTTTATTATACTACTATTTTTAAATGTGAAAAAAAATTTTGGGTAGATAAAAATTGCTGTATTTTCAAAATTGTTCGTTGAAAATCACAAATAAATACTCAAAATGCTTTTAATCATGATCTCTATAACATAAAAAAGTTACACTGTGAATGTTTTGTCAATACAAAGTTATTCATATTTTTTGATAATGAGAACACATATTTGATCAGAAAAAGATAAAAATATAAAATCTTTTAAATCAAAAATAGGGTAAATGTTCCTTATAATGAGACGAGCAATTTTCTCAACATCATTGAGAGATTAAAATCTCTTCGTAGCCTCCAAATCCTAGGTTCTAATTTCTCTCTCCTTACTTTTCTCTCTTAAAATATCCTCTTTACCTCTATGTTAGCCAAAGTAAAAGGAGAAAAAAGGATTTTATAAAAAATTTCTTTAATGTTTTTAGATATTTTAAGATATATTAATATAATATTTAATTTAATCAAGTTTAAATAAAAAATTCATATAAATCAATATGATACTTTTTAAAAATTATAGAAAATATTCAAAAAATAAATTATTTAATTTAAAAAATATTAATAAAATTGATTTGCAAATTGAAAACTTGACGATCTCAAAATTTTTACTTGTACCGACATGTACAAACTCTTTAAGGAGCTGGCGCCCAAAAATTATGAAAAAATTTGTGTAAGTAAAATATTTCAATCAAAATACTATGATCTATATGGATTGTGATTTGGAGTTATAATAACTCCAGAAAAAAAATTTGGCAAAGTTAAAATACAGGATGTTTCAATCTATCCACCTTAAAAAAATGTCATCCCCAACATTCCCTTAAAGATTAGGGCATAAAATAATTTTCAACAAAATTCATATAATCAAAAATCAAATCTAATTAAATCAAATCAAAACTCATAAAAAATTATACAGTCATGCAGTTCATTCTATTACATGTCATTCAAGTATGCATGATATCCTTTGTCATTCAACCATTTAAATAAATTTCTTACCAGTGGAGCTTTCAGGTTATTATTGATCTTTTTGATATTATAGGTTGTACACATACGACATCACTGGAGTAGGTGCAGTTGGATGTGGTGCAATAGTCTCCCTTTGACTACCACTAACAGCTCTATCATCTGCACTACTTTTTGATCTTTCACTATATGCTCTTGACCCAATAGTCCTCTGTCATATAGTTTGTATAAATTGTCCTGCACCAAAATCAACCCTTCCTCAAAATCCCCTCTAAGGACATTCTACTATCTTATGTCCCTATTTTCCATAGTAAAAACATTGTCGCATCAATAAGTAGCCCTAACCTGCATGTCGTCGATCATAATGAATGCACTCATTATAATTACTCTAAGATGCTATTGATACATATCCCCTTAAATTACTATATCTTTTTTTTTTGTCACCATTTCTCTCTTTACTTGGTTAATCTCTGCTCCTCCAAATTAATCTCTATTAGTTTGGCCTGCTCCACCAAATTAGAAAATTCCTAAATCTATAGAGGTACTAGTGGGTGTTTTAGCTCCCTATTCAACATTTGTAGAAACCTATAGCACTTTTCTTCAATGGTAGGGATCAAGTTAGGAGCATACCTAGCAAGAGCAATAAACTCAGCCTCATACTATATTAGTATTTAACATCCTTACTCCAACTTAATGAAAGCTTCCTACATCTATCATCGAGCTGACAGAGGTATCAACCATATACTGAATACTATAGTGAACTCATCCCAAGTGATCTTAGCATTTATCTTCCCTTGAAATTTCTCTCTATACTGTCCAATCCACCATCTCTCTGCCTCTACTTCAAGTAGGAACATAAATAATGGTACATTTCAGCTCTTGGGACACTATGCTATCAAAGATTTCTCTATCATTAGCAACCCCTTTTTGATGGCACTAGAGCTGCACTGTATTGCTCATTTGGTATATTAGACTCGAGGTGATCCATTTAAATTTTTACCTACATAGTTTAGTATGATATGAATAATACACACATGCAACTATGTATGCAAAATAATGCACCTGAAACTACCTATCCAACCAAACTCTCAATTAAATCCTATAGCTATAATAACAATTAATTTTTCCAATAACTATGCTCTGATACCAATTATGATGCCCCAAGATCTAAATTTCAAGAATTATTCATTTAATCTTTTAATAAGTAACAATCAGAGCTATCTAAAATTATATATAAGCAATAAATATCAAAATAGTTTCTATAATTCAAAATATTCATATATACATATATATTCAATCAAAAAAAAAATTATATACACTACTCAGGATCTGCACAAATAAATTATAACTATTATGTCCTGAGTACAAAATAAAAATAAAAAGAAGTAGAACTTAAAGAATCATTATTAGCCTTATACTGCTACTCCAATATACTGATCTGAAATCATTTAACCATAAATAATGAGCTTAAAAATCCTAATAGGTCACCAAAACCTACAACTAAATTCAAAGCACAATAAATGAGTAATATGTATGTCAAAAGTTAAATCATAGCTATTATGTTCATATGATTATTAAATCGATATAGAAATAAAAAAATTCATATATACTAATAGTAGTAGAATTTGTAAATAGTAAATACTACATTATGAAAGCTGATAAAATAGTAAACTAAAATGAGTGTTAAACTTATAAAGAAATCATTATTTCCATAATACCAATCAGTAAATAAATTATGTAAAACATCCAATCAAAAATTTAGTAAAGTTCATTGAAATTGAATTAATGTAGTAAAATCATATCGAAATGTACACAAACTAACTGATTATTTTATATCATCTCATTCTCATGCTCAATATCTCAATCACATGCTCAATAAATTATGTATATCACATGCCTAGTATATCACATGCTCAGTATTAGCACAATAAATTTGTAGTATTAAATAGTATCAATATCTATATCAATAATAATAATAATATAGTGGTAGGAGCAGTAGAATAATATAATAATAATAAATTCATGAAATAATATGAATAATGCCACAAAAATATATATTTTAGTAGTAATATTAAATAAGTAAGAAGTCATGGCTATCATAGTATTTTTGTTAGGAAAGTTGCTATTTGCATGTTTTACATTCTTGCAACTTGTATTATTTTGATGATTCCAAATATTATTGTTTTATGTGTAGTTATCTCCTAACACTTTTTGGAAGATTTGTTTTTGCTCTTGTGTGTACTAATATTTCAGGAAAATCAAACTCCAGACTACGAAGACTTCAAATCAAATTCAGCATGAGATACTTTGTGAAATTGAAGCTTGTACTTTTTATTTGAATTAAATTTAAGAGGGAGTGATTGTAATTGAGTGAATAAATTTACACAAACTTAAAGGAGATCTTGAAAAAGTTTTTATACTGATCGTACGGGACGAACATTGTTCGTACGGGACGATCAGATCAGTTATCTCCTTGTAAGAGCAATAGAACGGACAAGAATTGAACTGGAAATATTTTCTAAGTCCTAATCGTCCAGACGAAATCATTTTCGTCCCAAGACGAGTTTCTTTCTGCAAAAATTTCGTCCAGACGAAGTACAGTTCGTCCAGGACGATGGGAACCGACTATGGCAGTTTCTGGCAGTTTTCGGAACCGACTTTTGATATAACTGTTCGTCCAGACGAAATATTTTCGTCCCGGGACGAACCAATTTCGTCCAGGACGAAATTGGTTCGTACAGATGAACAAAATTTCGTACGGGACGATCCAGTGCGCAGAAAAACTTGTTTTGGGCAGTTTTTTGGACGTTTTTTCTTCTCCTTTCTATATAAGGAGTCCTAGAAACTATTACAAATGCCTTTGGAGTTGTTTTCTCTTGAGAGGGATCATTGAGAGGGAGAAGATCCTTGGAGGGGATTTCAAGGGAGTGTGGAGGGGATATTCACACGGTTGCTCCGGCGAAGGCTCTCAAGTGAAGTTCAACAACATCGGTCCGGTTCTCTGCCGACACTTGGAGAAGTGTAAAAGGACGACAAAGTGTATCTTTGACAGTCATTGTGTCTTCGTTCTTGTGGAGAAAACTTGAAGAGAGAACTTGAAAGGGAGAGAGGAAAGGGTGGAGTTTGAGAGGGAGAAGATCCTTGAAGGGGATTTCAAGGGAGTGTGAAGGGGATATTCACACAGTTTCTCCGGCGAACTTGCACCTCATAACCATCGGATTCAAGGGACGTCTTGAGGGAAGTTTTTATCAAGAAGAAGATCTCTTTGGTGTTAAAGAACCCGGCTACTCCGCCGCACCGGGGAAGGTGAAAGTGATTTTGTACAGGCTTCTCCGCCTTGCTGTGGGAGCAAAAGGAGAGTCACTTTGTGGTTTTAGTGCAATACTCAGAGGGTGCCTCTGGGGAGTGGATGTAGGTCAAGGTTTGACCGAACCACTATAAATCTGGTGTGTTCTTTCTTATTTTTTATTCCGCATTTAATTTCATTGCAAGTTGTTTACTCTGGTTGAAAAGTTTATTTTAAACTTTAATTTTAACTTGCATCAATAATTCAAAAGGTTTTCTAAAATTCCAAGAGTTGAAGTTACATTTTTTAAATTGTCAATTCACCCCCCCTCTTGGTAGCCTTGGGACACTCACTTAGGCTTAACATCCTAATTACTAGACTCAACAATTTTTAATATTATATCAATATCAGTAGCCATTAGCTCAGTAAAAAGAGTAATCACTCTTTGCCCATCGACATAGTAATTATCTCCTTATAACTCCCAATCAGTATCACATGAATTAGTAGAGGATAACACCAAATGATTGCAAACTTGGATTCAAGGATTCTAATTTTGATGATAACAATCATTTCTGCCATTTCTTTTTCTCTATTATTGCCCTGCCTACTAACCTTTCAGGTCCATAAGATCAATTGTAAATCAAGTGAGCTTAAGATTGGGTAGGTTAGGATTGAGTCAGTATGTCAGTGTACTTAAAGTGTTTTTACATTTTCTTGAGTCAGATGTAATAAAGTGGATCCTGATATTAATGACCTTGCACACACACACTTAGGGGAAAAAATTCTATATATTTTAGATCTTTCTATTTTTGATCATATTATCTAGGAAGATCCAAAATTATCTTGGATGATTAATTAAAAATAGAAACCCTAATTAGGGCATCCTTATTAAGACAACTAAATTAAGCAAATTATCATAGACGATATTAACATCATCTTGGATGATAGGCTGAAATAAAAAAAATTAGCCATAAACTCTTTTAGGTATGTTAATATTTTTAGAAATCGTACATGATAATCCCATATCATCCTGGAAAATTCATTACAATCATGCCTAAATTAATCAGGTGATTAAGGAAAGCAATTAAGGTTTGATTTATTAATCATATTATCTTGGACAATCAATTAGAAAAACATTCATCTTCTCCTGAATCACCTGGATGAATAGAATGATTTGCTGGATGAATATCCTTGATTTTGAACTAATCGTATAGGACTATTAAATCATCATCCTAGATAATATGTTATATTTCTTCATCATCCAACATATATAACTCTTGACAAACAGAACGATGTACTGGATGATATATAGGGTTTTGAACTAATCGTACAAGATAATGTCATCATCATCCTAGATGATCAGAACAAATAAGGGTTTCAATCATCCAGCCCTCTTAGATCATTCTGGCTGAAAGGGATGAAAATACACTGATCATACAGGATGTCTGTCGATCGTCTTGGAAGATCTTTGACGGCTTGTTGCAAATTAGGGCAAATTTTAAGCTCTTCTTTATAAGCTCTCCTGATTATTCAAGTAGAGATCTTTTACTGCTGTCCTAAAATTAGAGAGCCAAGAGATGGAGATGGAGAGCTTGGTAGAGAGGGAGAAGAAATTATGAGGGGGAGTTTGTGAGGGTTTCCATAAAGGTTGCTCTAAGAAGTGATCTAAGTCATCTTCTCCAATCATCATCCCAAGTTCCTTGGAGGCTCTAGGGAGGTCTTCTTTAGTAATCGATAAAGGTTTGTTTCTTGTATTAGGAGGAAGCAAAAGGAGGTTGGGTTCTTTGCCTCACTTGGGTCAGTGGAAAGGAGTTTGTAAAGACTTCTCTGCCTTGCTATGGGAGTAAAAGGAGAGTCACTAAGTTTTAGTGCAATACCTGCAAGAGAGGCTCTAAGTCGTGGATGTAACAAACTCTTACAAACCATAATATTTAAAGGAAAGCCTGTTAGCCTACCTTCCTGTACAGGTCAATCAGTCTCTAACCAATGGGACAACCAATCTTTACTTGTCTTTTACACATATAGTAGTATCATATTATTATAATATTAATTTTAATCATATATCCATATTCATTTTTAATGCATTGTAATAAATAAACATTATTGATCTTAATTTAGAAAATGCCCAAAATATCATAATGGTAGATAACAAAGAATCATATTAGGCAAAAATACACATTTTTAAAAAATTACCAAAATACCAAAAATTATATGAAATGATGTTTAAAGACTTTTATCGTTCTACACTACTATTTTTAGATGTCAAAATAAATTTTTGGGTTGACAAAAATAACTATATTTTTAAAATTGCATGGTGAAAATCTCAAATAAAATGCTCATATCATGCTCTCTATAACATACAAAAAGTTACACGATAGAAGTTTTGTCAATACAAATTTATTCATATTTTTTGATAATAGAAACACATATTTGATTAAAAAATTGTAATAAATACAAAATCTTTTGAAACAAAAATAGGTTAAAGTTTTCTTACAACAAGATGAGTAATTTTCTCAATAGTGTCGACGGACAAAAATCACTCTGTGGCCTCCAAATTCTAGTTTCTAATTTCTCTCTCCTCACTTCTTTCTCTTAAAATATCCTCTAAACCTCTCTATTAGCTGAAGTAAGGGAAGGAAAAAGGATTTTATAACAAATTTCTTTAATGCTTTTAGATACTTTAAGGTATTTTAATATAATATAATATAATATTTAATTTAATTAATTTTGGGGGGGGGTTATGGGGGTTTTATGTGTAATTTTATGGGCTTTTGGGGCAGCTTTGGTGGGTGGTTTCTTTATAGATGGAGTAGATGAGGATTAAGATGTTGAAGGAGTTTTTTTGGATCTAATTTATATTGAGCTATTTGGTGGTTAAACTTGTATTGAAGATAATCGACCTTTGCTTCAAGTCGATAGATTTTTTTTTCAAGTCAATCAATCCTGGTGGGCAATTCTCTTCAATTTTATTGCAAACCTTTTTAGGGCTCTAAGTATTTTTTTTGAGTACTTGCCCAATTCTTACCTTGAGCTAGAGGGGGTCTTGATGGGTAGATTGTGGGTGGGCTTGAAAGTGAGAATGAGGGGTAGGAGTGGAAAATTTCTTTTGTATTTGTGAGTGGATTTGGATAGGGTATTGATGAGGAGATTGAATTTGGAGGTTATTAATAACAGTTATGTAAGCATTTATATTTTCTGCGTCATCCTGGGTAACATCTTTAAGGAAATAAAAAATCTACATAGATATTGCACTAATGTTAACAAATCTAAAAAATTATAAGATAAAGAGCATGTTATAGTTATAGCACAACCAAAGCGTAGAGAAGAGAAACTCCCATTAGAGAGAGAAAGAGTTGAATTTTCGAATTTTTGCATTTTTAGATTTCATTCATGTTTATCAGGAATAGGTGGGGATGATGGTGGCGGAGTGCCACCGGTAAGCATAGGCTCCGACGATAAGGTCACCATCCTTTGTTGGTAATTCAAAGTTAGATTTGAAAGGTAATGGTTCATTGTTTATGAAATCCAAGCAGAGTAGTGAGATCCACTTGTTAAAACCACAAGGACCCTTGGTGATCAAAGAGGTCTCTGATGTAGCTCCCAAGATGAACAAGAATGTGGATGGCAAAGGTAAAGCAATTGCTGAATCTGTGGTTAATGTCACTCCTAGAGTTGAGAAAGTTTTTTCTTCCTTTAACTCGATTGATCCAACTATGTCATCATCAGGAATGAAAATTTTTGTTAACAAATTTGAAAATTTAAATGCAATCCCTAGACACAGTGTGATAAGTGCGAATTCATCAAATTTGGTTAATAATAATATTCATTCCTTGGCGAGCGAGAGGAATACATCGAGTGTGGCTAAGGTGTCTGATGAAATGCCGAGTACTATGTTAGTCTGGGTAATATTAATCCATGGAGTAACAAGACTTATATCAAACTTGATTTTAAAGAAGAAGAAGTGTTTTTGTCAGAAGATGGTAAGGCGGTGAGGTTGAATGAGGAATTGGAGGTTGTGAATTCAAAGAAGCAGTTAAATTGGTTGGTAATAAAGGTGTTCGGTAAAGAATTACGATCACATATGGTGGCTTGGGAAATAAGGAGGCTATGGAGTCATTTTGGGCATTTTCACTCAACCTCTATGGGTAGGGGATGGTTCTTATATTCATTTAATTCGGATGAGAAGGTGAAAGCAGTTCTTTCAGGCGGTCCATGGTTTGTTAACGGTCATATAGTAGGCATGGAGAGATGGACTACTGAGTTTTCTTCTTTATCCATGAAGGGGCTAACCTCTCCAATTTGGGTTAGAATGCGACATTTGCCATTGCAATATTGGAATGAGGTAAATGTGGCAAGAATTGTTACAAGGATTGGTAAACCATTAATGCTGGATGGTAGAATGCTTCAATGGGGGAGGAGGGAATTTGCAAGTGTTTGTGTATGGGTAAATCTCGATCAACCTCTTCCATTGGGGGTATGGGTAGATAGCATTTTTGGAAGGTTTTTCCAAAATGTGGATTATGAAAAGGTATCTAACTTTTGTTTTGAGTGGGGGATGTTTGGGCATGTGAAGAGTGATTGTGTCCATAAAGAACCTATTCCCAAGGAGGTGGAGGTTGCTATTTATAAAGGTAATGGGGGAGCTGAAGAGGAAGTAGGCATGAGGTGATGAAGGACCCTTCTTATGGGCCGTGGATTCTTGTCATCCACAAGAAAGGGAGAAGAGCAAATCAAAGAAGCAATGTTGTGAAGCCAAACAATTTGAGATATGTAAAGAAGATTGCAAAACCTGTCTTGGCTATTTAGGAGGAGCGGCCTGAACAGGTTTCTAAAATTAGGGAGGATTCTTCTCATCAGAATCAAGTGGTACTGAATGCTGATATAGAACAATTTGAAGAAGGTGAATGCATATTGGAAGCTGATCGGTATATGGAAAAGGAGCATGGTGCTATTGCTGAGGAAAAGGAAGGGCCTCCTGACAAATGTGGAAACAATTCTGAAGGAGAATTGGGTATGTTCATGAAACATTATTTTTCTTGTATATCAAATTCAATTAATAAATTTGATATTTTGAATATGGATAATGGTGATATGATGAAGGAAGATGTGATAGAAGGGGAAATTGGTAATGCTGGATATTAAGGAGATATTGTTGGAAAGATAAAGGAGATGAGTTGTGTAGAGGGATATGATAGGAATAGATCAGGAGGTGGATTGGCTAGGGATGTTGGTGCTGTTGGGGAGTTGAATAAGGTGAAGCTTGCAAAAGAGCTAAGGTCTCTTGGGCCAATCAAGAATTTTCCCCATGGTAGGAATATGGATGGTGGTGGTAGTAAAAGGAGGGAAGGGGCCTCATCCCCTAGATTGAATTAATGAATTTCTTAGCCTTTTGGAATTGTAGAGGGGCCAAGAAAAAAGAGGCCTCTCTATATCTTAAGGAGTTTATTAAAGATCAAGGTATTCTTTTTGTGGGGCTGGTGTAAACTAAGATCAATGCTTTTGATAAAGTTTCCTTTGAGAGAGTTATGGGGCCTGATTGGGATTTCTTTCTTCTACCGTCAGATGGTTTATCTGGAGGTATTATGGTATTGTGGAGATCTAATCTGGCTTCTTTTTTAGTATTAAAGAAGTTAGAACAGTATGTCATTGGGGACCTTAATGTTTTCAATAAAGGGGTGTGGATGATTGCTACTATCTGTGGGAGTAAGGAGGTTGTGAAGAGGAGAGGGTTATGGGGTAGTCTACATAAAGTGGCTAATAAAAATATCCCTTTGATCGTTTGGGGGGATTTCAAATGTATATTGTCTCAAGAGGACAAGAGAGGTGGAAGGAAGTTTGTATTCTCACAAGGTCCTAAGGAGATGGTTGATTTTATGAATGGGAATGACTTGCATGAAGTGGAGATTGTTGGACCAAGGTTCACTTTGTGTAACAATAAAACTGGAGGAGGCCGAATTCTTCAGAGGTTGGACAGGTGTTTGCTCAATTCTTTGGCTATCAATTGTATTCAGGTGGCAGTGGTGAGACACTTAGCTAGAGTAGCTTCAGACCATTGTCTAATAGTGCTGAAAATTTTTGAGTCATCTAGAAAAAGAAGAAGGATTCTTAAGTTTGAAGATGTTTGGATATCTTATAAAGCTTCTGCCCACATTATAGCTAAAGTTTGGAGTAAGGGATTTCAAGTAGATGATATGGACAGCCTTAACAGAAAATGGAAGAAAGCATTGAAGGATTTGTATTATTGGGGCAAGGCTAAAGTAAAGGAGTTCTCTAAGGAGAAGGATAAACTGAAAGAAGAAATCTTTCATATTCAAGAGGAAGAAGCTAATACGGGTTGGTTAAGTGAAGAGAAGCTTTGGGTGTTGAGATCTAAATTCAAGGAGCTAAATGTGATTCTTGCTCGGTTAAATACTTGGTGGAAGCAAAGAGCAAAGGCGAAGTGGATTGAGGATGGGGATACTAATACTAAATTTTTTCATTCTTTTGAAAATGCTAGGAGAAGTGTAAAATGGATTTCTCAAGTTAGAAATTCAAATGGAGAACTCAACGAGGAGCCTAAGGAGTTGCATGATGTATTCTTCAATTTCTTTCAAGAAAAGTGGAAAGAAAAAGGATGCTGTATGGATAACTGGCCGGTCCCGAGAACTATTTTGGATGACATAGATAGAAGAGGTTTGAATGAAGACATTTCAGATTCGAAAATAATGGAGATAATCAAAGGGCTGGGTAGTAACAAAGCTCATGGTTATGATGGCATAACCTATTCATTTTTCAAAAATTATTGGAGTATTGTAGGGAATGATGTATGCAAAGCAGTGAGAAGATTATTTGTTACAAGTAAAATGTGCAAGGAATGGAAGGACACACTTGTTGTGCTTATTCCTAAAATAAATAACCCAGTCTCTCCTGCTGGCTTTCGTCCTATAAGCTTGTGTAACTCTATCTATAAAATTGTGGCTAAGGTTTTATTGAACAGGCTATTGTTGGTCATTCCTAAGATTATCTCAGAAGAACAAGTAGCTTTTATTAAAGGGAGGAGTATAGCGGATCATTTATTGCTGGCTCAGGAGTTATTCAATAAGATCAGGATTTCTAAATATGGTGTTGGTATGGTAGCTATCAAGCTAGACATGGAGCAAGCCTACAACAACTTGTGTTGGAAGACCCTTTATGAGATGATGAGCAAAATGGGCTTTCCAGAGAAGTTTATGAAGTTGGTGATGGAATGCATTATGGAGCAAAGGTTTTCTACCTTAATCAATGGTGGACTATCCAAATGGATTATGGGGAAGAGTGGTTTCCGTCAAGGCGTTCCACTATCACCCTTTCTTTTTTATCATGTGTTCTCAATTGCTCTCTAATGCCTCTTACTATGAAGGCAAGAACTTAGGAATCACGATTGCTCCAAGGGTTTAGAAGGTATCACATTTGCTCTATGCATATGATGCCCTTTTACTTTCTGATGCTAAGTTGAAGAGTATTAAGCAGGTGAAGAGCATTTTAAGTGATTATTGCGGCTGGACGGGATAGAGATTGAATCATCAAAAATTTGTTATGATTATTGGTAAGACAGTTGAGAGGAAAAGGAAGAATAAGATTGGAAGGAGCACGGGGATCAAGTTGGTAGAAGAAATGGATATTTGGGAACCAAGATGGCTCTAAGGAGATTGAGGAAGGCAGATTTCCAAATTCTTTTGGATAAGTCTTTGAAGATATTAACTGCTTGGGGAAATAGGTATATTTCCCTAGTTAGGAAATTGATTTTGGCAAAACTAGTTTTTTGTAATCTCCCCTTATTCCTAATGTCTCATTCCCTTATTCCTTTAAGAATATTGAAGGAAGTTGAGAAGCATTGTAGGAATTTTATTTGGAATAAGCATGATGGAAAACATGGGATGCATTATGTGGGTCGGGATGAGCTATGCAAACCGAGAGCATTGGGTGGATGGGGGCTACATTTGGCTGTGTTCAGATTGGAACCAATGAGGGCAAAGTTTGTACGGAATCTGGTGGAAAATCCTAACTCTTTCTTAATCAGAATTCTGTTGGCCAGATATGGTAATGATTGGTGGAAGAACAAAACATTAAAGGGTGGTTCTTCGGCATGGAGAATCATAGCTAGTGACTGGAAGGCTCTTAGAAGTTTTGTTAGATGGAAAGTGGTGAGGGGTACAATTATAAACATTTTGAAGGATGTGTGGATATTGGATAAAAGTCTACTGAAATGGCCCACTTATGTTGCTGACTTAGAGGATGATAATACTACACTTGATTTCTTTATTCAAGATGGCAGATGGAATATAGATAAGTTACTTCTCTTTTTTGGGAAGGACTTAGTGGTTTTGATTAGCAATATTCAGATTTGCCAAGAAGAAGAAGTGGACTTCATGGAGCTGAAAAAGAAACTATCTGGGAAGTCTGTTTCAGCTATGGTAAGGGAAGAAACTGTAAAGGAGGTTACGGATGTGGATCCTAACTCATGGATTCACAAGATGAACTTGAATGCTCGGGTGGAGTTGTTCATATTGAGATTGTGAAAAGGTGCATTTCAAATAGCAAATTTTTTGATGAAAGGAAGTTGGCTATTAGTAATTTATGTCCAAGAGGCTGTGGGGAGGTTGAGGATGTAAATAATGTGACCACTAATTGTTCAAAGTTGTTAAAGGTAATTTGTAAATTGAGGAAATGGGGATTTCTTATTCCGTTATTCAATTCTTTTCAACATTGTATAGATGAGCTGAAATCTATGTCTGAAATGAATTCAATGATGGTGAAGATGTATTGCTCTTTGTTATGATACTCTTGGAGCAACAGGAATAAGTCTAACCATTAGAAGATTGAAGATAGTTTATCAATTATTGCTGCAAACGTGATTAGCTTTGTTAGTTTGGATAAACGAAACTAGGTTCTCTGGGATTACTAGGATGCTGGCCAGTCCTATGGGCTGTTTTTAGATTTTTGCTTCCCCCTCCACCCGAGTGGTATAAAATGAATATAGATGCTTCACTGAAAAGTAATTATGGAGCAGGTATTGGAGGCATTGTAAGGGACTACAAAGGAAGGTTTCTCCGTGCATTTGGCTTTTATGGTGTTCACTGGGATTTAGCACAAGTAGAGCTCTATACATTCAGTTTTTTAAAGGAAGTTTTGAATAATTGTTTTTACAATGCTAAAGGTATTATTATAGAGCGAGACAATAAAAATGTGATCCAGTTTCTTCAAAACATGTACAACAAAGGGAAGAAATTAGGTGGGAGCATTGAAGATTAAGATTTTTTTAGCTTGGCTTTTTGGAATAATGTTATTTTTCAATTTGTTGGTAGGAATTGTAATAGGTTAGCAGATTACTATGCTAACTTAGGCTTTTCATATGATTTCATTTGGGACTTGTTTTGTGAGAGTACACTTCCTTCCTTCTTTGTTAAACTTGTAAAGGAGGAATGTGATTTGTTGGTTCACTCTTAGTAGCTTGTATCTAGGCTCTTTGGTTTGGCTTATTTAATGCAGATTGCATTTCTTTTCAAAAAAAAAAAAAAAAAACCAAAGCGTAGAGAACATATAAACAAAGCATAACAAAAAGCATAGTGAAATAAAAGGAAAGCGCAATGAGACACAACAAAAGCCCTTATTCAATGTACTTTGATTGCGCTTTTGATGCTTTTTGATGTGCTTTCACTACACTATCACTGCGCTATTATTACACAATTGTTGCGCTTTAATTGCACTTTCACTGCGCCTTCATTACACTTTTGCTATAAGTTTTTAATACTATTTAATTAATTATAATTCTTTTAAAATTATTTTAAATTATAATTACAAATATCAATACACACGTGCCTCTCCTTAAAGGTAGTAAATAAATTGTTGGCCATCTCTATAGAATAAAAAATATCTGTATTGCCCCCCTCCTCCCCATTTGAGAAATTGTGGTTTTAAATATTGTTACTTTGGTGTATTTAGAGCAAAGTGCTCCAGGAACCATACTTTACTTATATTACGCCTTACTTTTTACTATATTGCATTTGCATTTCATGAGTCATTGTACATATTTGTTTTTTTACATAGCATAAGAGGCAATGTAAATTCTAAATTTTTAAATGAGGCAATGTAAAGTCTAAAATTGTAAATACAAAGTCTTTTATCTTTGTAATAGGAGATAAAGTTTTTAAAATGCAAAGAATTATAAAAGATTTAATGAGGATTGCTTATATACACTTTTAGGTTTCAAAAGAAAAGGATTCTTCTTCATTTAAAGATCATTATCATTTAGAATTTTATAAAAGATGCAAGAGCCAACATATTAAAAGACTAATGCAAGTTATGATATTTAAATCAATATTTTATCAGAGTAAAAATCCAAGCCTGTTGTGGTGGAGCTTGGACACCTATTATTTTACAACAAATCGTAATTTGTACTTAAATTTTCATTACAAATAATTGAATAAAAGTTTTATGTATATATTGTTGCATAAATCAACATCATGCATTGTGCTAGTTAAGTGATTTTGTATATTAAAGAGTCCTTATTAATTTTTGAACCAAAACCTTTATTTTAATTGAACAAACAACTTTCTATCTTGTATTTATAAGACATTGAATTGCACTTAGGATTTTATCTAACAATCCCTTCTAAGAAAGCATAAGTCCATATTGTATACACACCCTTAATATCTCCTCCTAGGAGGGTTATATAAATCCTAAATGAATTAAGGAAGGTTGTAAATGAACTTCTAAATTAGTGTATAACACCCTAATGAGAGTATTTAATACTCTGATAAATAGTGGAAGAAATCATTTTATACTCATGAAGTCAAGGTCTATCTAAGGGAGCATTATAATAAGCCTCTAAATCTATGATATGGAGCATAACTTTGATTCTAAGGCAGTTTATTTCTAGGATAAGGGTTATTGAGCCCAAAGCACTCTCCCATTTTACATTGAATCTTTGCCATATCATTTTATTAGAGTTGAGTTTGTGAATATCCACCATCACATAGATAAGAGTTCTAAGAGTCACACTATTAGCTGATGTACTAAATCAATAAGGACACAAGTTAACATGAAGTTATACACATTTTTAGAAATATATAATGGCTGATTATGATAAGTGATTCCTAATATCAAGTTTTCTTTTGAGAATGTTACTCTTGGAACCTCTTTAAATTAGAAAGCTTCTTCAAAATATGTTTATGCTAACTGAGACATACAGATCTTTGGATTGAGTAAAGCTTTGATGTAAGCTCTTATCATTTCCTTGGAAAGGACCAGAGCATCTTAAATACTTAGTTTCATAGGTTATTTTTAAGATGAGCTAAAACATTATATTCTACTTTAGAAATTTCTAAATAGTTACATCCTGATCATGCACTAGCTATGGTTATGTTAAAGTTTCAGGATTATCTATGACTTATTTTACTTTTTTTTGTGGAAAATTCTCAATGCAATATAACTTTACTAATATGGAGATTTAATTGCTACGCATGATAATTATCTACTTCATTATTAGTGATTACCTTTTAGTTTTCATTTGGTGAATTCTTAGATAATGATATCTCTATTTGGATATTAATAGGATTACCCTAAAAATTGAGAATATGGGTGTCATCATCATAGAAATATTTAAGTGATTCCTTTAGTTCATTTTAATTTATTTCTATTTCCTAAGATATATTTTCCTCTTTACTTTATGAGCTTTTAGTTGATTCATCATGAAAAATGTACAAGATATATTTTCCTCTTTACTCTTTAGTTGGAGCTTTCTTTTGAACTTCCTTAGGAGTTACAAAATTAACTTGGATGGGACTTTGTGCTTATGGTGATTCCTGGAAAGATGAAATATAAAATTTATTTAACATTCTTTTAGATGACCGAGATAAAGTATATTTTGAACCATCTTTAGGCTTTATAATATTAGAGGGTGTAAATGGCTCACAAATCATGTATTTTGTAGATCCCTGGCTATATCCCAATAGCCTGAGACTTGATGTACTTCTTAAGGTACTCCTTAAAGGTAATGCAAATTTCTAATTCATGACCCAACATCTAGTGATATGGGAAATAATTTGGTTGCCCCAATTTACTCACTTCCTCATCTACATGCTCTTTATTTTATTCAAATGTAGAAGGATTGGCCACTATTGCCAATATGGACTCGAGTCTTGTAATTTTGATGATAACAAACATATTGGATTATCTACTATGATATCTCTTGTTATTTTTATTATTACATATTTATTTCTTAAGTACTAACATTTTAGGTCCATTGTACACTAGGAAAAGTCATCAACTCAAGACTAGGTAGAGTAGAGTTAAGTGTCCTAAAGAGTCTATGTTTCTATTTTTATTTATTTCAACATTTCTTAAGTCAAATCATATATTTGGTGGATCCTAAACTTGCTGACCATGAACACACACACTCAAGGGAGTGAGATAGTGAGAAAATTTGAAGTGCAAATTTTGAATTAATTATACTCTATGAATCATATTGTACTATACAATAAATTATTCAAAAAATCATTAGAATAATAAATTGCAAAATTAAAGCCATTTCAACTAATCATATTGTACAATAAAAATCATATAAGATGATCTATTTAAATCAAGATCTCTACTGCCAATCAAAATTTGTACTAATCATATAATATAATAGGTATTGTACTAGATAATTAATTAAATCTTGCCTAAATTAATTCTAAAATTAGAGGAAAAAAGTTTGATTAATTGATCCATTTAGATCATATTAGACAATTGAACCAATCACATAATATGACCTAATCTTTGTATATGATGAAATTTATTTATCACCAATTATACGAGATTATAATCTAATTCGATTGAAGAAATCATACTGGATGACACATTATATCGTACTGAATGATCAACTCAAATATTTGAACTGACCATATAACACCTTACTCTTCATATAGTTCTAACAGGACTATTTGAACTAATCATATTGTATGATCTTGGATCATACTGTAAGATCAGTGCGATAGAATTAATTTTTGGGCTTTTATGAAGCCTTATAGTTAAGCTCTCCTAATTAATTTGTTTAAAATCTTTAGGTATTACGCTTTATAAAGAGAGAGCTTGGAGAAGAGATTTTGGAGAGCTTTTGGAAGGAGAAGTGAGAGCTTATTTGTGAAGGAGAAGGAGCATGAGGGGTTTTCACACAGTTTCTCTAAGCAAGTGTCTTGCCTTGTTTGGTTTCTTGGGTGGCTATAGAAGAAGATGGCTAGCTCGAAGACCATTGATGTTCTCTATTTTTAATAAAAGGGTGAAAAAATAAGTGTAAGGTTCTCTACCTTCATCAAGAGGGTGAAAAAAAGGTCAAGGATCATTGTTGCATCGGGTTGGTGAAAAGATTGTGAGGGCTTTTTCACATAGATGTAGGGGCTAAAGGAGACACATTAAAGTTTTAGTGTAATACTCAAAGAGGACTCCGGGGAATGGATATAAGTCATTGTTTGACTAAACAACTATAAAATTTATGGTGTGTTCTTTCTTGGTTTTTAATTTTGTGCAATTTACTTTCCTGCACTTTAAATTTATAAAAATTGGATGATAGAAAATTATTTGTTTGATTATATATTGAGTTGAGCTATTCATCATCTTCATAATTAATAAATTTATTTCATAATTTTGCTTTCACATTGGGTGATATTTTTTATGTTTAAGTTATTAAAAAATTAAGAAATTCTCTTATGTTGTTTTCTATTTATTGTAAGTTTTTAAAACTACCAATTCACCCCCCTCTTGATGTATCTAGGGATAGTTCACCTAAGATTAACATCCTACATCAAACTTTCAATTGGTATCAGAGCGATTCTCACAAGTAGCATTTTAAAAAACCTTGAGAAAAATGAATTATGACACATTTATGAAAATAGAAGCACCGCAAAAGGTTATTCTATAACACATCCATTTTTATTTGACAACAGACAATTTGACATTTAAAAAATTTGCATGTCCACTTTCTTGCAATCAATTGATTTTTGTATGTGGTTTTTAGTACAAGAAGGTTATTTTTGCACCCTCTCATTTTGTTGATGGCATCAAAATTGAGGCATTATTTAATGAATGGAGCAATGAGGATAAAGACTTAGCTTACTTAAATGTGAAATGTTTAAATAGTTTTTATGTACACTTAAGTCTAAAGATTACATGAGAGTTTCTACTTATACCAGTAGTAAACAAATTTGGTATAAAATGTGTATTATATATGAAGTAACTAGTGAGGTCAAATAATCTAGGTTTAACATCTTATTACAAGATTATACACTTTTTTGAAAGAAACATCTCATACATATACTCTAAGTTTACTCAAATTGTGACATCTCTACATGCTTTAGGTAGAGAGCTCACAAATTTTTAAAAAGTGAACAAATTCTTCATTGTCTCTCTAATAATTATGATGCTATGGTTACTATCATTTGTGAATCAAAAGATCTCAATATTTAATATATAAATAACATGTTAGGCTCACTTATTATCTATGAGCAAGGTGTGAGTCGGATATTGTAGGATGCAGGAGATAAGAGGAAGGATAAAGTGGTAGAAAATGAATCAAAAAGTGACAGCTCTGCAACTGAGAAAGATGACAACATTGCAATCATAATTGATCAATTCATAAGTTTCTTGAAAAAGAAGCAGAAGAATCATCAATAATAATGAAGGAAATGTAAGAATAGTAAAAATTTTAAAGCATTATCTAACACAATTTGATTTGAATACAAAAAACTAGTTCACTTGCAAACTGACGGCTCCATCCTAAAAACTCACTCGACCAAAGAGAAGAGTGAAGAAAAAGAAAAGTTTAAGAAGGGGAAGAAATTACCACAGAAAGCATTTTATTTTGACTCCAACTCAGAATCATCTAAATAAGAAGCAGAGGATGAGTTAATAATGTAAGTCTTATGACTAATGATAATCTTGATCAGTCAGATCTAGATGAGGAGTCCTCTCATAAAAGACCTAGTGAGAGCACGTGGTACCAAGATAGAAAATACTCAAGGCACATGACAAGAAATATGAAGTAGTTCATCTTACTGGAGGGCAGGGCAAGAGATAAAGATACACTTGGAGATAATATTATTGAGATATTTGCATAGTTTTTCGATTGTTGATATTCTTGCAACATATATGTTTTTGATGATTTCAAATAATTATTATTTTGATTACAATTTCTCCTAACATATTTTAGATGTATTTTTTTATTGTTTGTGTATACTAATATTTCAAAAAAATCATACTCCAGATTATTGAAAACTAAAAATCAGATTAAATTAGGGTTTGTTGTAAATGAAGTATGTATTTTTCATTTTATTATGTCCGAGAGAGTGTGATTCTAATTGAGTAACTGTGTACACACACGCTGAGGGAGTGTTTAAAATTTGTAACTTTTTAAACTGATCATACTGTACGAATTTATTTCATACGAGATGATTTGCTTAGTTATTTTCCCCTATGCATAGTCAAATGGATAGAAGGTAAATTTTTTTTTCTAAGTATGGATCATACTGTACGATGTTGTCATCGTACCTAAGCCATATAGAGTACGAATTAGACAGGTCCCTTTTCATCCAGATGAATTCAAAGTTTTTTTAATTGATTATACCGCATGATGTTGTCATCATACATATACCATCCATAGAATAAATTGGACGGGTCTTTTTTTGTCCTGGCAAACTTGAAATTTTTTTGAATGGATCATACCGTATTATGTCGTTATCATACGTATGCCATCCAATGTACGAGTTGGATGGGTCCCTTTTCTTTTGGACGAACTTGAAATTTTTTTGAACTGATCGTACTGTATATTTTCCCATTCATACAAACACATCCGTAGTACAAAAATGTGGGGTCCCTTTTCATCCCGGCGAAGATGAAAAATTTTCTAACTATTTATACAGTACGAACTTAATTTTTATTGGATGATCATCATGTATGAAATATTTTCATACAGATTCACAAAAGTTTCACGCACAACCATTTTTTTAACTGTTTGTATGTATGAACTTACGATCGTACTATACGATCATATACGCTCAAAATAGAAATTTTTAGTTTTCTAGATGATTTTTTTGTGTCTTACATATAAAAGGTCTTTTAAAATTGATGTGAAAAGGGTTCTTCTTCATAATGTTTCAAGATCAAATTAAAGAGTGCATTTGGGAGAGTTTGAGAGAGATTTCTTGCAAGAGAAGTGTGAAGGGTTCAAAGGTTACTCAAAAGAAAGAATCTCTTTATGTTTTTGGTTGTAACTCTTCTTTTATTCATTCTAGTTACTCGAGGGAAGATATTTGAAGTAAGATGATGGTACTTTTCTAACACTTAGAGGATGTGAATAGAAGACGATACTCTGCTAAAACTTGGAGGGTGTAAAAGGATGATGGTGAAAGACCGTTAGGGATGTTAGGCCCTATGAACTGGCCCAAAGCTAATTAAGAGAGAGAGGTGAATTGGTAAAAAATATCTTTCAATCAAAACACAAATCAAAACCAATATCACCACAATAAAAACCAAAGTATGGAAATTAAAGTGCGGAAGTAATAAAGAAAGAACATAATGGATTTATAGTGGTTTGGTAAAACCTTGACCTACGTCCACTCCTTAGAGGTACCCTCCAAGTATTGCACTAAACTAAGTGTCTCTCCTTTAGCCCCCACAGCTTGGTGGAGAAGCCCTTACAAAATCACTTCCACCTTCCCCGGTGCGGCGGAGTCGCCGGGTCCTTTGACACCAAAGAGATCTTCTTCTTTGGTGAACTTCCCTCAAGACAAGCCTTGAATTCAACGGTATTCAGGTGCGAGGTTGCCGGAGCAACCGTGTGGAACCCCCTCCACACTCCCTTGAGTTTTCCCTCACAATATCTTCTCCCTCTCTCAAACTCCACCCTTTCCTCACTCCCTTTCAAGCTCTCTCTTCAAGTTTCCCCCAAAAGAACGAAGTTACAATGGCTGCCAAAGACACTTACAAAGTGCCTTGGTAAAGCTTAAATAGAATATCTAAAAAGGAGCTCATTAATGCAAGTTACCAACTTTATCGTCCAGGACAATATAAATATCGTCCTGTACGATTAGTACAATTTAAGCCCAATCAGCTAGGATGATTTGAGACGATCAAAAGAAGTTTGTTCACATCGTCCAGGATGATAATATATCATCCTGGACGATCAGAATAAATCATGGAATATCGTCCTGAACATCGCCCTGAAAAACAGCTGTCTGATGTCCAATCATCCAACGTATCGGCCTTGACGATTTTGTGATCGTCAATGACCATTTGATTGTGCAATCAAGTCATAATTTCTTTCCTTAAATTCTAGAGAAATTTCTGAAAAATTGTCCTGGATCATCCCGGATGATATTTTATAGTCCTGGACGATCCATCTGGACGATGTCCAAAAATAAGTAATTCCTAAATAGATCTGATGGCAGATTCTTTCTGTTTTGAGCCTATCATCCTGGCCGATACAAAATCGTATAGGATGATGTGTTTTATATAATGACGGCTGCTTTAATGAGGATGCTCTAATTAGGGTTTTTTCTTTTGAACTGATCTTCCTGGACGATATAAAATTGTCCGAGACGATGTTAACAAAAATAGTAAACTCTAGGGAATAGTCAGAAATCTTCCAAGTTACAAAGCATCAGGAGCCACACCAAATTCAATAGACTCAAGAAAGGAAAAAGGTGTACAAACTGACTCAGACTTAGTCTACCCAATCTTGAGTTGATTCCAAATTGCAATCCGATCGTGTGCACCTGAAATGTTAGTAGATAAGGCAGTCATGGAGAAAATAGAATGTTATCTATCATCAAAATCATAAGCTATAGATCCACAATAGATTGTACTCTGCCAAAACTTGGAGTGTGTAAATAGACGATGATACTCTGCCAATATTTAGAGGGTGTGAAAGGATGACAGTTCTCTGCCAACTTGGAGTGTGTAAACAGACGATGGTTCTCTGCCGACACTTGGAGGGTGTGAAAGGATAACGGTTCTCTATTGACACTTAGATAGTGTGAAAGGATGATGGTTCTCTGCCGCATCAGGGATTGGTGGAAGAGAGGAATTGTATAGGCTTCTTCGACTTTCTGTGACGGCAAAAGGAGAGTCACTTTGGCAATAGTGCAATACCTGAAGAGGGAGTCTACAAGGAGTGGATGTAGGTCGTGTTTGACTGAACCACTATAAATCTTTATGTCTTTTTATTTTTAGCATTTATTTACTGCAATTTATTTTACTGTAGTTCAAAAGTTAACTTTATTTTAAAATCAAATTGCTATAATATTTAAAAGGATTTTCTATTTAAAAAAATCCAAGAGAATTTTTTAATTACTAATTCACCCCCCTCTTTGTTAGCCTTGGGACAATAGCTTAGGTTTAGCAACCTATACAGAATCAACAAGTGGTATTAGAGCTTTATTTTAAAACTATAAGTTTAGGCTACTTTTTTAAAAATGATAATGGCTACTTTTGGAAACCAAAATGCACCTAAAGTGTATTCGATCACTAAACTTATGTTATTTGACAATATCCCTTTTAGTTTTTGGAAAACACGTATGTCAAGTTTTCTTCAATCGCTTGATTATCGTATGTGGATTTTAGTTCAGGAAGGATATATTAAGCCAACTAGACTAGTATATGGCATTATAGTTGAAACACCTTTTACTAACTGGACTATAGAAGAATGTGACTTAGTACAACTAAATGCAAAATATTTAAATAGTTTCTTTTGTGCACTTGTCTTAAGATTACATGCGGGTTTCCACTTGTAAAAGTGGAAAAGACATTTGGGACAGACTCATTATTATATATGAAGGGACTAATGAGGTAACACAATCTAAATTAAATATCTTGTTACTTTATTATGAATTGTTTCATATGAAACCCAATGAATCCATATCTGACATGTACATAAGATTCACTCAAATAGTCACTTCTTTGCATGCATTAGGTAAGGAATTAATGAATGATAAAATGGTTAATAAAATTTTGTATTGTTTACCTACTGCTTATGATGATAAAATAACTATAATTATAGAGTCTAAGGACTTAAATATTTACTCTATTAATAATCTTCTTGGATTACTATTTGCTTGCAAGCAAGGAGAGTCAAAGGAAGATTGATATAGGAGAATAGCAAAAGAAGAAGAATATAACACTAAAAGTGGATGATTTATAGAGTGATAAGTCACTACCTGAGGATAAGGATGATATTGCCTTGATGATAAAGCAATTCAAGAGTTTTCTTAAAAGGAAGCAAAGGAGACACCAACAGTGGAACAAAGGTAAGTTCCACGAAAATGTTATGGTTTCTAATGATATTATTTGCTACAAATGTAAGAAACTTGGACATGTAAAATTAGATTGCCCCAATCTCTAAGACACTCCTAGTAAGGAGAAGGTGGAGAAGAAAGTAAATATGAGAAAGGGCAAGAAGTAATTTTAAAGAGCTTTCTGGGTGGACTCAACCTCATATTTGTTAGAAATAGAGAAAGAAGAGGAAGTCACCAACCTGTGTTTAATGGCCAATAATCTTGATTAGTATAATTATAAAGAGGCATGTGACTTAACTTATGCTGAATTTCTTGATGTTTCTTAAAGAATACATATAACATATAAAAAACTTAAGAAAATGCATACTAGATTTATCTTAGAATTGCAAGAATTATAAAAAGAGTATGAAATTATTAGGAAAGATCAAACACATATAGATAACAACCACATGAGATTACTTGATGAATTCGATGATTTAAATAAGAAAAATGAATTATTAAAATCATGCTATATGAAATTGGAAAAAAAAAATTTAATGATTTTAGGGATGAATCTGAGAATAGAGAGCACTATATGAAATATGATAATACTATATTAGAAGATGCAAACTCATTTTTTAAAGTGATAGTGAAATCTCTCAAGGAAAATAGGATATCCCCTATACTTGAAGGTTTTAATAAACTTATTATGAGGTCAAAAATTTTAAAACCCAGAAAAAGTAGATTTATCATTGAAGATTAAAAAACCTATTTCTTGGAGTTAAGTGATTTACTTGTGGGATGATTGGTCATATTTCACACACTTGTACTTTAGATAGAAAAACCTATTTAGTGTGGAGACCTAAGATGCATAATTCAAGTCATACCATACATGCATCTAGTTTTATTTTGCTAAAAAGAGAACCCAAATTTGTTTGGGTTCCCAAGACTAATGTTTGATTATTTAGCAGGTACGCTCTCATACGAACCCTCATAAGAGCATTTATTACATGGACAGCAGTTGCTCGAAGCATATGACTGGAGACTCTACATAATTCATATAGTTCGAAGCCATGAATTGAGGCAAGGTTACACTAGAAGATAATACCACTAGGAAAGTGGTTGGCACATGTATGATCAAAAACTTGCAAAATTTTTTCATAGAAAATATATTACTTGTTGAAGGCTTAAAGTATAATTTGTTAAGTATAAGCCAATTGTTTGACAACGGGTATAGTGTTGAATTTTTTTCCATTAACTACATATTAAACCAAAGTAGAAATAATGTATTGCATTGAATTAGGGTAAATAATATTTATATGCTAGATTTAAATTGTATTAAAACTCCTAATACTTTTGTTTAAAAACAATTTTTGATGAATCATGGTTATGACATTGGAGACTTTGTCATGCTAGTATGAAAAACCTAAGGAAAATTACCCAAAAGGAATTGGTTAGAGGTATACCATACTAGACTTTATTAAGGATCACTTTTGTGATGCGTGTGAATTAGGAAAATAGTTGAAGTTCTCATTTCATTCCAATATAGAACTTAAAACTAGTAAACTATTGGAGATTATATAAATGGATCTTTTTGAACCGATTAACACTATAAGTGTAGGTGGGAAGGTATACAAATTATTGATAGTTGATGATTTCTCTAGATTCACGTGGGTTAAATTTTTATTTCATAAGACTGAATCATTTATGGAATTTTGAGAATTTTTGACTTGGATTTATAGGAAACTAGGGTGTTAAATTTTAACAATTCAAAGTGATCACGAAGGTGAATTTGAAAATAAAAATTTTTAGGATTTTTGTAAGGAAAATGAAATTGATCATAATTTTTCTACATCTAGGACCCCTCAGCAAAATGGGTGAGTCGAAAGAAAGAATAGAACATTAATTGAAGCCGCTAGAGCCACGTTGGCTGAATATTCACTTCCTAAATATTTTTGGATTGAAGCAATTAGTACTGCATATTATGTTTTAAATAGGGAGAACATATGGTCTAAATTGAATAAAATACCCTATGAGCTTCTTAAGGGGAGAACACCTAATTTTTCACTTTTATATATTTTTGGATATAAGGTGTTCATATATAATAATGAAAAATATTCTTTAGGAAAATTTGATCCAAAATTAGATGAAGGAATTTTTCTTGGATACTATAGTGTTGGAAAATCATATAGAGTATTTAACAAAAGAACTTTGATAGTTGAGGAGACCACAAATGTTATATTTGATGAATCTGGAGTTTTAGAAGAGCCAAGTTTAGAAAATGATGATATAGAAAATAACTTCCAAAGGATTGAGAAAATTAATTTGGATGAAAATTTGAAACAAGAAAACCCTTTGCCTAAAGATTTAAAATTTTCTAAAATACCCTTAGGAATTATTTTTTTGTGAACCTAATGAGAGTGTTAGGACTAGGCGTGGACTTTGCAAAGAAGTAAATCATTCTGCTTTTATTTCAATGATAGAACCTACAAATGTAAATCAAGCACTTTTAGATGAATTTTGGATTTTAACAATATAAGAAGTATTAAATCAGTTTGTAAGGAATGATGTTTGAGAATTAATTACAAGGCCAAAGTTTTAAATTGTAGTTGAAACTAAGTTGGTATTTAAAAATAAAATGATTGACTAGGAGTTGTTGTTAGAAATAAGGTTGGATTGGTGGCTAAGGGGTATAATTAAATTGAAGGGATTGATTTTGAGAAGACTTTTGCACCTGTAGCAAGATTTGAAGCAATTAGGATTTTGTTAGCCTTTGCCTATTTTAGAGTATTTAAATTGTATCAAATAGATATTAAAAGTGTCTTTTTGAATGTGGTGATTCAAGAGGATGTTTATGTTAAACAACCTCTAGGTTTTGAAAATTCAAAATTACCTAATCATATTTTTAAATTAAAAAAGGCATTATACCGATTGAAACAGGCATCTAGGGCTTCGTATGAGAGGTTAAGCACTTTCTTATTAGAGAGATTTTTTGAAAAAGGAAGTGTGGACACCACTCTCTTTCTGAAGAAATTAGGAGATGATATACTCATAGTATTGTTCAGATTTTTGTTAATGATATCTTTTTTGGATCTACTAATACAAACTTTTGTGATAAGTTTTCCAAAATAATAAGTAGTAAATTTGAGATGAGCCTAATGGGAGATCTTAGTTATTTTCTTAATTTTAGCATTAAGCAAATTAAGGAGAGAATATTTCTTAGTCAGTCAAAGTATGTTAAGGGCAACCTCAAGAAGTATGAAATGGATAATGCTAAGCTAGTAAGTACACCTATGAGTTTTTAAGTTCAGTTGGATAAGGACCCAAAGCAAAAATCTTTTGATTAAAAGAAATTTAGAGGAATTATTAGATCTTTGCTTTATTTGATAGCTAGTATACAAGATATTACGTTTAGTGTTTGATTGTGTGCTAGATTTCAATCTGATATAAAAGAATCATATTTGACAATAGGAAAAAGGATTTTAAGATATCTCTTGGGAACTCAGAACTTATGAATTTGATATCCTAAGTACATTTCATTATTTAAAATTATTGGATATTCAGATTCAGACTTTGTAGATTATAGGGTTGATCGAAAGAGTACATATGGAACTTATGAATTTATAGGAAATTCTTTTGTTTTTTGGTCCAGTAGAAAATAGAATTCTGTAGCCCTATCCACTTCTGAAGCTGAATACATTTTCTTAGGAAGTTGTGCGGCACAAGTTCTTTAGTTAAAATAAAAGTTGATTGATTTAGGATTTACAATAGGCATAATTCCAATTTATTATGATAATACCAGTGCCATTTGCATTTCAAAAAATTCTATTCAACATTCTAGAACCAAACATATCGACATAAGGCATCATTTCATTAGGGATTATGTATCCAAGGGAGAAGTTGAATTGAACCATATTTCAATAGAAAATCAACTTGCAGATATTTTTACAAAACTACAAGTCTTTGATACTTTTAGAATGTTAAGAACATAGTTAGGTGTGATTCGTCTTAATGCATAGATAAAAACTTCTGCAAACTTGACATATTTCTTATGTTTGGTCTATGTTTTTTTGTAAATGTTTTTGTTTGTGAGTTTTTAATTTTTATTTTTGTTTTTGTGTTTTGTTTATTTTTAGACATGTATCATTTATCAAAAGTTATTTTCTAGTTTTAATGTTAATTTTTTTAAGTGTTTCAATCATACTTTACAAAATTATTTTCATACCATACAAATTCTATAGCAAGTCAATCATTGTTTTTGGAATGAATGCATAAAGTTTTAATTTTTTAACATAGATCGTACTGTACAAAACTGTCATCATCTCATATGATATGTATAGTTTTGTCTGTACCCATGTAGATGGTTATCTGGGTAGAATAAGTTATTATAACTGATCGTATGTACGAATAAAAAATTCGTCTGTACGATCCATGTGTCATTTTTTATGGGGGACGAACCTAACTGTCAATAAAATGATCTTAAATAACTAATTATCCCAGGTGAACATCTATACAATCGTATGGACAAAAAGTCTGTACAAAAAGATGCCTCATAAATTATGTGTTTATGGAAAGTCAGTTCATTTTATACATTATCATTCATCCATGCAAAATTCTTTTTGTTCTGACGATCTCAAGATCGTACATACGAATCCATTTTTGTATTGCACGAATGGTCATTTTTCTTTAAATAGGAGGGCTTTAGAATTCATTTTCATTCACTTGAATATCCTCCTTGAATCCTTTTCAACATAGAAATGGAAAGTTCTAA
Organism: Dendrobium catenatum; assembly: GCF_001605985.2. Lineage (NCBI taxonomy): Eukaryota > Viridiplantae > Streptophyta > Magnoliopsida > Asparagales > Orchidaceae > Dendrobium > Dendrobium catenatum. Next base: position 1,770,255 of record NW_021318852.1, read on the forward strand.
CAAGCGTGGTAGAGTTTTTAAGGGTTCATCATCCAGGGGTGGGGACAAAAACTTTCTATCTAGAGACAATGAAGATTCCTTTTATAGGTACATAGCTATGAAAATCACTACCTCAGAACTACTGATTCAAGATGATATCCACTTTCAAGTTGCTTCAACCCAGTTCTCCTTTATTTTGACTTTGATCCATGCTTATCATAGGGAGACCTTTTACTATTTTTTAGGAAATATGAGGTTTAGCAAGGATGAGAGCAAGTTAACATATTTTGTCAAAAAATAATAAGTAGAAATAACCAAGAAAGATCTAGGAACCTTTCTCCAGTTAAGGACTCGTGGGACAATATCACACACTCTAACCTCCAAATGTGACTATGATTGGTTTGAAATAAATAAGACTCTTAGAGCTATCACTTATGTTTATTATTTGGCTAGAGTATAAACTTTAAATCAAAATGCAAGGGTCATCTAGCATACCCTTAGAACTTTTATCATTGCTAAGGCTGGTGATCGCATAAACATTACTCCTCTTCTGTCCACAGTTATCTATTTGATCATGACGGGACAACCAATTGATGATGCCCAACTCATTTTAGATTACATTCATAACCATTCTGAAGTTGGGTTTGTTTCTCATAAGAGAAAGAAAAATATTGCTCTAGGACATTTAGTGACCTATATTTTGGAAAAGAAGTACAACATAATTCATTCTGATCCTCCCACTAATTTTCCAATCTTCTTCACCAATGCCTCTTTTCGACCTCTTTTTGGGAGGAATGATAATTCAAGTGAGGATACTGAGGGAGAAGGGAGAGCACCTGCACCTGCTCAGGGACCTGACTTTCAGGAGATGGTCCAGCAATTTGATCTATTTGAGAGTCATTTTTAATCAACATTTTGATCAAATTCAAACTCACTTAAACCAATAGGATGCACAATACCAAAAAGATATGGGTTGGATCTGAGGTCAGTTTGACTCGGTGAATACTAATGTAGCTATGTTGATTAGCTATTTCTCAATCTTCAACCAACCTCCTCCTCCAGACCAGGGTCCTTCAGAGTTTTAGATGTACTTCTTTGTAGTTATCTTTGCCAGTCGATTCTTGATGTGATGATATCAGTGTTTATTTCTTTCTATTATACTTATTTTTACTTAGGATTGTGCTGATGTTATGTTGTTTTAGAAGTTATGATAATTGATATCAATTGTTCTAATGTAATCTTTATTTGATATCAACAAAAAATGTCATATTTTGATTGTTGTTTTTGTTCCTTGTTTGAAATGTGAGTTTGCCTATATGAAAATCATGTTTTAATTGATCTAAAAAGTATTATAAATTCACTTGCATTATAAAATTAATTTATTATGAAATATAATTTTTTAAAAATTTAAGTTAACTTATAACTCGATCAAGTTAAGGATATCAATATCATATTCTTTTTAGGCAATCATTTGAATATTATTATTGTAATTTTGATGCCTTGTTATTTTTTATTTCTCTTTTCAATATAATTACCTTTGTAATTAAAGAAATTTAATTTCTTAGATTATTAATTTTGGAAAGATCAATTAAAAAAGAAGGTATATCAAAAAGAAATATGCAATGAGTACAAAAATAAAAAGAATACACAATAGTTTGCAAAATGAAAAGAGGCACAAAATTAGCCAAAATACAAAAAGATGCACAAAGAGTGCCACAAATATTTGAAAAGACGTGCAATGTCGCCAATTAAATATATTCTTTCCTCTATCATTTAATCTTTATTTCAAATCAATCTAATTCTCAATTATATTTTATTTTGAATATTTAAATTAACTAATCTTTATTTCGTCACTTTAGTAATAATTCTCCTTATCTAATTATCTAGAATGCTTCATAACCTTGATCAATTTTTCTTATCTAAGTTGTTTAATTTTATTTTTTTTCAATCTTTCTTTTTCATTTAAAGATAATTAACTTTGTTATTGAAATTCTATTTCAATCTCTTTCAAGATAAATTATTAGGGTTTCTCATATGACATCTTTCATTTCAACGTTCTTCTTCCCTTTTTGTTGTTGTCAAAAGGGGAGTAATATTATTTTTGTGTGTTTGTATTCGTGTATTGGTATTATATTTTGTGTGTTTTTGTTTTATATATTTTGGTGTGTTCTTTATGGAATTTGCATATATTCACATGTTTGTTCTTTTAATGGGAGCTAAAGAGATGTTTAGGGTATACAAGTTCACTAAAATAATAATTATTTTGCCATCATAAAAAAGGGGGAGATTATTGAGATAGTTAAAACTTAGTTTTTCGATTGTTGATATTCTTAATATATATATTTTTGATGATTTCAAATAATTATTATTTGAATTATAATTTCTCCTAACATATTTTAGATGTATTATTTTATTGTTTGTGTGTACTAACATTTCAAGGCAATCATGCCCTAGATTATAGAATACTTCAAATCAGATCAGATTAGGGTTTATTATAAATAAAGTCTGTATTTTTCATTTTATTGTGTCTGAGAGAGTGTGATTGTATTTGAGCTGTGCACTTACACATCGGGGGAGTGTTTAAAATTTGGAATTTTTTAAACTGATCTTACTGTACGAAGTTATTTCATACAGGATTATTTGCTTAGTTATTTTCTCCTACGAGTAGTCAAACGAACATAAAGTAGAAAAATTTTTTAAGTATGGATCGTACTGTGCGATGTTGTCATCATACGTATGCCGTCCATAATATGAATTAGATGTGTCCCTTTTCGTCCGGATGAATTCAAAGTTTTTCTGAACTGATCATATCGTACGATGTCGTCATCTTACGTATGCCGTCTAGAGTACGAATTGGATGGGTCCCTTTTCATCTCGAGGAATTTGAAAATTTTTTGAATGGATCATACCATATGATGTCATCATCATACTTACGCCATCTAATGTACGAGTTGGATGGGTCCCTCTTCATCCCGAAAAACATGAAAATTTTTTGAACTGAACATACTGTATGATATCCCATTCATACAGACGTCATACAGAGTATAAAAATGTGGGGTCCCTTTTCATTCAGATGAGATAAAAAATTTTCTAACTATTTATACAATTCTAACTTGATTCATACTAGACGATCATCATGTACGAAATCTTTTCATACAGATTAACAAAAGGTTCGTATGCAAGCATTTTATGAACTATTCATACGTACTAACTTATGATCGTACTGTACGACCGTATATGCTCAAAATGGAAATTTTTAGTTTTCTGGATAGTTTTTCATATCTTACATATAAAAGGTCTTATAAAATTGATGTGAAAAGGGTTCTTCTTCATGATTTTTTAAGAGCAAGTGAAAGAGTGCATTTGGGAGAGTATTTGAGAGAGATTTCTTACAAGAGAAGTGTGAAGGGTTCACAAGGTTATTCAAAGGTAAGGACCTCTTTATGTTTTGGTTGCAACTATTCTTTTCTTTATTGCAGTGCTCGAGGGAAGATCTTTGAAGTAAGATGATGGTACTCTGCCTACACTTGGAGGGTGTGAATATATGATGATACTCTAACAACACTTGGAGGGTGTGAAAGGATGACGATACTCTACCAACACTTGGAGGGTGTGAACAGTCAACGATACTCTCCCGAGGTGTTAAAGGATGATGGTTCTCGGCTGACACTTGGAGATTGTGAAAGGATGATGGTTCTCTGTCGCATCGGGGATTGGTGGATGAGAGGAATTGTAAAGGCTTCTCCACCTAGTTGTGGGGGAAAAAGGGGAGTCTTTGGTAATAGGGCAATACCTAAAGATGGAGTCTTTAGGAAGTGGATGTAGGTTGTGTTTGACAGAACCACTATAAATTGTTGTGTCTTTTAATTTTTTGCATTTATTTACTACAATTTGTTTTATTGTGGTTGAAAAGTTAACTTTATTTTAAAATCAAATTGATGTAATATTTAAAACAATTTTATTTAAAAAAAACCAAGTGAATGTTTAAATTACCAATTCACCCCCCTCTTGGTTAGCCTTGGGATAATAGCTTAGGTTTAATAATCTATACATAATCAACAAAGACTACTAGGAAATTGGTTGATTCTAGTATGATTGGTAATTCAAATAATTTTATTATTGAAAATATCTTACTAGTAGATGGCTTGAAATATTATTTGCTTAGCATTAGTCAATTGTGTGACACACATTTCCATATTAAATTCTTATCTTCAAGATGTGTGATTAGTTTAAATGAAAATATTATTTAAGAAGGAAGAGTATTAATGATGTTTACATGCTTGATTTGAATTGTATTATATTTATTAGTTTTATATGTTTAAAATTAATTAGTGATGAATCTTGGTTATAGCATATGAGATTATACTATGCAAGCATGAAGACTCTTTAAAAAATAACCCAAAAGGACCTTGTTAGAGGTATACCCAAACTAGATTTTTTTTTAGGAAGTTAGAGAGAGCATGTCTGAGAACATATGTTTTTTATAGGAAGTTTGAGAGAGAACATTTGAGAAAATTGTTTGGATTTCACAGGATTTTCAAATTTGCATCTTCGCAGGAATTGCTGAGACCTCTGTTGAGTCTAGTAATTAGGTTGTTAAGCCTAAGTGAATGTCCCAAGGCTACCAAGAGGGGGGTGAATTGGTAGTTTAAAAAATTTAAATCCCCTTTTAGAAAATTATTGAACAGAAATAAAATTTCTTTTAAATTTTGTAGAAAAATGTTTTTCAACCACGGAGTTTTTTAAAACTGAAATATAAAGTGCGGAAATGTAAAAATAGTAAAGTAAATGACACTAGATTTATAGTGGTTCGGTCTATAACCAGACCTACATCCACTCCCTAGAGGCACCCTCTGAGTATTGCACTAATACCAATAGTGACTCTCCTTTTGCACCCATAGCAAGGCGGAGAAGCCTTTACAACACACTCTTTTCACCACTCCCCGGTGCGGTCCTGTACGATCAATACAAATTTAATATGATCTCCTTATTTGTGTGTGCATGTTTTTATTCACTCAAGTTACAATCACTCCCTTTCAATTTGATTTCTAAGAAAAGTGCAAGCTTCAAATTATACAAAATATCGCATGCTGATTTTAATTTGAAGTCTTCGTAGTCTGGAGTTCTTTTTCCCTGAAATGTTAGTACACAAAAGAGCAAATACAATTCTTCTAAAAAATGTTAGGAGATAACTACACATTTGAACAATAATGTTTGGAATCATCAAAACTTCATAAGTTGCAAAAATGTAAAGCATGCAAATAGCAACTATCTTAACAACCTCATGGTGGTGGATGTTCGCAGGCAACCTATGGCCGATGGACCTCATGAAGATCGACGCTCTTCTTCAAGGGCTCTGGTTGCTTCAACTCATTTGTATCATTCATCTCCGCCGGCATTCGGAGACCAGAAGTCTACTTTTAATCAAATCATTAAACCTAAGGGAAAAGCTGGTATGCCATTAGTTATCAATGAAGGTGGGTTTTGGCCTAAGAAAGAACATGAAGTAATTGGTAAAGGTAAGAACGTAATGGTGGAAGAAAATTTTAAGAAGCTGTTCAAATCTAAAGTGGCGTTGATGCCAAAGGAAGGTCTAGATGAATCTCCTTCCTCAAGACCACTGGTTGAAAAAATCATTTCTGGTAATGAAATTCCTGATTGCATGAAGATGGATAGATCAATTCCTAATTGTGTTGAATTATCTAATCCAAAGGAAGGAAATATAGCAGGGGAGCTAGTTGAAAATTCAAATAGTGTGGAATTGCTGTAGAATCCTATCATAAAGATAAAATTGCTATATTCTGATCTGATGAAGGTTAGGGACATTGAATTTGGTGAGCTAGGTGAATGTGTAGAGGTTGCACTGATCCCAGTTCAGAATCCTGTTGCAGCACAAATGAATGTATGGAAGAGAAAAAGTAAACATTAAAGTTTCGGAATTACAATTTGGACAATTTCTTATCTGAAGATCGGATGACTGTTAGAATGTATGAGCAAAATGAGATGAAAAATTCAAATAAACTTATTAACTCATTGCTAATTAAAATATTTGGAGGAGAAGCTCCGTTATTGATGATTAGTTCAGAACTTAGAAGATAATGGTCTAAATATGGAAAGTTTCACCTCATAATGCTTGGCATGGGTTGGGTGATTTATTCTTTCTTTGAACCAGAGCAAATGGAAGTTGTTTTATCAAATGAACCTTGGTTTCTCAATAGACAAATAATTAGAGTTGATAAATGGTCCAAAAGTTTCTCTCCAACTTCACTTAAAGGCCTGACAGCTCTGATTTAGATGGTTACCAAATCTTCCTCTACAATGTTGGGATGATATCAACATTTGTAGAATTGCATCAATGGTTGGAAAACCATACTTACTAGATGGGAACATGTTTTAATGGGGAAGAAAAGAGTTTAGAAGGGCTTGTGTCCGAATTAAACTTGATACAAAATTACCATTAGGTGTTTGGGTAGAAGGTATCTCCGATAAATTCTATCAAAAGATAGAATTTGAAAGAATTTCCAAATTTTGTTTCAAAAGTGGAGTGATTGGTCACAATAAGTATGATTGCAGATGAAAGTGCTCTGATGGTAATTGAAAGTTCTAAAGGGATGTTAAGCCATTATGACTTAGTCCCAAGGCTAACCAAGAGGGGGGGGGGGGGGGGGTGATTTGGGGGTGAATTGGTATTTTAAAAAATCTTTCGATCAAAACACAATCTTAAAATAAAAACCAAGATTCACCAAAAAAATCAAAGTGAAGAAATTAAATACAGAAGTAGTAAGAAGGAATACAAAAATTTATAGTGGTTCGATCAACAAGACCAATGTTCACTCCTCGGAGGCACACTCCGAGTATTGCACTAAACTCAATGTCTCTCCTTTTGCCCCCACAACAAGACGGAGAGGCCTTTACAAACCTCCTTTCCATAAACCCATGAGAGGCAGAGAACCAAACTACTTTTTGCTTCCTCCATAAGCATGCAGAGAAAACAACTCCTTTTTCTTCCTCCTGAAGCAGGCGGAGAACCTTGATCAGATGTTAAAGTAGACCTCTCTAGAACCCCCAAGGAATTAAGGACGATGATTGGAGAAGACAATGACAGATCCTTTCTAGGAGCAACCTTTGTGAAACCCCTCATAAACTCACCCTCACAAGATCCTCTCTCTCTCTCTCTCTCTCTCTCTCTCTCTCCCTTGCTCTCCCTTTCCTCTTGGCTCTCTGAGGTAAAAACAGTAGCAAAAGATTCTCTCTTCAAAAGAATAAGAGTTCTTAAACAGAAGACCTTTGGAATTGCTCTAAATTACAACAAATTGACTTTATTGTTCAGGATGACATAAATATCATCCTGTATGATAAAAGCAAATTAAGCTCAATCAGCCAGGATGATTTGGGACGATCAAAAGATTTTTGTTCATATCATCCAGGCCGGTATAATATCTTCCTGTATGATCAGCATAAATCATTGAATATCATCCAGACAATCACAAAAAATAGATGTATGGATGATAGAAAAATAGCTTGATCGTTCAGGCCAATCTCAAGATCGTCCCAGAAGATTAGTTCAAATATGTGAAAATTATCCAGAGAATCGCCTTAAATAGCATCTAGCAGATATTGATTGTCCAGGAAAAACTAAAGTTTTTTGAACTGATCATCCATGGCAATCCTGTGATCTTCTAGGACGATATAATTGAGCAATAAAACCTTAATTACATTCCTTAATTACTAGATTAATTTAAGAATAATTGTGTTGCATCATCCAGGATGATATTTTGGATGATGTCTAAAAATAAATAATACCTAAAAAAATATAGCAGCTAATTCTTTCTAATTTGAGCCTATCATCTCGGCTGATATAAATATCATCCAAGATGATGTTCTTAATGATGACTTCCTTAACCTGGATGCCCTAATTAATGTTTCTATTTTTAACTAATCGTCCAGGCTGATTTTGGGATCATCTCGGATGATGTGAGTAAGAACAGAAAACTCTACATTAGACTGAAAAAAAAATTCTTCGAAGTGTGTGTGTGCAAGGTTACTTAGCATCAGGAACCACATTATTTACAATAGACTCAAGAAAGGGAAATGTTTGCAAACTGACTCAGACATAGTCTACCCAATCTTGAGCTGGTTCAAAGTGCAGTTTGATCCTGTAGACCTGAGTTGTTAGTAAGCAAGACAGTCGTAGAAAAATAGAATTATTTATTATCATTAAAATTATCTCCCCTTAAATCAGATTCGTAACAATCTCCCCCTTTGAGATAATGACATACAAACAAAAAATAATTGAAGTAGTTCAAAGAAGTTTTAAAGGAAATAGGTGAAAAACAAACACAGTTCAAATAGTTCAACTAACCAGCATAAAAACATAACAAACTAGAATAATAAAAATAGACTAGAATAGTATAAACTAGTACAATTACTCCTCCTTTCAACATTACAAAAATGAGGAGGGAAAAAAGAAACACAATAAAAACTACTAAATAGAATAACAATATTAAAATAAAAATAACATCACACAAAAACAAGCAAAGTAAAAGAAAGATGGCCCCTAATCATCTAAAGGATGAGGTAGTGGTGGTGGATGTGATTGAAAGTAACTAGAAAGAGTCATAAACTGCTCCCCAAGCCAGGTCATATCCTGATCATGTTGGTACTGCTGGTGAGCCATGTAGGAGTCAAAATGAGCAATGTCCTCAGTATATGGCTGCTCCTGCATAGTAATAAAGGTCTCAAATCATGTCTCCAACTGGTCGAATCGTTCCACCAGCTGATCCTGTTTAGAGTGCTGGCAGTGTCGAGTAGGTATAGGAACAGGTGCAGGAGTTTCCTCCTCCTCAGCTCCCTCGTCTACCTCATGCCCTAGGTGGAGATGAGTATTATGAAGAATGTGGAAGGAGTTATTTGAGTAGAAGGCGTGCTAAAAATTTTGTGGTGCAGGATATTGGAGGTTGTATTTTGATTCTAAGACATAGGCAATGATATGTTATAGGGCAAGATTGGGCTTCCTCCTATACCCTGGATCTCGAATACTAGTCAAATGCTCAATGTAGTGAAAAGTCAAATTAGTGGCATTGAATTCATGATAGGCCAAAATGTAAAAAGTGGTGATCGAAAGAAGAGGAGTGATATAAATACGATCACTAGATTTTGGAAGAATTGAGGTGCATAGGACATGCTGAATTATCTTAGCATCTTTGAGTATGGTGCTAGAGTCTCCAATGTGAAAGTGAGCATTAGTGTTTCTTAGAAAGTGGTTGGATGGAGCCTAATTATAGTTAAGATTAGAATACAGGGTGTGGAGTTTGTCCCATGTGGTGAAAAGTTATAAAAGCTGTTGACAGTCCTAATATGTTATTTCGACGAGACGTCAATTCATATAGGACCCGAGAGCAGTGAAAGAGGATGCGGAGGCTAGTGAAAAATTCAAAGAGAAGCTCAGGGTTGAATGGGAAAGTGAGAGTGAGAAGGAAGCTCAAGGAAGTGTGCGCAAATAAATCAAGGATAAGATAGGAGAGAATTCTAGGGTTGACAGTCCGGGATACAGTGATCCCAGCTAATTTGTACCTCAAATAATTAGCTTGGTCACTTGCCTTGCTCAGATTCGCCCTTGAGGAGCTTTTAGAATGATGGGGAGACCTCCTTCCACTGACCATAATAAAGAGAATAGAAGGGAAGTAAGAACAAAAGAGAGTTAAAGAGGAATTGTGTGAGAAAAACTGATTGAATGGCTCAATTTATAAAGAATTGGACAAATCATCCAGAACTATCGCATAATCATCTAGTCCGATCGAGTGTAATAATTGTATCCAGGATAATTGGTCAGAAAGGCGATAAAGTAGTCTTGGATAATCAAATATTGTCCGGCATAATAAGACACAGGCGATCGTCCTAAGGAGTTAAGCCGGACGATCGTTGAAAATGGAGATCGTTCTGGCTGATTAGGTGGATCATCCAGGATGATGCACAATAATGGATTGTACCGATCAAATTAAAAAACATTTAAAATATTGCCACATATATCGTCCAGGACAAACATGTGGATCACATGGGACGATCATCAATAATTGATCGTACTGGTGGAATTTAAAGAGTTTAAACGTATTGCCATGTGTATCATCCAGGATGAACATGTGAATCGTACAGGTTGATTTTCCATAAATTGAGTAAAGATTTAAGAACATCGTCCAGGATGAAGAGGATTGTCTGGGCCTATTAAAGTAAGCAAAGTAGGATACGATCAGATTGTCTAGGGTGATAAAGATTCATATAGGATGATGATGAACAAAGAAAATATATCATCCATCATATGAAAAGGGTAGGAGTTGATTGAATGCATCACCTAGGATGATATAAAAATTGTCTAGGATGATGGCAACATAAAATAAAATCCAAGAGGTGGAAGTTGATGATTAGAGAAGGCTCAAAAAACACAAAAACATCAGTAAAATAAAAATTTAAAATAAAAAAAACTTAGAAAAGAAGCGACAAAGATGAAAAAAAAGAAGAAATTTTTTATTTTTATTTTATTTTATTTTAAAGGAACAAAAATGATAATTTCTCCATGTGATTGAATTGAAGGACTTGTAAGACCAATGAGTTAACATCATCAAAATCTAGAATATCCGATCTTGCTAACCCCAGCTCGGACTTCTCTAAAGGCAAAATCATCTTTTAAAAATAAGAGACCTAACTCAAAATAACCTAATTGGATAAGAAAAAGAGATTCATTCAAAATTTGGTTCCATAAAAATATCTTATAGAATAATGTATCAAAGTAATTTGTCACAATTGCAAAATTCAAAATCAAGCCATTAAAAAATCTCAAGTGATACATGAATTCTTCTAAGATTTAAAAGTTTGAAAAGAGAAGAGAACTTGCTTTTGGTGGGCTCATTTTATGTCTCTTGCCAATAGAATGGCCCACTTTACTCATCTTTTGAATTTTGATACACTTTGTGTATATTTTTCAATTTGGCGCCATTGCGCATGTTTTATTTTGGCATCATTGGCCTCTTTTTTTTGTTATTTTTGCAAGCTAGATTCTTTTCCAAAACTCTTAAATATTCTCAATTTTGAGTATATCTTCTAGATATTAGAGAAGAAAAAAACTCATCCTCTAATATAGGGAAGAACAAACCACAAAATAGAATCAAAATCATATAATAAATGCAATGATAGAATAACGAGAAATCTTGAAGTTATATAAAGACTTTGAACATTATAAATATAATTTAGATTACTATATCAAGGTAGAAAAGATCTCAATCACAAAATTCAGTAGTTAATTTGAGATAGACATTTATTTAGAAAAGAAAATTACACCACTAAAAGGGGTTAGCGGGAGGGAAACAATCAACGGTGTTTCTCCCTTTAACTGATTTAGGGATGTTTAGACATTGACTACAAATTTCCAAAAATAAAAAAAGAGGCAAAATATTATTTCAATAATAAAAAAGAAAAAAAAAACATCAGAGATGTAATAACTATAAAATAATAGGAAACATAATAAACTAAAATAGAAAAAAACAATAATTAAAAAAGTAGTAAACATGCAATTCAGAATTTATTAAGCAGCAAGTTTATGCAATTATGAGCTGCAAGCCTCTGCTTTCCAAGTACCATATGCTCTCACTAGGTCTTTAGTGAGAGTACACCTATAAAAATCATCAATTTTTAGATTTAGGAACCCAAATAAGTTTGCATCCCTTCTTATAAAAAAAAGAATGCAATGCATGTGTGTTATGATATGAATCATGCAGTTTGGGTCTCCACACCCAATGTATACTATAGTGAATAATACAAGTGTGTGAAATATGTCCTAGCATGCCCATGAAAAAACATCTAACTCTAGGAAAATGATTTACTAATCTGTTTGGGTTATATTGCCTCTTCCCAAGTTTTGGCTTTATATAAAGTGTTGATGTATTCCAAATTTTCTCAAGTGTATTCAATTTAGCTTTAAACCTCAAGTTAGCACTTTCTAAAATAGCATGATTAACATTCAAATAGTACTTTTTATGCTTAGATTCTTTAGTATAAGTTTTAAAATTAGATTCAAGTGAGGTGTATGATGCTTTCAAAGAATCATGCTCAACAATTAAATAAAAATGCTTTTTATTTAAATCATCAAATTCATCAAGTAAAGACATATGATTGCTATCAAGTAGAGCATGATCTTTACTTAAACTTTCATTCTCTTTTTGTAAATTCAAAACTCAAATTTTAAACTAGCATGCATTTTCTTAAGTTTCTTATATGATGCATGAATTTTCTCACAAATTTTAAGTAATTAATCATAGATTGGTTCACATACCTCTTATTGATCAGATTGACCAAGATGATCACCCATTAAGCACAAATTTGTTATCTCTTCCACAGCTTCAGTCTTAGATGAGTTAGATGCAAAATCCACCTAGAAAGCTTTTTGGTATTGCTTATTATCCTTTATGTATTTGTGTTTCTTCTAACCTTTTTCCTTTCTTGGGTGCTCTTTAAGTGTAAGACAATCAACTTTAATTTATCTAGGCTTCCTGCATTCAAAGAAAACAACATTAGAAGAACTTTTATAATTTTTGCTATCTTTACCTCTTTTTCACTTCCGATGATACTTATTGTTCTTCCTTAAAAAGCTTTTAAATTTCCTAGTGATGAAGGAAACATCATTATTTTTAGATCCAGAAGAATTAGTATCCGTATTATTGGCCATCAGTGCCATAGTTTTCTCCTTCTTTTTCTCACCTGCATCAAGATTTCTTTGATTCACCCCTTGCTAGTAAGTAATGAGTGATCCAAGTAAATTATCAGTAGAATAAGTATTTAAATATTTAGATTTAGTAATTTCAGTGATCTTAGCATCAAAAGAAGAAGACAAGCATCTCAAAATTTACCTTTTCATAGTTAGTTTGCTCTGTTCCTAAAGCATGCAACGAGGTGAAAATTTGAGTAAACCTAGTATACATGTTAGAAATTAATTCAGAAGGTTTCATATGAAAATATTTATAGTCATGCAATAAAATATTCAACCTAGATTATTTAACTTCACTAGTTCCTTCATAAGTTACACACAATCTATCCCAAATTTTATTACCAGTTGTACAAGTTGAAACACACATATATTTGCAAATTTCAAAGCACAGAAAATATACTTCAAGCATTTCACCTTAAGTTGTGCTAAATCTCTTTCATCAAAAGTTCATTCAGTAAAAGAAAGTTCATTTTAATGCCATTAATTTCATGAGAAGAAGGTGTATAACCTTCTTTAACAAGCATCCACATACGATAATCAAGCGATTATAGAAATATAAATATGTGGGTTTTCCAAAAATCAAAAGGAATATTGTCAAACAAAAGTGGTCGTATAATAGAATATCCTTCCAATGTATTATGATTATCAAAGATAGCCATCAATCAAAATTCAAAAGTTTTTAGAAATCAAAGTGTAGAAATTAAATGCGATATCAGTAATAAAAAACACAAAAATTTGTAGTGGTTCAATCAACACGACCTAAGTCCACTCCCCGAAGGTGTCCTCTGAGTATTGCACTAAACTCAGTTTCTCTCTTTTTGTCCCCGCAGCAAAATGGAGAAGCCTTTAAAACATCCTTTCCACCAAACCAGGTGAGGCAGAGAACCCAACTCCTTTTGCTTCCTCCTGAAGTAGGTAGAAAACCTTGATCATATGCTAAAGTAGACCTCTATAGATGATGACTGGAGAAGATGATGATGGATCCTTGCTCAGAGCAACCTTTATGAAACCTCTCATAAACTTCCCCTCTCAAGATCCTCTCTCTCTCTCCCTTGCTCTCCCTCTCCTCTTGGCTCTCATAGGTCAGAATAGTAGCAAAAGATTCTCTCTTCAAAGGAATAAGAGTTCTTAAATAGAAGAGCTTTAGAATAGCACTTAATTACAACAAACCGACTTTATCATCCAGATGATATAAATATTATCCTGTACGATCAGTGCAAATTAAGCTCAATCAATTAGGACAATTTGGGACGATTAAAAGGTTTTTGTTCATATCATCCAGGCTGATATAATATCATCCTGTATGATTAGTACAAATTATTGAATATCATCCAGACAATCGCATTGAATGGATGTCTAGATGATGGAAAAATAGCTTGATCGTCCGGGCCGATCTCACAATCATCCCGGATGATTAGTTCAAAATTGTAAAAATTATCTAGAGCATCGCTTTGAATAGCAGCTAGCTGATGTTAATCATCCAGGAATAATTAAGGTTTTTTGAACTGATCATCCAGGCTGATCCTACGATCGTCCAGGATGATATGATCGAGCAATCAAACCTTAATTACTTTCCTTAATTACCATATTAATTTAGGTATAATTGTGTTGTATTATCTAGGATGATTTCCTGGACGATGTCCAAAAATAAATAATACCTAAATAGATCAGGTGGCTAATTCTTTCTGATTTGAGCTTATCATCCCGGTCAATACAAATATCATCCAGGACAATGTTCTTAATGATGGCTTCTTTAATTAGGATGACCTAATTAGGGTTTCTATTTTTAATTGATTATCTAGGCAAATTTTGGGATCGTCCCAGATGATGTGAACAAAAACAGAAAACTTTAAATTTGACAGAAAAAAATTCCCCTAAGTGTATGTGTGCAAGGTTACTTAGCATCAGGAACCACATCATTTTCTCAAGAAAGAAAAATAGTTTATAAACTGACTAGACCTAACCTACCCAATCATGAGCTGGTTTAAATTGCAGTTTGATCCTATGGACCTGAAATGTTAGTAGGCAAGGAAATCATAGAAAAATAGAAGTGTTTGCTATCATCAAAATTATCTTCCCTTAAACTAGATTTGCAACAGCAGAGAGGGTGAATTCGAAACCAAGCTTTAAGAGAAGACAACCAATTCTGAAATCCCAACTATAGTGGAAGATATTCAAAACAAGTTTTGTGATGCCAATAGCAAGGAAACAACATGCTATGGTCCATGGTTGGTTGTAAACCATGGAAGGAAGAAGGATAAAAGAAGTTTTAGAAAAGTAATTCAATGTCCCTTGGATAATGTTGTGTGGAGAAAATCAGGTGTAAGGAAACCCAATACTAAAGAAGCAACTGTAGAAGTTGATGTTGTTCTGATTAGAAAGATGGATTCTAATACATCTAATGTTATTGCTATTCCAGTTTTTAATAAGGTTGATCCTAAAATAAATGGTGTTAACTCCTCACGGGCCATCAACAATTTTTTTTCTTAGGAAATTTTACAAGATACGAGGGAAGGTGTCAACATTCCAGTAGTTAAAAATAGATTCAATGCTCTAAGTGAACCAATTGAAGATGGTGAAATCACTCAGAATAATGTAGATGATTTGTTTATTGTTAAAGGAGCTCCTGATAAGGAAAAGGCTAAAACCTTGATTCAGAATGTAGAAATAATTGTTAGAAGCAAAGATGTTGAATCCAACCATGTTAAAAAGAAGAAATCAAAGCAGTTGAAAGATCTTGGGCCAATCGGTTCTAACATAAGGAATAGAAGATTGGAGATGGAAATGAAAGGTACAATGGGGAGTTGTTCCCCTCTCCTACATTGATGCCTACTATAACATTCTAGAATTGTAGAGGAGCAAGGAAGAAAGGTGCTTCTATATACCTTAAAGAGTTTGTTAAATTGCATAGTGTTTTCTTTTTGGAGTAGTTAGAGACTAAATTATCTTCTTTTGATATATAAGAAGTCAAATTGCTGATTGGTGATGGTTAGGATTATGCTATTATGCCTTCTGATGGGTTATCAGGAGGGATTATAGTTTTATGGAATTTTCATTTTGCCGATTTTTCCATAGTTTATTCTTCTTCCCAATGTATCATTGAAGATCTATCAATTATTAGTAAAGGTAAATGGAGGATTGCTTATGTATATGGAAATAAAGACATTTATAAAAGGAGAGAACTTTGGGAGATGTTGGAATTGCACTCTTCAGGAGAGTATCCTATAGTGGTGGGTGGAGATTTAATTGCCTCACTTCCAACGAAGATAAGAGAGGAGGGAAAGGTTTCAGTTTTATCAAGGGCCTAAAGAAATGAAGGCTTTTTTTTGCTAATAATGATTACCATGAGGTAGGATTTATTGGCCCTCGGTTTACTTGGTGCAACAATAAATCTGGAGGGGCTCGTATTCTAGAAAGATTGGATAGGTGCTTCCTTAACTCTATGGTTTTAAATTATTTTAATCATTTGGTTATTAGGCACCTAGCTAGAATAGCTTCCGATCATTATCCAGTTATTCTTAATTTCCTTGACTTTAATCCATCTTCTAAAAAGATCATTGAATTTGAGGATGTATGGGCATCTTATATGGCTTCTTTATCTGTGGTTAAGAAGGAGTGGAATAAATCTTATTTTGGAAGTTATTCTCAAATATTGAATTCAAAGTTTAAAAGAGCTTTAAAATCTCTTTTCTTTTGGAGTAAGGCTGAGTTAAAAAACTTGAACCTACTGAAAGAGAACTTGATGGAAGATATATTGAAATTGAAAACAAAGGAATCTAAGATTGGATGTCTAACTAAAGAAGAATGTTGGATATTGAAAGTTAAGGTGAATGAACTCAATTCCACTATGGCATGGTAGAATGCATGGTGGAAAAAAAGAGCAAAGGTCAAATGGATGGTTGATGGTGATAGTAATTCAAAGTTTTTTCACTCATTTACTAGTGCAAGGAGGAACTCGAAGAACATTGTTAAGATAAAGGATGATAATGGGAATTTGTTGGAGGAGCTTGATAAAATAGAAGATGCCCTTCTTTGGTTTTTCAACCAAAAGTGGAGACAAAGGAATTGTACCTCAGATGGATGGCCTTTGCTGAGGAATACTTTGAATGATGATGATACAAAATTGTTGGTAAGGGAGTTCTCGATGGAGGAGATTGAGATGGTTTTAAATCAAATGGGTGGTAACATTGCCCCCATTTTTGATGGACCCTCATATTCATTTATCAAAGCCTATTATAATATCATCAAAGTAGATTTTTTGAAATATATTACTTAATTTTTTTGTCTTGGTGAGGTGGATAAATCTTGGAAGGATACATTAATAGTTCTCATTCCTAAAGTTTCTAATCTTTTGCTTCCATCAAGTTTTAGACCTATTAGCTTGTGTAATTCGACCTACAAGGTGACGACAAAAGTTATTTTGAACAGATTAATATCAGTTATTCCTAAGATGACTCGGTGAAGCAAGTGGCTTTTATCAAGGGCAGATCTCTCTCGGACCATTTGTTGGTTGCTCAGGAATTGTTCCATAAATTCAAGTATTCTAAATCATCCAAAGGGCTTGTTTCATTTAAAATTGACATGGAGCAAGCATATGATTCAATGAGTTGGGTTACTTTTAAAAATGTTTTGAACTATATTTTGAATTCCTGCTAAATTTTCAAAGCTCATTTTGGAATGTGTTGAAGAACTGATATTTTTTTTGATCATTAATGATAATTTATATGAATAGATAGAAGCCAAGAGTGGTTTCCATCAAGGTTTCCCCTTGTCACCTCTTCTTTTTATTCTTTGTTCTCAGCTTCTTTCTAATGCTTTTGCTCAAACTTCTATTGGGATTAGCATTTGTCCAAATGGTCCATGGATATCACACTTATTATATGTAGATGATGTGATGATTTTCTCTGAAGCTAATAAGGAGGTGGAAATTGAGATTAAGGGCATACTTTCCTAGTTTAGTAAATGGACTCGGCAATGTATTAATGTTAACAAATCTTCCATTCTTTTTGGTAAGATTGTTAATAGAAGAAGAAGGAAGTCCCTTACTCGTATCATGGGGTTCAAATAAGTTAAAGAATTTTGTTATCTTGGTATAAAGATGTCTTTAAGGAGATTGGTGGCTGCTGTTTTTTTATTCATCATTAAAAAATCATTAAGAATGCTCAACATATGGGGTTCATATAGTTTTTGGCAAATTAATCATGATTAAGTGGGTCATTCTGTCCTATCCAAATTTCTATAGCACACACTCTCTTATTCCAATTATTGTGCTTGAGGAAATTGACAAATTGTGTAGGAGATTCCTATGGAACAAGTCAAATGGAAAGTTGGGAATTCATTATGTTAATTGGTGTGATTTGTGCAAGCCGTTAAAGTGGGGAGATCGTGGATTGTATTCCTCTACATGTAAAGTTACTGTTCCTCGAGCTATATTGGCATGACAGTTTTTACAAAGCAAAGACTCTCTCCTACACAAAACTCTAGCTCCTAAGTATGGCATCAAGGTTGAAGTTGAAGAAAATAAGAAAGGATTATCATCTGCATGGAAATTAATTTGTGATTGTGGAAAACTTCTTATTCCTTTTATGAAATGGAACATTGCAAATGGACCATCTATTGATGTCTATATAGATAAATGAATTTTGGATAAATGTATCAACAAGTGGCCAACTTTTGTAGTGGCTCAAGGTGATGAGGTTTTATTGTTGGAAAGGTTTATTGTAAATAAAAATAGGAATGTTGCTGAATTGCTGAAGGTGTTTGGTCATGAATTGGTGGAACTAATCCTACAAGTTAATATCAAAACAACTCAACGAGATGATGAGATGGAGCTGATTTTCCAGAATTCGGGTAAGACTCTATCTGGACTGATTATTGAATATATACAACAACATAAAGAAGAACCCAAATTTCAGAAATAGATTAGAAGATAAAAACTGAATCCTTGGGTAGAAGTGCTATGGTGGAGGCTTTTTAAAAATGCTATTCCAACTTATCAGTTCTTAGCACATAAAAGATTTCAAAGCAATGAAACATGCCCAAGATGTTGGAATAGTATTGAAGATGTGGAACATGTAATTTTCAAATGTAGCAAATTGAAAGAAGTGATCTCACTGTTAAACAATTGGGGATTTGGAATTCCCATGTCATCAGTTTCGAAGAATGCTGCTCTTCGATGGAATCAATTGACCAATAAAGTTGTATGCTTCTCAACTTGTTTTGCAACGTTGTGTTTCTTTCATGGAAGGCTAGGAACAAATTTATACATGAAGGAGTTGAAGATAGTGCAAATGCAATTACTGCAAATGATGTCAGCTTTTCTTCAATTTCTAAAATGATTTTTAACATAAGCTTGGAAAGATGGGATGTTAACTAGTATTTGAGACTGTCTAATATTTGGCATCCCCCTCCACTCGATTGGTTAAAGATAAATGTATATGCTTCACTTGGTTCTTCCTATAGAGATGGCATTGGAGGAGTGATCCATGACTGCAAAAGAAGGTTCTAATTAGCTTTTGGTAGATCTTGCATACATCGGGACATTTCTCAATTAGAGCTTCTAGCCATCAAATCATTGAAAGAAGTCATTAAAGATTGGATGTTCAAATACAAGGGAGTAATCATTGAAGGTGACAATTCTAATATAATGAGGATTCTCCAACATGCCTTTCTTGATGGATTTACGGAGATGAAAGACTTTGAGTTATTTAAAGAATTCAATTATATTATCTTTAAATGTGTAGATAGAGGTAGCAATAAGTTAGCAGATATGTCTGCTAACCATTCTTTTGTTAGCAATTTCATTTGGGAAGATTTATGTTTGAATAAGATTCCTCCTTGTTTCATTAGTTTGTTGAAGGAGGAATCAACATTGTTGTTTGCTTATTCTAGTAATGCATGTATTGCTCTTAAAAAAAGAATTTTTTAATGACCATCTTAGTGATGAATCCCAACTATGAATGCAAATTAATATTTCCTTTCACTCAATCAAGGACATCACCACATGTAGACCTTTGAAAATCCTTCACATGGATATGCATGGATCCTTTAGGACTGTCAGTTTAGGTGTAAAAACATATGTATATGTGATTGTTAATGATTACTTGAGATTTACATAGATTAGAATTTTATCACCTAAAAATGAATCATTTGAAGAATTTAGAATATTCTCCACATGGATTCAAAAGAAATTAAGTTGTGAAATTATAACTATTTATAGTGATCATGGTGGAGAATTTGAAAAATGATAAATATTAATCATCTTTAAGGAGCTTGGAATAAAACATACATTTTCAACTCCTAAAATCCATCAATAGAATTAGGATACTGATAAAAATAATATTACCTTGGAAAAAAGCAACTAGAGCCATACTAGCTGAGTATTCACTTCTTAAATATTTCTAGGCTGAAGTAGAGAATATTGTTTGTTATGTTCTCAATATGGTTAATGTTAGATCGAAACTCAATAAAACACCATATGAATTACTCAAATGAAGGACACCCAATCTCTCTCATCTTTATGTATTTGGATGTAAGGTGTTCATTCTAAAGAATGGAAAATTTCCATTAGGCAAATTTAACACTAAATCCTATTAAAGAGTTTTCCTAGGATATTCATCTATAGGTAAGGCCTATAGAGTTTTTAATAAGAGAATATTATTGTTAGAGGAGACCACCCACGTAGTATTTGATGAATTCGATTGATCTATTGATCCTAGGTTAGAAGAAGAAGCGGTTGAAGTCACCTAAGGAGTAAAATATATTAATCTTTAAAATAGGGTAGAACCTCAGGACCCATTGCCTATAGATTGGAGATAATTATCAAGTCATCCTAAGGAGCTCATCCTAGGTGATCAATTAATAGAAGTAAAGATTGCTTTATAGCTAGATTAGAGGCCATTAGAGTACTATTAGCCTTTCTGTGTTTGAGAGGATTCAAGTTATATCAGATGGATGTAAAGATTGCCTTCCTAAATGGGGTGATAAAAGAAAATATATATGTTGAATTACTCCCAAGTTTTGAGAATTCTCAATTTGTCAATCAGGCATTCAAATCAAAGAAGGAATTATATCGATTGAAGCAAGCATCTAGAGCCTGAAATAAAAGGATGAGTACATTCCTCCTAAATAGAGCCTTTATTAAGGGTAGTGTAGACACTGTCCTATTCCTAAATATAGTAGGAGAAGATCTACTCATTATTTATATTTATAATGATGATATATTATATGGATTTCCAAATCAAATCTTTTTGATAAAATTCCAAGAATAATGACTAAGGAGTTTGAGATGAGCATAATAGGAGAGCTTACCTATTTTTATGGATTAGTGTGAAGTAAAGGGATGATAAAATCTTTCTTAATTATATATATATATATATATATATATCAAAGATATCCTTTAAAAATATGAAATGGATAATGCTAAGGATATTAGTACTCCCATGAGCTCTACCATTCAATTAAACCAATGGAAAATTAATTGATTAGAATAAATATAGAGGGATATTTGGATCACTTCTTTATTTGAATGCTAGTAAGCCTGATATAATGTTTAGTGTTTATCTATGTGTTTGATGTTAGGTAGATCCCAAAGAATCCCATATGAGTGTGATTAAGAGAATTCTTAAATACCATATAAGAACCCAAAACATAGGAATTTGGCATTATAGAAAGATCTCATCTTTCAAAATTAGAGGCTATTCTTATTTAAACTTTACAGGATGTAAGGTTGATAGAAAAACTACTTCTTGAACCTATTAATTCATAGGATAATCATTGCTCTCAAGTTCTAGTAGAAAATAAAACTCTGTGGCTCTATCAACCACTAAAGTAGAATATATAGTTGTACAAAGCTATTTTGCATAAGTTGTTTGGCTTAAACAATATATCATTGACCTTGAACTCCCTGTCGGTATTATTTCAATCATGTGTGATAACACTTATGCCATTTGTATCTTAAAAAATATATTCCAACACCTCGAACTAAACACATAGACATCAGACACCATTTCATTAAAAATCATGTAACTAAGGGTGATAATTACACCATTTCATTAAAAATCTCTAATCAAGTGGCCAACGTTTGTTACTACATTTGAGGATGAAGATGTTACCCTGGATAGTTTTATCAAAGATGGCAGCTAGGATCGGATGAAACTCAGTCAGTTCCTTGGGACAAATCTTATGGATCTCATATGCAAGGTTCAGATTTCTCCCTGTTTGTCTGGAGATAGTATGGAGATGAGGTTTAAATTGTCTAGGAAGTAAATTTCTCCTCTAATTATGGAAGAAAAGTAGAAGAACATGGGTGGTGTTGTTCCATTCAATTGGGTGTATAATTTGAAGTTTAATGCTAGGCTTGAGGTGTTTTTATGGCGGTTGTTCACGGATGCTTTGCCTACAGCTGATTTCCTCTTTAGAAGAAAGCTTGCTGATGATCCCCTGTGCCCATTGGGCTGTGAAATAGTGGAAGAGAGCAATCATATTACTACCTACTATTGTAAATTGCGGAAGGTGCTTGATGTACTGAGAGGGTGGGGATTTCAAATACCCGTTTATAGTGGGTGGTTTGAATGTTTGGTGGATCTTAAGCGGCATACAAATGATAATTTGATGTTGATTAAAATGTATTTTACTGTTATTTGGTTTGTTTGGAACCACAGAACAAAGTCAAGCATGGTAATCCTGAAGAAAGTAATGTGTTCATTGTTATTTCCATTCTCAGTTTTATCAGCCAGGATTGTTCACATATTATTCAATCGGGTAACTGGGTTGCTAATCAGTCCTTTGGGCTGTCTTTTGATAAATGGAAACCTCCTCCCTCTGGTTGGATTAAGATCAACATTGATGCTTCTCTAAAGGGAAATTATGAGGCTGGTATTGGAGGTATTGTAATGGATTGCAAAGGGAGGTTCTTACTTGCATTTGGGATAAATAAAATGCATTGGGACATAGCCCAATTGGAGATGACAGCCATTGTAGATCTGAAGGAAGTCTTACATGGCATATTTGATGGAGTTGAAGGCATTATAGTTGAAGGTGACAATAAGAATGTTATTGATATTCTTCATAACGTGCACAGTATACCAAAGAATATGTATAGAAGATTGGTGATTGAAGATTCTTCTTTTCTTTATGAGGTAAATAATGTGATTTTTCATTGGGTAAAATGTAGTTGTAATAGATTAGCAGATTTTTGTGCTAATCATGCCTTTTCTTCTGATTTTCTTTGGGATTTGTTTTGTGAGAATGATTTACCGTCTTCCTTTTGTAATATGGTAAAGGAAGATTGTGTAAGAGTTCCTCACATTTAGTAGTTCATAATTAGGCTTTGTTTCCCTTTCTATGCACTTTTAGCATTCTTAATATATATATATATATAGCTACTGAAAATTAACTAGCAGATATCTTTACAAATCCCTTGCCTTTGAAACTATTAGCATCGTGAGGACTAGACTAGGTGTTATAAACAATTATGCTTGAAACATGATGAATTGATATTTTCTTATGTGCTTTTATGCAATTTATTTACTTTTCTTTTCATGACGTCTTCCTGATCATCACGCATAAAAAATTAAAATTTCTCACATCGTATTATACATTATCATATTATACCTTATGAAATTCACAAAATATAACATCTTTGCTTATAACACATCCATGGCTCTGATTGATCAATTATTAGTTATCGCACTATATGAACACCGATTTTATACTATACGATACACATGGCACATGTTGTTAGATGAAACAAATTTGGTCGGTATGATATTAAATATCGTATGCTTTTGTATGAACACCTTTTTGTACGGGCGATCTAACCAGTCAATGATTGTCTAGGCTGATGCCTCATGATGACTATCTTCAAACTAATGATCAAGTATGATTTTGATCATATTATATGATAATAACATCCTTTTTGACTATTAAGGCTAGACAAATTAAATTCACTATATCGTATTATACAATCCTATATTGTACTGTACGATATGGCTGATTAATATTCAATGACAAGAAATCCTAGGTTTCTCTTCACTCAAATCCTTTCAATATTTCTTCCTTCTTCTATAAGATCCTACTCTTTATAATGTCCGATGGAAAGTGCTCAAGGGATTTTGTAGGAAGCTCTTCCCAATGTCCCGTGGATCCTCGCTTCTATGAAGCAGCACATGAAGAAGCATGCTATTATTGTAAGGCTGTCAGGACCACCCTTTATAAAATCATAATCAGGAAATTCTAAGCTTCCATGGTATTAAATCTCTTTTCTTGCACCACCCTTTAATCCATTCTTACTCTTTCCTTCTTATTCAACTATAAACTCCTCTTTGAATTTTTTGCTAGCTTTTGTATCAATAATGTGGACAATGCCATTCAATCTTACATCAATATACAACCCATAGAGATCACATATCAAGACTTTAACCAAATCATACACCTATCTACTGCTAGTAAAAAAGTCCATTCTTTAGCTTTTCTCCCAGACTCTTAGTGGATCCTTGTTAACATCATCCTTAGGGACACATTTGTCTACTACCACATTCCTCATGTCAAAACCTTAGTTCAAGACACCCTAATTATTCAACATATCCTTCAAAATTCAATCAATCCAAAAGCTAGGGATTAGATAAACATCACCTCTTTTATCCCTCACTACCTATTTTATAATGGTTAAAATTGATTTTAATGCAGTTGATCTTATTATTCAATACCTCAAAAACCTTACCTATATTAAAGATCCTAAAAATAAGAGAAAGCCAAGTCTAGTGTTAGGTCACATTATTACCTTTATTTTTCCATCAGATCATCTTCCAATCTTCTACTCAAACACTCATTCTACATCCTTCATAATGCTCATCACCAAAATGTTCATTATGAAAGTTCATGAAAGTTGTTAAACCTTAAGGAACTAACTTAAGGCTTACCAAGAGGGGGGCGGGCGGGGGGGGGGGGGGGGGGGGGTTGGGTGAATTGATAATTTTAAAAAATTTCCCAAACTTCAAAATAATGATGATAACATTTTTTTTAAGTTTTTAGATGTTGAAAATACCAAATTCTAATTTATTACAAAAGCAAATGAGTTTATAAAAAATATTGGTTTAATTATAATTACATCAATTTTGGAAGCAAAGTAATAATCTCATTTTTTCTTAAGAAGTTATAACATAAATAAAATGCAAGATAAAATAAAAGTATGAAATGGAAAGATTACATAAGAGATTTTTATTATGGTTTGGCCAACCTTTACCTATGTTCACTCCTTAGAGTCCTCCGCTCTGAGTATTGCACTAATCACTAAGTGAATCTCTTTTTGCTCCCACAACAAGGTGGAGAAGTAGTTATAGACTCACTTTTACCAAACCTAATGTACCAGAGCTCCAGACATTGCGTCACCCTCCCAATGATGGCAGCATACCTTCACTCATTTTTCTCCATCCTAGAGATAATAGAGAATGTAAGCTTCTTTTTCTCCCTCCTAGAGAAAGCAAAAAACCTTGACTACTTTTTCTCCATCTTGGAGAAGGTACAGTACCACGAGAACTTGACTTAGAAGCGTCTCTCCCAAGAGAGCCTTCAAGAACTCACTAAGGCCACAAAAGGAGCAAGGTTATAGCTAGCTAGGAGCAACCGTGTGATCCCCTCATACTCCTTCTCCCTCACACTTAACCTCACCTTCTCCTTCCTCTCAAACCCTCAATTTTTTAGAAGCTTCTCTCTCAGAGTACCTTCATTAATCACAATTCTCTCACTATTACAAAGAAAATCTCTAAGCTTTTCTTAAGTATTAAGCTTCAAGATACCCTAAAATTCAAGTTAGTTGTAATTGTTCATACAATACAATTTGAGTTCGTACAATATGATCAGTTCAAAAACTAGACCAGTTCAATACAACATAAATAGTTATTTAGATGAGTTATTCAACTTTTTGAACACATCATATAGTAAAATCTAAAGATCATCTAGTACAATCTATTAGCTTTTCTATCATATTCATATAAAAAGACTAGAAATCATCTAAGTAAGTCATCTCACACTATCAAAATCATACAATATGGCAAGTTGATTTCAAGTAGGCCATCCAGTATGATAAGAAAATCGTACAGTATGCTTAGTTCAAAAATCCTGGTTTAATTTGTTACAATCTTTGAGATGATCAAATTTTATCTTTGAAAATCATTCCTTATGCTCAATATAATACAATACAATCAATATCGTATAATACAATCTACTATCATTAATTAAACCACGATTTGATTGACTATTTATAGGGGTTAATTTGAGTAAGATTTTAATTATTCGTACATTACAAATTAATATGATTAGTTCAAAAATTGAATTCTAAATATTTTACATAATTTATCTGGTGGTTAAGGTTTTAAAATTATAACAAATTGTATGGTATGTTCTAGATCATTGAGTATGATTAATTCATAGAAGCTAATTTTTCAATTAGCTATTAAGCCCATTCTTTATATATTTATCCTATAGTATGATTGAAAGTCATACAGTATGATTAGTAAAAAGAATTTAACTTTTAAAATTATTCTCACATCCTCTATGTGTGTGTGAATGGTCATCCAATTACATACACTTTTTTATGGCTAAATCTAAGAAATAAAAAAAAAAGAAAAATAAAATTATAGACTTGTGTATTCCTATTCTACCCATTCTTGTGGTCCTTCAGACTTAAGCAGTGTCTGTCGTACTTGTAATGTTAGTGCTCACAAACAAAAAAATATCTAACATATTCATTGAGAATAGTAAACATGGATTCAAATGCATTCAAATATTTTTAATGATGATTATGAACATGTTTGCATGTGTTCTGAAGATTTTTAAGGCATTCTGACCAATATTGCATGTTGAGTGGCTTGAAGTGTAAATATTTGAAGGTTTTTTAAAGGTGAATGCATTAGGTTTTAAGATTTAGAAGGGTATGGAGGATTCTAAAATGACCAAAGAAAATCATAGGACATGTCTAATCAATATAAGAATGATTAAACACAAATTGTAAGGTATCATTAAGGATTTTGTTCAAATTTAGAATAATCGTAGAAAAGGGAATTATCCAAAGGCTTTAGGGTTTGATATTGAACTAGATTTTAAACATGAATGTGATTCAATTATTAAACTTAATTGGAGGATATAAAATGATTAAATGGTTTAAGGATGATTGAATGATTGAATTGAGTTTGTTGGATTGAATGGAATTCAACTAATTGAACATTATGTTGAAATTTTGTTTATGATATTTAAAACTTTAACTTTAAAAGATTGTTATCATAAAAAAATAAGGTTAATATTAAACCCTAAATTTGAACGCATAAATGTCATAGGAGCTTTTATAAATCACTCAAACTGCTTTTCAACAGGTCTCGATGCTCTAGCGATTCTGAGGTGATTACAGGGTTCTTTCTCGGAGTTCATTCTCCATACTGTGGATCATTTTTTTATTGTTTTGTTGGGATTATTTTTAATTTTTATTTTTCCTTTTATTTCTATGGTTTTTTTAATTCCTTTTACTCTCATATGGTTTTTGGGCGATGATGAAGCCATCGTCATTTAACCATTATCTCTCCTCGAATGCAGATGGTAATTCTCAGTCTTTTAAGGATGTTATTGTGGGTGGTGCTTCTTCTTCTATTTAAAAACTATAATTTTTTCGTACTTCCTTCAATGGTTTACTGGCCTTGATGTTTGATGATAAAATGATATCAATTTTCTAATCCCTTCAAATTTACTCTCGTGGGTATGTTTGTTTTGTGTCATCTAAATTTGGATGTCATTCTAATTTTTTTAAATAAATCTCAAACTTTCTAGTATATTGTCTATTAGATTGATGGACCAACACCATATTGTGATATAAATTTTGAAAGACTTAGATTACAACAACATTTTTTTTAAGAAGATCATATTATATTCAAGGTTGTCAAATGTGATTGCTTATAGAGATTTTTTTTTAATTATTTTAATGTTAGAGATGAATCACCAATAGCCCCTTTTTGGATTTCATTTCTAAATTTGATGCTTCATTTCTTTAATTCCCAAACCCTTTTGCTTTAGCTTCTCTCTTTGATAGACCATTACATACAGGTCAAGCTACCACATATGTATCTCGGCCGTCAGTTGCTTGGGTTATGGTTAAAATGGATATTTCCAGAAAACATCTAAAGGAAATATGGATTTTTTCTGAACTTAATGGGTATTAAAAAAAAGTTGTATTTGAAAATTTTTATTTATTTTGTAGTTATTATAAAATGCATGGTCATTGAAATTCTGAATGATTTAATTTACATCCTCATTTACGTAAGCATAAGGGAATTTTAGGAGCTGATCTGCTAATGGGAAACACCTCTAACATCCCTAAGGTTGAAGAGATTGGTGATTATGAATTTGTGGCACTAATAGAGATTGATAATGTTGGAGATAAAATTATTATTGAGGTGGTCAATCCCTTAAGTGTTAAGGGAGTGACGGAGGATCCTCCTTCTAATATTGTTAGTCTAATAATATAATCTCTAATAACATTGCTAATGTGGATGAGCAAAGGGTGGCTATCAATCTTGACAAACAAATGGATATTATAGTTGTTGAGCATAACAACATGTTTACGTATATACAATTACCTTATTTTGCTAACAATAATTTAGCTGAACTTGGTTACGTTCTAAACATGAATGAGATTGCTCATCTTGTTAATTCTAACTCTATTTCTCATGAACATGAAATTGGAGAGCATAACTTGGATGAAGAAGAACTTGTGCAAGAGGATAATGTGGATTCAACTAATAATCATGCTATTAATATGGAAAAAGGTTGTAAGGTCTCTCAAACTCTACCTCAAAATAATGTTTCTATTAATGCTCATGAACATCTAGAAGATATCCATAAAGGTGTTGATGATGAGGATAGTGACTTTAATTTAGTTCAATCTAAAAAAAATAAGAAAAATAAAAATATCATGCCATAATCCCCTAGAACCACCCGATCATAAACTTTTCAATTATACTCTTATGTTTAATTAATTTTTTTAGAATTTTAGGGGTATTGGTTGTCCGTCCACTTAGGTTAGAGTTAATAACTTATGTTGTCTTCATAATATTCTTATGCTTATTTTGATTGAGGCTTTTATTTGAAAGTACTACTAGGTTTTTTGGGTTTTAATCATACTATGGTTAATATTTCTAATATGATTTGGGTTCTTTGGAAGGATCCTATGGTTATTCATATAGTGGGTGATTTTCCTTAGTTGCTTCATTATAATATTAATTTTATGCCTTATAAATGTTTTGCTTCCTTTTTTATGTTGCTTCTTCTTGAATAATTATAAAGAATTCGTGGGACCAACCAATTCTCTTTCATAATGTTATTAATTCTCCTTGGTTGGTGGGTGGTGACTTTAACACTATTTCATCCCCAGCTGAAAGGCTTGGGGGGTCTAATCCTCTTTATCAATTTATTGAGAATTTTAATAACATGATATTGGAAAGAAACCTCATTGATCTTGGTTTTAATGGTATCAATTTTACTTGAAATCATGGTAATCTTTGGTGACAATTAGATCATGTGCTTTTTGATGATAGTTGGATTAATTGATTTACTTCTACGCATGTTGAACACCTTAGTAGAACTTTATCAGATCATTTCCTTATGCTTATTACGGTTAGGTTGAGAAATGACATCTTTATTTTTAACTTTTGATTTCAGAACATGTGGCTTCTTGATCATTCTTTCATTAATATGGTGCAGGAGATTTGGCAAGCTTCCCTTCACCCAGATAACTCTATTTTTGGCATTAACAGATTATGGCTTAAGCTAAAAAGATTAAGAAAAAAAATAATTGGTAGAATCATAATGTATTTACAAATGCTTTCACCAACATTGTTTTAGATGAAGAAAAAGTTAACTCTTAGGTGTAGATTTTGCTAAACCATCCTTCTAATGAAAATTTTAATGCTCTTCAACATTCTAAAAATTATCTTTGTAATTTAAATGATCAGGAGGAAGCTTCTTGAAAACAGAAAGTGGCTTCTAAGCTTCTTATTTTTGGGGATAATAGCATGAAGTATTTTCATGCTTTCATTTAGAGGAATAGATCTAGAAACTAGATTAAAAAAATTGCTTGTGTTGATGGTTTTTTTTTTGAAGATCTTGGGGAAATTGCTACCTCTGGTATAGATTTTCTTAAAAATATATGTAATAATAATTTTAATCCTAATATTATTCCTTGTATCATTAACCAGGATGTGAATTTGGCTCTTATTGCTCCCCCTACTTTGGAGGAAATTGAGAAATCTATTTTTGAATTGAATTATGACTTTATTGTTAGAGATGACGCATACACAACTATGTTTTTTGCAAAAAGCTTGGAACATTGTTATCTTTGATATTTTTAATGCTATTTTAGATTTCACTCTTGGTAATAACATACCTAAGTTCCTTTCTTCCTCCTATATTATGCTTATTCCTAAAAATAATGGGGTTTTTAGTTGGAAAGACTTTAGGCCTATTAGCCTTTTTACCTTATTTAGTAAAGTTATTTCTAAAATGCTTATGAACCACCCTTCTCCTTAGCTTCTATGAATCATTGCTCCTATTGAAATTGGCTTTGTTAAAGGTAGATCTAATTCAAATAATATTTTACTAGCTCAAGAATTTTTTTATGATTTAGATTTTATGGTTCTAGGGGGTAACATTATCTTTAAATTGGATATTGCCAAAGCTTTTGATAACATTAACAGGGATTTTCTTTACCACATCTTACATTTATTTAGCTTTAATTTTGCTTTCATTAACCTTATTAAATAATCAATTTAAAATTATTTTTTTCTCACTTATTGTTAATAGGGAAACTAATGGTTACTTTAAGTCCTCTCATGGGTTGAGGCAAGGTGATCCTATCTCTCTTGCCCTTTTTATTACTACAATAAAGTATTTGTCTAGAGGCATTATCAATCTTTAAGAAAATTATCCTAATAATTTCTAAAGAACTTTGGGTAGTTTCCTATTTTTATTTATGTTTTATTGACAATGTTATTTTTATTTTTTAAAATTTTCACTTAAATGGATTAACAGACTCATGAGGATTTTAAATTTGTTTGAAAAGTGTAGTGGTCATTTTATTAATAAAAATAAGAGCTAATTTATTGTTTCTAACAAGGTTTCTCATAATCGCATTCTTCCTATTAAAAATACTATTGTTTTTGCTCAAGATTATTTACAAATTAAGTATTTAGGGGTCCCTCTTTACAAGGGTGGAAAATTTTGATGATCTTAATACTTATGTGGAAAAAAGGTTTATTTTTTGGGATATTAAATTTCTTAGTTTTGGGGTAGATTAATTCTTATCAAAAGTGTTTTGTGTTCTTTACATTTTTATATTCAGACCTTGCAACAAACTCTTGTTGTTTGTAAGGATTGAGAAATTATTTAATAAGTTCTTTTGGCATGGCTTCAATGTGAATTTTAAAGTTATTTGGTCCTCCAAGACCAACAGTTGTGGGGTTCTTGATGTAGGGGCATTGGGCATTAAAAATATGCTTTATTTATCTTATATATTCTCTTTTAAATTGTGGTTCAATCTTTGATCTAAACTTTCTCTTTGGGCTAAGTTTTTGATTGATAAGTATTGTGTTTGTAAGCATCCTACTATGTGTTATTATAACAATGGTGATTCCAGGATGTTAAAAAGGCTTTGTAGTATTAAGTGGAGTGTTTAACCACATGGTAAATGGGGATCTTTTAGCACTAACATCTTCTTTTGTCAAGACCAATGGCTTGGAAGTAAGACGATTAATTCTATTCTTAATTCTTTTTCCACTACCGATACTAAAGTGGATTCCCTTATCACTGATAATACTTGGGATTACAATAAAATTGTTGGCATTATTCTTCGAGATATTATATTCAAAATCCTAAAGTTTCCCATTAATGATGATTTGTTATTTTTTGATTTATCTTGTAATGTTATGTTTAGTTTAAAGGATTCTTGGCATGAGTTTAGAGATAAGAACTATGTTAAGAAAGTTTTCTCTGTGATTTGGTATAAAAGTATTCCTAAGACAATTACTATTTTTATTTGGAGAATCATGCACAAATTTACCCTACTAACAAGAATCTAAGAGAAAGAGGTTTTATTTTTACTTCTAAATGTCAATGCTACTTTTATGTGGAAAATATGCATTATGTGTTTATCTCTTATTCAATTTCTGTTAAAAATTAGGCATACTTTAATGAGATTTTCAATTTGAATCAATTTAGATCTCACATGTCTATCAACATATAGCTTGACTCCTAGTTCATTAATTCTGAAGGACATATTAGGTATGTCATTCCTTTCTTCGATTATGTGGTATTTGTGGATTGCTAGAAATAACTCTTTGTTTAGTAATATTTTCAAGTATTTTTTTTCATATTATTCTAAATATTAAGGATATGGTGTTTAAACTCATCATGGCCAATCTCTTGACCTAAAAAAAAAATAGGAAATATTCTTTTGTTGCTCATAATTTTGGCATATCTTTGCAAACTAGCTATTTTTTTAGGATCCAAATTTGGTGTATTGGATAAAACCTCCCCTTAATACTTTTAAACTTAATATTGATGGGTCAATTAAAACTTTGGCTTATGGGTGTGGTGGAATTATTTGGGACAATAATGAGAACATGATCATGGTTTTTATTGTTCCTTTGTATAAGTGCTCTGTTGTGTTGGCTGAGCTTTATGCTATTCTTAATGGTTTGAAATTATGTCTTTCACTTGGTATTACTAATATTTGGATTAAGGTGGATGCCACTTCTAGTATTCATTACCTTAAGAATATGACAAATAGAATTTTCAATCCAGATATTTTTTATCTTATTAGAGAAATTATTTAGCTTTTAATTTGTGTTAACTTTACTATTTCTCATATTCATTGGGAAGGTAATGCTTGTGCTGATTGGCTAGCCAATCTAGATTGTAATTTGGATTGCCTCACCCATTTCATTGGTACTAATTTACCTAATTTATTGAAAAACATGATTATGTTGGACAAAATGGCTTTACCATATGTCAGAGTTTAGTTTCTTATTACCCTTGGGCCTTTTGGCTCTATTTTAG
The DNA here is from genome assembly GCF_001605985.2 of Dendrobium catenatum. Lineage (NCBI taxonomy): Eukaryota > Viridiplantae > Streptophyta > Magnoliopsida > Asparagales > Orchidaceae > Dendrobium > Dendrobium catenatum. Next base: position 1,803,085 of record NW_021318852.1, read on the forward strand.
TTTGGATATGGCTGGTTTTTTGCTTTTCCTATTGTTATTATTGTTGTAGTTTTGCTATCTATTATTGGGTGGTATAATTTTATGGCTATTTCTTTTAGCATTCATTTCTTAGTTTTATCAGTTGTTAGCAATACTTGTTTTAGTTCTCTAATTCATTTCAACACTACTGTGTGTATTGATGTGATGGGCTTGAGCTATGATTGGAATATTTTGTAACCTTATTTAATCCCTATTTATTGATCTTCTACTCCCAGGTGGAATTTCTATGTTGGATGTGTTTTTTCTTGGTGATGTTTGGTGGGGGCTATGGCCTATCATATTTGTTGGGCAAGGTCTACTGACCTAATTGGGTGGTCTACAGGGGGCTTTTGGTTTTCTTGTGGGCTGATTTCTCCTAGGTTTATCTTTCTAAAACTTTATGCTAAATAGGTGGTTGTGGTTGAAAGTGATCTATTGGTGTCATTATGGTTTTGTGTCCCTATTTCCTGTATTATTTATCTACTACTCATGTCACTTGCATTATTTTTTTATGTGCTTGAGAATGTTTGGGTTTAAAATTGAGTTACATTGGAATTTTTATTATGATGACTGCTATGGATTTTTATTCTTGAGCTCAACTACCCTATCCTTTTTTTTTTTTTTCTGAATTTGCTATTTTAGTTTATGGCTTATATGGCCTACCCTCTAACGGGCTGGCTTTGGTTAATTACAGCCTGGTTTTTTCTTTAGAAGCAGGATTGATGAGTTGTATCCTTGGTTTGCCCGTTGCCTAATTTTTTTTTAGTATGTGTACCTGCTATTTCATGATGGCTTGGTTTTTGTATTTCTTGACCCTTCCATTTGGATTTCTACTTGGTTGGATGTTATTACCAGTTTTATTCTAATTTTTTCTTTGCTTATTTATTTGTATCAACTATGTAGTTTTTCTCTTGGTGTAGTCTTTAGCAGGTGGGAGCGGTGTTGGTATGTTAATATGACACTTTCTATTGTTGGTGTTCTTAACTTATGGTTATGGGGGGTTGGGTGGGGGGTTCTGAGCACTTCAAATTTACTGGATTTTTTACTAGTGTTGCAGCCTTTATATGGGACTATTAGGTGTGGCTATTAAAAGTGCTCAGATGGCACTTGAAAGTTCATTAGGGATGTTAATGCCTTATAAACTGGCCCAAGGCTAACAAAGAGAGAGGTGAATTGGATAACTTTAAAACCAAAGATAAAACTCAAACCAAAATTACCACAAAGAAAACCAAATGTGGAAGCAAATAATAAGAAAGAACACACCAGATTTATAGTGGTTCGGTCAAGTCTTGACCTACATCCACTCCTTGGAGGCACCCTCCAAGTATTGCACTAAAATAAGTGTCTCTCCTTTAGCCCTCACAGCTAGGCGGAGAAGCCCTTACAAAATCACTTCCACCTTCCCCGGTGCGGCGGAGTCGCCGGGTCCTTTGACACCAAAGAGATCTTCTTCTTTGGTGAACTTCCCTTGAGCAAGCCTTGAATCCGATGGTATTCAGGTGTGAGCTTTCCGGAGCAACCGTGTGGATCCCCCTCCACACTCCCTTGAGTCCCCCATCACAGGATCTTCTCCCTCTACAAACTCCACCCTTTCCTCACTTCCTTTCAAGCTCTCTCTTCAAGTTTCCCCCACAAGAACGAAGCTACAATGGCTGCCAAAGACACTTAACAAGTGCCTTGACAAAGCTTAAATAGAAGTGCTCAAAATGAGCTCATTAATGCAAGTTGCCTACATTATCGTCCTGGACGATAGGCATATCGTCCTGTACGATCAGTATAATTTAAGCCCAATCAGCCGGGATGATTTGAGATGATCAGAATAAGTTTATTCATATCATCCCGGACGATAATATATCATTCTGGACGATCAGTATAAATCGTGGAATATCGTCCTGAACATCGCCCTGAAAAATAGTTATCCGGTGTCCAATCATCCAGGACATCGCCCAGGACGATTTGGCGATCGTCCAGGCCGATTTGATCGTGAAATCAAGTCATAATTTCTTTCCTTAAATTCTAGAGAAAAATTAGAAAAATTGACCTGGATCATCGTGGACGATATTTTATAGTCCTAGACGATCCACCTGGACGATGTCCAAAAATAGGTTATTTGTAATTAGATTTGGCGGCAGATTCTTTCTGAATTGAGCCTATCATCCTGACCGATACAAAATCATCCAGGACAATGTGTTTTGCATAATGATGGCTGCTTTAATGAGGATGTCCTAATTAGGGTTTCTAATTTTTGGACAGATCATCCCGGACGATATAAATATCATCCCAGACGATTTTAACAAAAAAAAAAAAAATCTTTAGGGAGCAACAGAAAATCTTCCAAGTTACAAAACATTAGGAGCCACACCAAATACAATAGACTCAAGAAAGAAAAAAGTGTACAAACTGACTCAGACCTAGTCTGCCCAATCTTGAGCTGGTTCCAAATTGCAGTCTGATCATGTGGACCTGAAATGTTAGTAAATAAGGCCGTCGTAGAGAAAAAAGAGTGTTTGCTATCATCAAAATCATAAACCATGAAAATAAATCCGCAACAGCTATGTCATTTACCTTTTATTATCTACATGCACCTTCATTCTATTTATTTTGATGATAATCCTATTTAGCTCTTATAGATGGAATACCCTTTCTTTAAGTTTCTACAACTTCCATCTATATGGTTTTGGTAATTGGTACAACAAGAACTTCATATTTTACTATTTTCTAACTTATCCCTAGTCTATTATACAATATCCTTTTGTGCATTATCTTTTTTTTTGTTTCCTTTATTTTTTTGACATGTTTATGTCTAACTCCTGTCATTTAGCTCTTAATTTTTTTAGTGGAAGTATGATTCTAAAAGTTTGTTAGTTGATCCTTTCTAATTTTTGGAGCTGGCCTCTTATCGCCCTGGATTGTACTTAGGTTTTAGTGTACTTTTTATAGTAGGGTTTTTGAGCTCGTAGGTTTTATTTTGAATTTTTGCATCTCATCTGAGCAGTAGTGAGCTCGAGGGCCCTTTAAGGATCTTGTAATTTAATTGTGATCAACGTCTAGGCCCTTTTGTGGCTTCCCCTCCACCCAAAAAAAGGAGCTTTGATTCAGTAAAAATCAAATAAAATTTTGAAAATCCTATGTAAATTACATTCCACTCTTAATTATCATATCAACCTATTTTAAATAAAATAACCTTTAGAAAACATAGGACTAAAAATTAAACAAAATTAAATAAAATTCACTAAAAAATTAAAATATAAATAAAATCCCAAATAACTTCAATTCAAGTTGAGATACATCCCAATGAATTCTTTTCTTGCCAAATGCAAGAAGAAGTCTTCCTTTATGATCTCGAATTACTACCCCAATACTTGCAAGATTAGATTCTAAAAGTGACGCATCTACATTAATTTTAATCCATTATAGAGGTGAGGGGTGCCATATATTTTCAAACTCTAAATAGAGATTAACATCCCAGTTTTCTAGCACTTGATAACTTGATTGCTTTATAGCTGTAGATAAAACATTCTCTACTACTATTTAGCTTGGAGGTGTAGGATTCCCATGTTTAATGTCATTTTAGGATTTCCAAGAAGAAAAAATTGTTGTACAATAAACATTTATTATATTCACATATTGTTTTGAAAGGCTTCTAAGTTGAATGTAACAACTGTCCAAGGATTGAAAAATTATAATTTGAAATCCTCATTCTCTCATTTTAAGGTTAATATCAGCAAGATATTTATAATTAACTGATATATGAGCATAAATTCAACCTTCTAACATTCTTTAGTGCAAAGGTTTTTTAGGAAAGAGCTTTCTATATTTAAAAAAATCATTTCAACTCTCAGATTAAGCTTGAGTTTCCTTAGCCAATATGATAAATGAAAGTCTTCTTCTTCAATGTTTTATCTCACTGATTCTTCATAAGCTAAACCCAAGATTGTTCTGCCTCAATGATGAAATAGAGATTCAAATTGATCCTCCTCAAATTTCGGATATATTGAAACTTGTGTAATCAAAGAAATAAGATCCTAATGATAAAATCACTCAATCCTTAACATTCTATCTGCCATAAGATAAGATAGATTTTTAAGATTGTTATAACTCAGGAATAAAGATTGAGATTTTTTATGATAGCAAAATATTATTGTTCTATTAATTTTATTGTTTATCCCTGCATGTATTGGATACATGTATTGGATATTTCTATTTATTTTTTTATGTACTAACATTTTAGGGAAATCATAATCCAGACTGCTAAATACTTCAAGATTGAGTAGAATAGGATTTCATGTAATAAAGTTTGAAAATCTTTATTTTTTATTTTCTTGAGTATGAGATGAGAGAGTGTGATTCTAATTTGGTAACCATGCATGCACACAGGGAGAGAAAGTTAAAAATTATAATTTTAAAACTAATATTATTGTAAGATATCTATATCGTATTATACAAATTGGGATAGTTTTTCCTCTAGAATACAATCAATCAAATCATGGCTTTTATTTTTGAATTGTTCATAATTTATGATGTCAAGTCATATAGATGACTGCTAGAGTACCACATTTGGTTCATCCATAATCATACATAATGAAGCCTGACTTATTTAACAATTTATACTGTATGATGACAAGTCATACAAATGACTGATAGACTATAAAATTAGGTTTGTACTATATCATACCAAATGAACACATTGATTTTTGAGTTATTCGTACAACATGATCTATATTTGTACCAATGATTGATGTTGTACGAATTAAGGTTCATAATAGATTTTGTCAAGTGAATACACTATTTTTGAATTATTTGTACAGTACGATCTTAATTCATCTAAACATGTGATATTGTACAAAATTAGGATCGTACAAGTTTGCACTAGGATTTTTGAGCTATTCGTATAGATGATTCATGATCGTACTGTAAGATCTGAAGTCATTTCACTTGTATTTTTTAGTTTTGAATGGGTGTTCTTGTGTTTTCTATATAAGATGTCCTAAAAACTTGCATTAAGACCCTATGTTGCAATTTCTCTTCAGAGTTGCTATTGAGAATGAGTGTTTAGGAGAGATTATGACAGTGAAGTGATAAAGATAAAGTGAGGGGGAGTTGTGAGGGATTCACAAGGTTTCCCAAAGTGAGGATATCTTTGCCTTGTTTATATTTTTTCCCATCTCCTTTGGAGACTTTTGAGAGAAGTTCTTTAACATTGTGTTAAGGTTGTCTTCCTTCACCAAGAGGGGAAAAGTACATCTTTGTTCTGTGCCTTCATTAGGAGCATAAAAAAAGGATGACGATTCTCTACCAAATATGGTTGGTGGAAGAGAGTTTGTAAGGACTTCTTTGCTTGCTATGGGGGAAAAAAGAGAGTCACTTTGATATAGTTCAATACCTGGAGAAGGATCCTACATGGAGTGGATGTAGGTTGTGTTTGGACTACACCACTATAAAATTTGGTGTTCTTCTGTTCACTTTATTATTTTTTTTAATTTTTATTTTTTCGCACTTAAAAGTTTTGTAGTTGAAAAATCTTTTATGATAATCAAAACTAAACAACTGTATATTTTAGGATAATTGATTAAATTTTCTATAAATAATGTTTCAAAATTCCAAGAGAATTTTAAATAACAAATTCACCCCCTCTTTGTTAGCCTTGGGATTATATAAGATTTAATAACATATACAAACTTTCAGGTGGTATCAGAGCAAAATTTCAAAAATTTATGTTTAAAATACTTTTTGAAAAATGATCATGGCTAATTTTTGAAACTAGAATACTCTTAAAGGAATTTGATTACTAGACCAACTTTATTTGATTACATCCCATTTGATTTTTGTAAAATTATCATGTCTATTTTTCTGTAATCAGTTTACTATGACATATGGATATTAGTACAAGAAGGGTACAATGGACCTACTAGACTTGTTGATGTCATTAGAATTGAAACACCATTTATTAATTGGACATTATAAGAAAAAGACTTAGCACAACTGAATGCTAAATGTTTAAACAATTTTTATATGCCTTGAAATCTGAGCATTACATGCATGTTTCAACTTGCAGAACTGGAAAAGAAATTTGGGATAGACTTTACATAACTTATGAATGAACAAATGAGGTAAATAATCCAAGTTAAACTTTTTATTACATGACTATAAACTATTTCACATGAAACCAAATGAGTTAATTTCAGAAATGTATAAACAATTTACTCAGATTATTACCTCATTGCATGCTTTATGTAGAGAACTAACAAGTTCATAAAAAGCTAATAAAATCTCACATTATTTACCTATTGCTTATGATGCAAAGAAAACTACCATAACTAAGTCTAAAGATCTTAATGTATATTTTATTGAAAATCTTCTTAGATCACTTACTATTTATGAGCTAGGAGTGAATAAACAACAGATTGATGCAGGTGACAAGCGAAAAGAGAAGAATATTGCTTTGAAAGTTAATGAATCAGAAAGTGATCAATCAATGCTATAGGATGAGGAAGATATTGCTCTTATTATGAGGCTATTCAAATGTTTTCTTATGAGAAAGCAACAAAGACGTCAACATTAGAACAAAAGGTATATTCAACAAGAATACAAAAGTTTTAATTGATGTTATTTTTTATGAATGAAGAAAGCCTAGATATATAAAGATTGATTGTCCATATATCAAAGCTAACCTTAAAAAGAAGAAGGTTGAGGAGAAAACTAATTTTAGGAAGGCTAAGAAAAGACTACAAAGAGTTTTCTCAGCTGACTCAGCTTCAAACTCCTTAAAAATAAAAGCAAGAGAGGAAGACACAAACTTGTGCTTAATGATAGATAAACTTGATCATTCAGATCAAGATGAGTTATGTGACATATCCTATGATGAATTATTTGGTTTTTTTGAGAAATTCCATAATTCATAAATTTGCATGTAAACCTTAAAATTGAGCATTTGAATTTACAAAAAGAGTATGAAAACTTAAAAAAGATAATACAAACATAGATAGCAATCACAAGGCTTTGCCAGATGAATTTGATAATTTGAATAAGGAGTTTGATTTATTGAAAATATCTTATAATGAACTTGAAAATGATTTTAGGGTGTTTATGGCTGAATCAGATCTAAGAGAACATGAGTTGAAAGTTAATAATTATGTTTTAGAAAGTGGAAACTTATATCTTAAAGAAAAAGTTAAAGCTTTTAAGGAAAATAAGACACCTCCCACACTTGAAAAATTTTATAATCTTTAACAAAAGCATACAATTTCAAAGTCTAGGAAATAAAATTATAACTCACATAGATTGGTAAAACCATTTCCTAGGGTTAATTGCTTTTCATGTGGAATGATGGAGCATATTTCCCACACTTGAACTACTTATCATATAATACATTTAGTATGGAGACCTAAGATGCATCAATCATAGCATATCAAATATGTTTCTAAATTATCATTGTCAAGAGGAGAACCCAAATTTATTTTTGTTCCAAATTCTAACATTCAAATTCTAACATTTGATAATTTTTTTGAAACACTCTCATACAATTTCTTGTGAGAGGATTTAGTACTTGGACAAAGAAAATTCAAACCATATGACTGGAGATGAGAATTAATTTATATTGTTAAAAGTTAGGATTAGAGGCAAGGTAATACTTGGAGATAACACCACTAGGAGAGTTGTAGGATCAGGTATGATTGGAAATACAAAGAATTTTTTAATTGAGAATGTTTTATTAGTGGAAGACTTGAAACATAATTTTCTAAGTATTAGTCAGCTTTGTGATAAAGATTTTAATATAATTTTTTTTCTTGCAAGCTGTATTACAAGACAAAATGGAGTTGATGTGTTCTATGGACATAGGGTAAATAATGTTTATATGCTTGATTTAATTTCTATTAAATATCCTAATACTTTTTGTTTAAAAACTATTACCGATGAATCTTGGTTGTGGCATAGAAGACTTTATCATGCAAGCATGAAACACTTTTGGAAGATTACCTAGACGGAATTGGTAATAGGCATACCCAAATTAGACATAACAGAGGATCACCTATGTGATGCATGTCAATTAGGGAAACAAATTTAGTCTTCATTTCATTTAATTAAAGATGTTAGAACTAGCAAACTATTAAAAGTCCTTCACATGGATCTCTATGGACCTATTAGCACTATAAGTCTAGTAGGAAAAAATTTTAGGTATGTGATTGTTGATGATTATTCAAGGTTCACTTGGATTAGATTCTTATCTTAAAAGAGGGAATCATTTAAAGAGTTTAAAAAAATTTCTACTTGGATTCAGAGGAAAGTAGGTTGTGAAATTTTTGCAATTCAAAATGATCATGGAGGAGAGTTTGAAAATGAAAATTTTGAATTTTTTTGTAAAGCTAAAAGGATTGATTACAACTTTTTAGCTCCTAGGACCCAACAAAAGAATGAGATTGTTGAAAGAAAGAATAAAACTTTAGAAGAAGCCATAAGGGCCATGTTGGTTGAATATTCACTTCCTAAATATTTTTGGTCTGAAATGGTTAGTACATCATGTTATGTTCTAAATAGGGTGAACATTAGATCTAAGTTGAATAAGACACCCTATGAACTTGATAAGATTAGAAAACCCAACCTCTCACACCTACTTGTTTATGGATGTAAAGTGTTTATTCATAACAAAGGGAAAACTATTTTAGGAAAATTTGATCCTAAATTTGATGAAAGAATTTTTTTGGGATACTCAAGTGTTGGCAAATCCTATAGAGTTTTTGATAAATGAGCTTTGGTAGTATAGGAGACCACTCATATAGTTTTTTATGAATCTAATATTTATGGAGGGTCTAGGTTGGAAGAAGAAGACAATGAAAAAAGTACCCAAGGAATTAAAAATATAAATTTTGAAGAGATGGTTGAAATAGAAAATGTATTTCTTAGAAAATGGAAATATTCTAAAAGTCATCATAAGAAACTGATTTTAGGAGACAAAAGTTAAGGGTTTAGAACTAGGCATGGACTTAGCAAAGAAGTGAATCATTCAGCTTTTATTTAAATGATTGAATCCATTAATGTAAATTAAGCACTTTTTGATGAATTTTGGATTTTAGCAATGCAAGAAGAATTTAATCAATTTGTTAGAAATAATGTTTGAGAGTTGATTAAAAGGCTTTAAAATCAAAGTGTTCTTGGAACTAAGTGGGTTTTCAAAAATAAGATGAATGCTTCAGATGTCGTGATTAGAAATAAGGCATGATTGATGGCAAAGGAGTACAATCAAATAGAAAGAGTTGATTTTGAGGAGACATTTGCCCCATAAGCCAGACAAAAAATAATAAGGGTACTAATAACTTTTGCTTGTTTTAACGGATTTAAATTATTTCAAATGGATGTTAAAAATGCTTTTCTTAATGGGGTGATAAAAGAGGATATTTTTAAGCAACCTCTAGGTTTTTAAAAATCACAGTTTACTAATCATGTGTTTAATTTGAAGAAAGCACTTTATGGACTAAAATAGAAACCTAGGGCTTGGGATGAAAGGTTAAGCATTTTCCCACTAGAAAAATTTTTTGTCAAAGGAAGTGTGGATACCACTCTCTTCATAAAAGGGTAGGAAATGACATTCTTAATATTTACATTTATTTTGATGATATCTTATTTGGATCCATTGATGAAAATCCTTGGGATGACTTTCAATAATAATGAGTAATGAATTCGAAATGAGTTTGATGGAAGTTGAGTTACTTTCTTTGTTTTATCTTAAATGAGATAGAGGATGGCAGCTTTTTTAGTCAGTTAAAATATGTCAAGGGCATCTTTAAGAAATATGAAATGAATAATGCTAAACCAATAAATACTCCCATGTATTTCCCATATCAGTTAAATAAGGATTCTAAAGACAAATATGTTGATCAAAAGAAATTTAAAGGGATGATCGAATCATTTCATTATTTAACTACAAGTAGATCTGATACTATATTTAATATTTTTCTATTTGCTAAATTTCAAGATGATCCAAAAGAACCTCACCTGACTGTTGTTAAAAGAATTATAAGATATATTTTAGGAACTCAAAATTTAGGGATTTGGTATCCTAGGCATAGCTCCTCTTCTTAAATCATTAAATATTCTGACTCAAATTTTGTAGGGTATTGTGTTGATAGAAAGAGTACTTTTGGAACTTATCAATTCATTAAAAATTCTTTAGTTTCAAGATCTAGCAAAAAATAGAATTCATTAGCCCTTTTTACTACTACAACAAAATACATAGCCTTAGGTAGTTATGTGGCACAATTTCTTTGGTTAAAATAATAACTTATAGATTTAAGGTTTTTAATTAGTAGTATTCCAATGTTTTATGATAATAAGAGTGTCATTTGCATTTCAAAGAATCCTACCCAACACTCTAGGACCATGTATATAGACATAAGGCTGATCACTTCATTAGAGACCATGTCACTAAAGGAGAAATTGAGCTACATCATGTAGCTACTAAAAATCAACTTGTAGATATTTTCAAAAACCAACAATCTTTTCAAATGTTTAGCATCTTAAGAACCAGATTGGGTGTTATTGATATTCATGCTTTACAATTGTAATTTTACAACTTGCTTTTCTGATGTATTTCTTTTATGTTTTATTTTTGTTTTTGTTATTTATATGTGATTAGTTTATGGTTAACTTTTATTTGATTTAGTGATTGTTTGTCGTTGTTTTGTTCTCATTTGAATTATTTTTTTTTATTTTTGTGTCTCATGGATCTTGTTGATTTATTTTTGGAAAAGAATATTGATTATCATGTACAAATCTAAAAATTCCTTTTCCATTTGTATAGAATGAACCACTTTAGTAATATATAAAATCAATGGATTTTATATGATAATTGTTTTTGGGTTGGTTAAGATATCATACTGTAAAAACACGACATCGTCCACATGAATCTTTTATTTTTACATCTGTATAAAAATGGCAGGATTTTGGAAAATATTTATTTATTTTTCAAAGATCATCTATACGAAAACCCATTCGTCTATACGATCATGTTATCAATTTATATTCAAACAAATTCATGAGGCACAAACTATCATTATTGCCTAATTATCTCGGACGAACACCTATTGGACTGTACGATCAGATTGGTCAAAAGTCATACAAAATGGCTCCCTGGGAATTAAAGTTTACGAAAATTTATTTCATCACAATAACTGTTCTTGATCGTTCCATTTGAATGTATGAAAATTTATTTGTCTTGTATGAAATTATAGTTGTATATATGAACCTTATTTTGTACTGTACGAATGTGCCTGATTTCTTAAATTGGAAGCTATTGTTTGAGTTTTGTTCATAGTCTCTTTCACTTTCAAAGTATCTTGCATTCAATCTTCTTCTAATGGGAAGCACTAGCAGTAAACTACTCGACACTCCAAAGTTTATTCATCTCATTCCAATCAAGTAGATGATAACTTTCTTTCACAAGAAAATGAATAAGCCTTTGACCATTTTTATTGAGGCAAGAATAACTCCTTCTCGTCTTTTTATTTAAGAAGACATTAATTTTTCTGTAATGCCTTTATTAGATTCTACTAAATTTTCCTTCATTCTCACTTTAATCTATGCATTTCATTTTGACACATTTAATTACTTTCTTAGCTAATATGAGAATGAGAGAAAACTATATCAAAATGTCCTTATTTGTGTTTAATGAAAGTGAAGAAATCACTAAGGAAGATTTAGGCACTTTTCTTCATCTTAGAACTGAAGCAGTAAGGGCACACACTATGACTTCAAGAGCTAATTTTGACTGGTCTATCATAAATAAAACCCTTAGAGGTGTACCTTTAGTCTATCACTTATCTCGTGTATACACTTTGAATCAAAATGCCAGGATCATCCATCATGTTTTAAAAACATCCATTATTCCTAAAGTTGGTGATAATATGAATCTCAATCCTTTGCTTTCTATAGTCACATATCTTATAATATCAAACACTCCAATTGATGAAATCCTATTGATTCTGGACTACATAAATAATCTTACTGATAAAGGAAGAAGAATGTGGCTTTAGGACACTTGATTGCCTATATCCTTGAAACAAAAAAAAATAAGATGCATTCTGATCCTCCAAATAATCTTCCATGATATATTAATGATGCTTCCTTTCATACTCATTTTCTTCGGAATCAAGGGGATGTGGGAGATGAAATTGGAGAAGAAGAAGCACCTACTACTGCACCAGTAACTGCTCCTGGATCTGAGCATCATTTTTACAAAGAAATGGTCCAACCATTTTAACTACTTGAGTCTCATTTTGATAAATAATTTGATTATATTGAGACTCACTTAGACCAGCAGGATGTTAGATACAATGAAGATACTAGTTGGGTCAGGGGACAATTTGATTCAATCAACACTCAAGTAGCTATCATTAATAGCTACTTTACCATATTGACTCCTCCTCAGCCCCCTCCAGATCAAGATCGTCCAACATTTTAGTTTTTATTTTTTGTTGTAGATGAGGTATGCTTTATTTTTTAGTTTTCATGTGATGGTATTTAAATGTTTGTATTTCTGTATTAGTTGTATCTTCATTGTACGTTTAATGAAATGCATGACTTGTGCTGGTATTAATTCTCTTAAATTATTTTTAAGTTTTTATTGTTAAAATAACTAATGTTTATCTAAGAGAAAATTTTAAAATATTTTGGACTACAAACTAATTTCGTAACAAAAAATTTTTTTTTTCTTCTCAAACCTTAAATCAATTTACAAATTAGATTTAGATAAGAAGATCATCTTAATATTCTAATAGATGTGTATCTTATAGTTATAAATGTTGCAAAATTAGTGACTTATTTTTTCTTATTCAATGTGTTGATTTTATTCTTAATAATTAGATTTTATTTTATTGATTAATCTTCCTTATACGAGAAAGGTTTTCCTTTTATTTGGAAGATAATCAGACAAGATAAGATTTATTGAGTTAGGTTGTGTAAAGAATGAAATGTCAAAAAATACACAAAGTGTGACAATTTTGAAAGAGGCCCAAAATGAGCCCAAAATGAAAGATGCACAATGTTTTCCAAATAAACTTCAAAATCAAAAGATGCACAATGTTCACCACTCAAATAAGTCTTATTGATAAAGTGGCATAAAATGAGTCTACACAACATTTAGTTCTTTCCTCTATATATTCAATTCTTAGAAAAATCAATGCATTAAACAATAATTTCAAATATTGAATTTGAAACTATATGATTTCTATTTAATTAATTTTGTGATTATTATTCTATTTGATATTCCTTCTTTCTAGAGTAAATATTGAACCCGATCAACTATTCTTATCTTATTTGTTCTTTAATTTAAATTTTGAGTTATTGCATAAGGAATTTAATTTTGTTTTTATAAGATGTTAATTTTTTTCCTAATCAATATTTTGATTTTTCCATAACATGTTATATTTCTTAGAGGATTTCTCCATTTTGTTTGTTTTCCTCTCTTTTTGTTGATGTCAAAAAGTGGGGGAAGTTTGTGTTTGTTTTCTTTGAATTGTATTTGTATTATTATGATTCATTTTTGTATTGGTTTAGTTGAAGTTTTTATATTCCTTTAGTTTGAATTGTGTTTGTATTCTTATGTATGTTCGTCATGTGTTTTTCTTGCAATCATTTTTCTATTTCCCGGGGGGGGGGAGGGAGGTTAAAAGAAAAGAACTGTTATTTTTAATTCAAATAATAATTATTTTTGTCATCTTTAAAAAATGAGGAGATTGTTGTAACTCAGGAATCAAGATTGAGATTGTGATTTTTGATGATAGGAAAATATTATTATTTTATAAATTTTATTATTTCTCCTAGCATGTACTATATATTTCTTTTTATTTTTGCGTGTATAAATATTTAAAGGAAATCATACTCCAGACTGTTGAAGAAGTCAAGATAGAGTAGAATAGGATATCATGTAATAAAGTTTATAAATCTTTATTTTTTTTCTTGAGTCTGAGATGAGAGAGTGTGATTATGATTGGGTAACCGTGCACAAACATAGGGGGAGAGAGTTAAAACTTAAAATTTTAAAACTAAGCATACAATACAATATTTTATATCATATTATAAAATTTGTTATAGTTTTTCCTCTAAAATGTAGTCAATCAAATCATGGATTTTAGTTTTGAATTGTTTGTATTGTATGATGTCAAGTCATACAGACGACTGGCAGTTTAATATTGGGTTCATCAAAAATCATACCAAATAAAGCCTAACTTGTTTTACTATTCATACTTTATGATTTCAAGTCGTGCAGATAATTGAACAAAGTATAAAATTAGGTTCGTACTAGATTATACCAAATGAACACATTAATTTTTGAACAAATTACTTTCATGATACAAAATGTAATCCTTGTCTTCCATTATCTTTATGCTAGATGAACAATTACAAAGCTTGTCTACGTCATTCAATAACCCCTTGGGAACCAATGAATGTGTTGATAGCAAAATAGGCAAGGATAAATAAGAAGGCTTTATAAGAAGAATCCTTGCTGCCATAGATAAAAATATATTTCCCTAGGTATTTAATCTTTCCAATGCATGATCTATAATGATTTGAAAATCTACCATAACCACTCTCGTAAAATAATTTTGATTCCCAAGTAGTGCATTTCCTTGACCACTTTGAAACCTAATTTCTTAGTTTTTTTTCTTCTTTCTTCTAGAGCCAATAGCCTTGCCAAACATAATATGAGGCTTGTTATTATTTACCTTTTGTCCTGTCAACCCACAAAAATTAGCAACTATGTTCTTCAGATCTTGAGCTAATCATAGAGATGCTAGCACAAATAATAAAACATCGTATGCATATAACATATGAATAGTTTTTTTGGCTCATGGTGAACTTTAGAGACCCAATTCTTTACTCTTTGATTTTTAGCATTTGATAAGAGTTGTGAGCATTTAATGAAAAGGTATGGTGACAAAGGACAACCTTGACAAAACCCACACTTAGCTTTTATCCACTTGGAATTTTTTCCATTTAAAAGGATAGAAAATTTCACGTTTACCACACATTCCATAATAAGCTTGGAGAGCTTTGAAGGAAACTCGAACCATTTTAGATTTTGATTCAAAGCTCGCTACCTCGTGCTATCATATTCATGCTCCATATCCATTTTTACAATAATCAATCTTTTCTTATTTTTAGAAATTATGAACTTGTTAAAGATTTTTTGAGCTATGAAATAATGTTCAGACACTGATCTACACTGAATAAAAGCCACTTGATCTTTAGTAATAATCTTAGGAAGAAAACCATTCAATCTGTTCAAAATAATTATCACATCAATCTTATAAATAATTTAGCAAGGACTTATAGGTATAACATTTGAATGAAAAACCAAATCTTTAATTTTTGGAATTAATACAATCAGAGTATCCTTCCAATCAACATGCATAAATTCAGTTTTTTGAAAAAATCTATTTGTATAAGCTACCTATTTCACAATATTCCAATAAAATTTAAAGAAAGAGGTTGTAATACCATCCAAACTAGGTGATTTGTTAACAACTTGCTGGAAGACAACACTAATAAACTAATCATGAGAGAGTTCATCATTCATCAAATCCATTTTAAAAGAAATTTTTTTGTCTAAATGCAGGCGAGTCAAACATTTTACAATTTATATATCATAATATATTCTCAAAAAAATTTCAAGAAAATTAATTAAATCAGTTCAATGTCTTCCACCAAATTGTTGCCTTCATCTTTAATTTGTCTTATCAATTTCCCATTTCTTCCTACCGAAGCAAAACCATGAAAGAATTTTGAATTAGTATCACCTTCTTCATGCCAATGAACCTATGCACTCTGACTCCACCATGTTGAAAATATTGTGAATGTAACATTAAGTTAATAAACTTTTCTCTGAAGCATATATAACTTATCAGGGTTTAGTCCCGATTTGAAACTCAAAAATATCATTCTTTAATACTTCCTTCAGATAGCATAAACATTTGACTTTATTTTTATTCCAGTAATCTAAAGCCTTCAACATTCTTCTATCTTTTCTTAGCAAAATATCAGCATCATTGCCATAGTCAGATTTCCTGTAAGATTTAAGCACAATTCTATATGTTCCTGGATAGGACTTCCATATGTCTTCAAATCTAATAATTTTTATCAGGTTTTGAGGAACTTCATCAAATTTGAAGTCAATTAAACTATGATATGAAGCAACCCTCGCAAGATGCTTGATTACTACCAAAGAAACTAATTGTAATGTAGTAGAGTTCAAAAAACACCTGTCAAATCTTTCCCAAATTCTTGCAGCAACTTCCCTACTATTACACTAAGTCTACCTTGGTCCAATAACACCTACATCATGGAAATCATTTTTAGCCATAAAAAACATCATTTCCTTTGGGCCATAATAAATATGAACCACTTGCCACCCCTCTTAGCATCCTTGGAAAGAATACAATTAAAATCTCCAACCTCAATAGAAAGAATACTACCCAAAACAAGCTTTTCAAGACTATCTCATATCCTTCTTCTCATATGTAACTCCTTATTCCTATACATCATACCAAAATTTGAACACCCCTTATTAGGAGTACTAAGAAGTCTAAATACCAATTGAGAAGAATGCTCAAAAACATTAAAAGTCACAACTTTCCTATTTATAAAATAAGAATCCCTCCTGAAGTATCTTCACTAGGATGATAAAAAAAATCCTAATCATTATCAGTAATTCTACTAATATCAACTCTATAAACACAAGAAACTGTAGTTTTGATTAAACCAATAGAAAAAAATCATTATCTCTCACAATCTTCCAAAGGTATAGAGACGCTTCCCTTCTTTTAGCCCCAATACATTTCCAAAACACAAAAGAAGATGTCAATTACATGAAGAGAATCAGTCCCCACATATTTTACTCAACTTCTCACCCCCTTCTCTTCCTGTGATCCACTACTATAGATCACAAGAACTTATCTCATTAGTGAGTTTGTGTTTTACGGCACTGGAACTCATATAATGAAGACCAGACCGAATAAACTCATTCTTTTTAGAAATCAACTTGCAATTTGATGGAGAAGCAGACTTTTCAACATTCTGGGCAGGAATAATAGAAAGTTTAGAGGCCATACCACTATTTGAATTATTTTCTGAAGATAAAGAAGTGGAATGATCTATTTTTATAATAGGAGTAACAACAAGAATCTTAAACACTATATCTTCAGTAGATTCAAAAAGCATATTATATTTATTTGCCAAACAGGTATAAAAAAACACCTCAATTTATTCATTATAGACCTCTTAACCTTCTAAAATAGGGTTTCTATCAAAATTTTGAGAGGAAGCAGTTCAATTCTATCAGCCAAAACTTTTAAATCATCAGATTTGTTCTTTGTATTCACAATTTCATTCAATGGATGTTTCTTCAAATCTTTCATAATAGCTTGATATTCAATAGAGTTTTTTTCCTTCAGTCACTTACTTTCAATGTTTCAATGATTTTGAGACATTATCCTTTGTCAAAGATTGAAATCTATTCATTGGAAATTTGACATGAATCAATGGCCAATATTCCTTTTGTTGATAATGCGTAGAAGGTGGATTATTACTTAGATCACTTTTCCATAGAAGAAATATTATATGTATTTATTTTGTCTTCAGGAAAACTAGAACTTAGATGGCCAATTTCTCCACAATGGAAACAAAACTAATGCAATTTCACTTATTCAATGTTTTGAAAGAATCTTCCATACAATCCTTGCACCAAAATTCCCACAGGTAATTTAGCTTCAAGTTTAATCCGGACACAAATTTGGGTAAATTTCCACCTTCCCCATTTAAATGTATTTCCATATAAGTACATAGGCACTCCAAACTTTGAAGTAATTCTAATAATATTTACTTCATGCCAATATTGCAAAGGTAAATGTGGAAGACGAATCCAAACTATTGTAGATCGCCCTTTAAATGATAATGGTGAAAATGATGGAGGTCATTTGTCCATACCAATAATGTGACCTCCATCATACCAAGAACCACCCCTAAAAAAATCATCCATAGATTCAACAAACTTAAATGAAAGAGAATCTAATTTAAACCAAGGGTAGTTAAATGAGAACTACCAAATTTGCTCCATTGTATTCTATGAGAAATGATTATTTTTCCCTAACACTTTTACTACAAGTGAGTTCTTTAAAACTTAGGAATTTGATAATTCCATATATGTATTTAACTTAACCATAATCCCATCATCAAACATTTCAGTTGAATCAACAAAAAAATCAACTTTAATGTGATGAGGTTTCTTTCATGCGTTAATGAAACCATCTTTATGTACATCATTCCCATAATCTTTATGCACATCATTCCATTCATCCTTATGAAAATAAGTATTTTACTTAACAACATTCACATCATCATCTTTATCCTGAGAACAAGAATCTAGATTTTGCGTAGAAGGCTTTTCATTCTAAACAAATATGAAAATTTAAAGACAGTTTGTAATTTAAATTATCGTGTTTTCTTTATCCTTAGGGTTGAAACAAATTCATTAATTTAAAACCATAGGACTTGATGATTATTAAATTCAAGAACATTAGATTTATTGTCCCCTAAACTTATACTGGTTTCTTTTCTTCGTGAGATATGGCAATTCAAGTTTCCTTTAAACTTAGTGCTTCCTTCTATCATCTTTTTCATTGTTATGGTAAGATCTAGTGAGATATTATTTTGGTTATGTGGTTTCACCATCCTAGACCTTAGGGTCTCTAGATCGTTTACTCTTGATGTGTTATGGTGGTTCCTATAGGTAATAATTCTTGAGGTATTTTACCTTCCTACTAAGTTTAGAAGCATGGATTTTTTACACAAAATGGTAGTGGCATCATTGCTAATTTGGGTTCTTTCTCTTGTATTAAAAATTTTAAGGGCTTTCTAGCTATTTTGATTTATGATGAAGATGTGATTAAGCTTGCAACCCAATTTTAATTTACTTTAGAAGGAAAGTTCTATGTATGAAGACTGAATCTTGATTTGAACCATAATTTTTTTGGTAATCTTAAACTTTGTAGATAGCTTTTTATGGGGTTGGTGGATGCTCATCACTTTGCAAATCAATTATCCAATGAATTGGATTTTTATATGTTTTTATAAATATATCAAATTACATTAATAATTATTAAATGTTATTACACAAATTGACCCCTTTCTTTTATATCAAAGAAGAATCCCTTGTCATTCCTATTTGGATTCCCATTCCATACTACTATTTACATTTTTTTATGCCATGTTTCAGATGCTTTGGGTTCCATTTCTATTAGACCATGTGGACAAATTTAACATCCAAAATGAAAAGTCACACAAGATTTGGTTTAAATTAAAAATTAGGGTTTCTTGACTTATACTAATTTGGAGTGAGTTTCCAGCTAACAATCCTGATGTACAATCAATCACCTTAGATGTAATGCATAATAGGCTACTTTATATCCTAAGAGATCAAAGAATGAGTTAGACTCTAAAATTTATGATTCAAGATGAGTAATTTTAACTTTATATTCATATTACACAAGTTAGAAGACCCACTAATAACTCTAAATTTTATCTTACTTAATTTACCTAATTAAATTTTCTAACCACTAAATTTTTTAAAAAATTTTGCTAGCATAATGGCCCTACACAAAAAGAAAAATTGTAGTATTCTCCGAGTGTAATCAGGACCCTGGTACCTTGCCCTTGATGGGCATAAGTGTTTAGCTTAATGTATATTGTAGAAAAAAAATGCATACATATATGCATGTATATGTGTAGGTGTTGGTGTATACTATACTTAGTACCCTATAGTTTTAGAAATAGTTTACATATTTCTACAAAGTCTAGAACATATACTCTCAACAAAACCTGGAAAAAGTTTACTAACTAATGCAAACTACCACCCATATAAATGAAATGCATGAAGTAATGTAATAAATGAAAGAATTAATATAAAAATAAATTTATTTATTTAATTATTACTTGTACATATATACATCAATCCTATGTACATTCTACTTTGATTTTTATAGGAATTTGAAATAATATAAAATCATATAAATGTAGATAAAGTGCAAAGCAGATTTGTAATAATCTGACACTTCTAATGTAGTCCTTAATGAGACGAAGTGCACCAACAAGAGTTTAAAATGTATTGCATCTATATTACTTAAAATAAATAAATATACACCAAGTACTCTCTAAATAAAGCACATAGCAACCAAATCAAACCACCATCATTGCCTAGGCTATAGGTGGTTGTCCTAATAAATAATTTATGTTTGTGTAAAAAGGCTATATCGCTCGGCTTGTTCCTAGGATTTATTTGTTTAGAGTTGTCTATAAATAAATTGATTTATTTAAGGTATTTAAAGGATAGTTTGAATTTAATTTATAGTTATTTAGATGTTTTAAATTTCTTTTAAGGATGTTTTGATTGTTGAAGTTGTTTAACTTTATATTTCAAAGAACATAATGTTCAACAACTTCTACGTGCAAGAAGCTATTGATCAGCAAGTCGTAGACTCAAAAATATAATTATATCAATCCTCCAAGACTTGGATAGATTAATTATATGGATTCTTCCATTTTAATTATATATTTTGATCCTTAAATCTTCTCGATCCAATCAACTTTTTCCCTCCTAAGTTGAATCAAGCACAAGGATATATAAGCTGCAATGTCTAAGTATTTTATTAATAACATTTAAATTAATTTACTTTAATTGACAACTAGGTTATTAAACTATACTTTAGGATAATCCATTTTAATATCAATCAGATCAAGGAAATTAGTACCCATCACTAACAGATCAAAAGTATGAAAGACCAAATCAAATTGAATTGTCTTTCAATAGTCTATTTCATCGATGGTTAGATTCTTATGAAAAGTGAAAGTAAATTTTCCAGCCATTTCTCTCATTGAATTTTGAAAATTACCCCTATTCAATATCATTTAATTAATTATTTTTACAACTTAAAACTGATACCAATTTTAAATTTTGAGATCTCTTAGTACTCATTAAGTTACTAAAAAATGTGATAGAAATGAGTTCCAAAAAACTTATTTTGAAATAAATTTTTTTAATTTTTTTATTAAAAGATCATACTTTAGAGATACTTCTAGATTTTAGAAACCAACACCAGATTTTCATTGGATTTAAGGCTACTATAAACTATAAATACTCATTATAGATTTTAAAATAATTAGTATAACTCTCTTCTTCCACTCATTCATATTTAAAATTCTATCACTTACCTCTCTTAAATATATATTTTATGTTGGTTATACTTAAGAAGAAATGGATAAGTAAACCAGTGAAAGAAAGCTACTCTTGAATACTACAGGTGTAATAAAATATAAGCCACTACTAATGACGGAGAGTGAACCCATCCCCTGAGAATTGGCTAAAAAAATCATGTGGAAAAATAAATTTGACTGCCAAATACAGATTCAGGGATTCTCCTATTATTGTGATCAAATACAATATTGAGAATATCAAACTATCTAAAGAGATTGAAATAATATTACACAATGGATTGAAAGATAATAATAGTGTTTTTTTTATTTATTATTTTCTTTGTTAAATACAAATAAAAGGGAGGTTTTGGATTTTCATCTTAGCTTAGAAAGGTGAAATTAAACCCTAGGAGGAGCTGTTTTGGTGGAGGATGAGCAAGTTTGTTATCTCAATGAATGAGTTACTTACATATAGGAAACTTATCAATTATGATTTATGTGCAAGAGGATGTCAACAAGTTGAGAATCTTGAGCATATTGCTGTCTATTGTAAGTATTTGATGGATATTCATTTAAAGTTGCAAGAGTGGGGATTTAATATTCCCATTTTTCAATCGCTGGATGAATGTTTGAGGGAACTTAAGAGAATTTCTGTTCCATCTTCTAACACGGTCAAGGTATATTATACTTCGGTATATGAATGCTGGAAAGACTGAAATAGGAAATTACATGGTAAACCTCCTCTATCGAGCTAAATGATTGCTTCAAACGTGTTATCTACAACAATGATTCATGCTAATCCAATCCTAGATAGCTGGGGTGCTCATCTCCTTAGGAAGTTTCAAATGTTTGATACCCTCTACCGTTAGATTGGATCAAAATAAACATTAATGCATCTCTATTGATCTCTAACAGTGTTGAAATTAGAGGAGCTTTTAGAGATCACAAAAGAAGATTATTAGTTGCTTTTGGGGAAAGAAGAGTTCAATGGGATGTGGCACAACTTGAAATGGAGGCTATTTTGTTGATAAGTAAGTATATTCAAAGGTGGATGTTAGATAGAAAAGGTATAATAATAGAATGTGATAACTACAATATCATCAAGTTTATTCAAAATTCTTTGAATAAAATGGCGTGGCAATACAACAATTGGGAAGATAAAGATTTTCTATTCTTGGCCGACTTCAATAAGGTAATTTTTCACCATGTTCATAGAGATTGTAACAAGGTAGCCGATCTTTGTGCTACTTTGGCTTTAGAGAAAAATTTTTGTTTTGATTGTTTTTCTTTTGCTAGCATACCTTCTTCTTTAACTAGTTTATTGAAGAAGGAATGTGAGCCTTTCCTTTAGCTTTGTTATGCAATTTGGATTTATTAAAAAAAATACAAATAAAAAAACATACTATCTTGAAAGGCATAAATGATATTTTATAATAGTATTAAAGGAAAAAAAGTATTTTTGGAATTTTTTATTTTGTATTCAAGTTTGAATATGAGAATCTCATACCACCTTGAAAGGAGAAGATGAGATTCTACAAAGGATCTAAATGCATAAATGAGTTTTACAAAATTTTACATTTCTCTAATTAAATACAATAATGAGCATACCATATCATCTCAGAAAGGGAAAATGATGTTCTAGAAAGGCATTTTATTGAAAAAAATGGATTTTGATTAAATTTTAATACGTTCATATGGTCAAATTTTATGTTCATTGTAAAAATATTTTCTTTAAAAATTTTCTTTTATCAAATTTGTGTTGATTAAAATTATTCCATCTTGAAGGAAAAAATAACGTTTCACTATCAATTTGAAAAGAGAAATTTTATTAAATTTCATGTTAAAAAATAGCATAAGGAATATCCATAACATACGTGAGGATCAAATGAATATCCATAACATTCCTAAATCAGTAAATTTATTTTCATAATCAATCATAATAAGAAATGTTCAATTAAACCCTAAGGATAAAAAGAATATTCACTTAACTCATTGATTATGAAACTAAACCAATGTTTAAAACTTAAGTATGAGTCCATAGATATTTCCCCTTTCTTTGAAAGGAACTAAGGTAGGAGTTATTTTATTTCTTTGTCTAGACTTCCTATAAGGGAGAACTCTATAATGTGAAGACTAAAGTATTCAAATTCATATAGATCTAAAGAAAGGTTTGGGCTATCAAGATTTTATTACACAGGCCTTAGATTATAAATTCTGATTTAGATTTGGATATTTTTTAGGATACTATGGGAATAAAAAGATTGCAGGCAATATATAATCTAAGCTTAAACTTGCCTAGAGTGAGTTACAAACTTATTATCCTAAGCAAATTTAATTGAATTAAGAATGTCGGATTACATGGGCTATATCTAAGAATCAACAAATTAAAATTTTTGAGTACTTTAATTAGGAATTTACAATATCTACATGATTACATAATTAAAAGATGCATGAAAGTTAACATAAAAAAAAATTAATAATAATTTTTTAGAATATAACCCAGAGTCTGTTATAAAGTAAAAGTGGCTAGGCTCCACGAATAATAAGCGTTGATTTTTATTCCTATTTATCATAGATTTGAATATGATTGTTCTTTTTTATATTTAATCTCCAAGATTCTAAATACTCTATAGAATACCATATGATAATGATCTTTAAAAGAAGAAGGATAATTTGGTTTTGGAACTTATATTTGTATATAAATAATTACTTTGAAATCTTATAAAACTCTTGATACAATACAACTCAATCTACCTATTCAATTCTCTAAAACATATATATATATATATATATATATATAATTACATCATTACCTATGTACATTCTTGTTTATAGTAATATAAAAGAGCATTTTATATATAAAAGAAATATATATGTAATGATATATGAGTGTATATTGAAACGTAAAGTAGCTTAAGAGCCTATTCCAAATGTGGAACAACATAAATGTAAATATGAGATCCAGAGTATGGAATGTAAATACACTGAACATGAATATCCTTAAAGAAAGGCACTCCAAACAAACCAAACCAAATCACTGTCCTAGCTTAGGCTAAACTTTGTTATCCTTACAAACCATCTAAGAGTATGTATAAGGTTGTGTGTCTTTAATAGATCCTAGGATTTACTATATTTAAAGTTGTCTACAATTGAATAGGTTTATTTAAAGTCAATGAAAGATGGGTTCAATTAAAGTTTTAATATATTTTTTTTGAGAAAATGCAAAGAGCATAAATTTTTATTAAAAGAACTACTTACAAATAAACTCCTTCTTCAACAGATGAAGAAAAGAAGGGATACTAATCTCATTCAGATCTTTCCAAAAAAAAACTGAAGTAAGAGCAATGTTAGCACACATATCGGCTAATTTATTACAATCTCTACTAGCATACAAAAAAACAACTTGCTTGAAATCTTTAAGAAAATCTAAATCCTTAGTATTTAGATATTCTTCTGAAATGGAATTATTTTGAAGAGATTTTTGAAAGATAGTAATAACATTGCGATTATCACCTTCAGTCATGAAGCCTTTAGCATCAAGCAACCAGTCTTGAACGTATATTCTTAGGGAAAGAATAGAATGTATTTCAGCTTGATCAATATCCCAATGATTAATACTAAAACCAAAAGATCCATAAAATCTTCCTTTATCATCTATGAAAATACCTCCAATTCCCGCTAAGTTGTTAGTGGATAACGAGGCATCAACATTACATTTGATCCAACCTGGAGGTGGAGGAAGCCAAAATTTTGAACCCATCAGAACGTGATGATTAGCTTCACAGTTATTCCAGACCGAATTGAAATGAAATGAGCCAAATGCATAGTCTAATGCATTAGCAGCTAAAAAATAAGAGCTATCTTCACTGCTCCCATGTATCAATTTGTTTCTACTTTTCCAACAGCAGAATATTACATAGCAATATAAGTTTCCCATAATTGGATTCTAAACTGATAGCTTCATTAGTTCCTTTAGGAAATTATCCAAAGAATTAAATGCAGGCAGATGAAAACTCCATTTCTTCATCTTTTCAAAAATATTTTTTATAATACCACACTTAACAGCAATATGTTCCGTGTCTTCCTTGCTTTTACAATATCTTGGACATTCATTATCTTCAATAAAGCCTCTATGATGAAGAAAGCATTTAGAAGGTAAATCATTATTGCAAAGACGCCACCAAAATAACTCCACTTGAGGTCTTAGTTTGAGACTTTTAGTCCAAGTCAAGTTACAGTTATCCATGTCATTTTCTCTAGAATTTTCATAAGCCAAAGCAGCCACAGATTTCCCCGAACATTTAGAAATAAATTCCAAGCAATCACTATGTGAATTTGAGAATATGGGAATTTGACAAATCAAAGAAACTAGCTGTAAACCAAAGCATTGTTTTAAATAGTCTACATTCCATTCACCATTTGTAATTAAAGCTGAAATGTTTTGATACTGTTGGTCTATTATGGAAGTAAAAGTAGGCCACTTATTTATGCATCTATCCATAATCCAAACATCATTCATAGTATTAACATCTTTACCATTACAAATCTTCCATCTCAAGAGAGGGTATAAGTGCTTACTCCATTCAAAATAATTTTCCAAGTAGAAGAAGAATATCAACTATGTCCACCTTCCCAATTATCATTACCGTACTTTGCAGTTAGCATTTTATTCAATAAGGATGATGGATTTGAAATAAAATTGAGAGCCAATTTGGCTCTTAAAGGCCCAATTCTATCCAACGCCGATTGCACTCCTCTACCACCTTTACATTTCGGTTTGCACATAATATTCCATGCTACAAAATGAATACCATATTTTCCATCTCTTTTGTTCCATAAAAAATTTCTGCACATCTATCTCTTTTAGAACACTTAAAGGAATAAGTGATAGAGTAGATATAAAAATTGGCAATGAAAGGAAAGAAGCATTAAGCAACACAATTTTTCCTGCTAATGAAATGAACTTGTTTCCCCACATGTTAACTTTGGCCTCAGCTTTTTCAATTAAATGATTGAAATCTAATTTGACTAATCTCCTTAATACAATCTTAGTTCCAAGAAAATCTAACTCTTTCTTAACTATAAAGTTCATTATTTTAGAAATAGTTCTTCTTGACCTTTTAGAAATTGATTTGCTAAAAATCAAAGAAGACTTGCCTGAATTCACCATTTGTTTTGTCCACATGCAGTAATTATTCAAGATTGTAGAAATAATCATCAAACTCTTCTTATTGGCCTCTAAAAAAATGATTACACCATCTGGATACATAAGGTGAGAGATCAAAGGAGCATTAGGAGAAATCCTCATCCCAATATTACCTCCTATCCTCGTAAATTCTTCAGATAAAAGTTGTGAGCACATGATAAAGAGGTAAGTAGAAAGTGGACATCCTTGTCTAAATCCACATTTAGACTCAATCCAATTAGAGTATTGTTCCATTAATTAAAATGGAAAATTTAGGATTCATCACACATTCCATAATGAGTAATGAAAATTTAGAAGGAAATCCAAACCAATGAAGCACTTGATTAAGAGTAGACCAACTCATGCTATCATATGCTTGCTCCATATACACTTTAATAGAAACAAATCCCTTTTTAGATTTGGAAATTCTAAATTTATGAAAAATTTCTTGTGCTAAAAGAATTTGATCCGACATGTCTCCCTTTCACAAAAACAAATTAAACTTCAGAAATAGATTTTGGCAGTATAGAAGTCATTCTTCTTAATAGCAAGCTGACCACAATCTTGTAAATTGTATTACAGAGACTAATTGGTCTGAAATTAGAAGGTAATACCGGATTGTTGACCTTTGGGATGAGCACCACATTAGTATCTTTCCAATCCGAGCACATAGAACCAGTCTTGAAGAATAGATCAACTGCATTCCACACATCATTATGGATAATATACCAATAAGCTTTGAAAAAGTAATAAGTAATTCCATCTCTCCCCGGTGCTTTATTTGAACCCAAATTATTGACTACTGCTTCTAATTCTTCTTTAGAAAAATCTTTAACAAGCATTATAGAATCTGCAGCATCAATTATTTTAGAACAATTTGGTCAATTACTCAAAGAGCAAACTCTACTTCTCCATTTGTTTTTAAAGAAATTCAAAAACACTTCTAAAATTTCCTCCTGATTTTCAATTGATAAACCATCTACATTGTTAATATGGTTAATCATATTAACGTTTCTTCTTGCTGTTGCTGATATATGAAAAAATTTCAAATTACAATCGCCCTCTTTGAGCCAACGAGTCTTGGATCTTTTCCTCCACCATGTGCATAACCTTCCAAGTGTTGCATTCAACTCCCGAACTTTTGATCTCAATAATTCAATATTCAGATCAGAGATATTACTTGCTGAAAACTCTTCTACTTGTAGTTCCAAAATATCACTTTTTAAACTATTTTTCAATTCAGTTAAGCTCTTATGTTTGGCTTTATTCCAAAAAAAAAGAGCTTTTAATGAACGTCTAAATTTACTATTTAAAACAGAATCAGCATTACCACTTGAAGTTTTGTTCCAAGCATACCAAACTACCGAGTGAGAAGCAGGATAAGATATCCAAGTGTCTTCAAATCTCAGATTCATGTTTTTATGAACTTTTGTAGAAGAAATCCTTAACATCACAAGACAATGATCAGATGCAATACGTAAAAGTTTTAATATTTAAAGGTTTTAAATTTCATTTTAAAGTTATTTTAATTGTTAAAGTTGTTTAACTTTAAGTTTAAGAAAACTTAAAGCTTAACAACTTCTAAGTGCCAGCAGTCATTGATTAGCAAGTCCTAGGCTCATAATTTTAGTACTACAAGTCCTCCAAAAATGGGGTAGATATGTTTAATAGAGTCCTTACCTTTTAATTAAATGTTTGTCTTTAAGTTTATATCCATTACACCTTTGCCATCTTAAAAGGAGTCAAGCATAAGGTATGAATGCTTTAATGTCTACGCAATTTATTATTTATTTTTAAATAATTTTGCTCATTGATTATTGATTTATGAATTTTCTAATTTAATATTTATATATTTTTCAATTCATCCGTGGTATTGTCACAACGGGTTCAAGGAATAAATCCTCATTAGGACACGTAGCCTCTAAGCTAGATATAGTCCAACCTAAAAAATTTCTTAATAGTATGTTGCTTGTTTATTATTTTTAATTATTAATTACTAGTTTATAATATTTATAATTTATGAGTTAATTTCTATTAATATGTTTGTGACAATGCCATAATGGGTACATACCAAAGCCTCCTTAAAACTCATAGCCTCACTTCCTAAGATAGTCCAGCCTAAAAACATTTTTTACTAAATGTATCTAATTTAATTCATTGAGTTATAAATTTATTAACATTTTGGTGATTTATAGAATTTTTATATTTAATGAAATATTTAACAAGTTAGGTATTACCAAATGTTGACTTTTTGATTTGTTTTGTTTTTTGAACGTTTTATATTTCTTTCATAAATACTAGACCCAGATATGAGTTCAATACCTTTTAGTTTGTAAGAGTTGATTTTTTTATAATTATTTATTATTTTTATAAGATCAAGTCATTTTGATGATTTAAATTTGATCAAAAATTGACTTTTTAATTTACGTTAAATTATGAATATTTTATAATTTTCCAAAATACTAGACCTAGAGATGATTCCAATGCCTTTGAGTTTGTGTGATTTACATTTATTTGTAAATAGTTATGATTTTTATAAGTTTAATGCATTTTATGTATTATTTGATTTTTTTCATTATATAGGGTTTCTATTTTTTTACCAAATTAACTCCAAATCTCTTGAAATATTCCTCAAATGTCACTGATGACTCCTAAATATGATTACAAGTATTTATATTTTTTTTTGAATTTTCAATATTTTGAATTATTTAGTTTATATTTCAAGTGTTTACGTCAAGATTGACCTTGAGAAGAAACTGCCAAATGGAGTTTGGGTGGAAGGAAGTGCTGGAAGATTTTTTCAAAGGGTGGAGTATGAAAAAGTTGATCTACTTTGCTACCAATGTGGAAAAGTGGGGCATGAGTCCAATACATGTCCTGATAATGTGAAGATTGGTATCCAGGATCAATCTAAGAAGATGACTGACAAAGCTCCGGGTGAAAGATTAAAGCCAGACGTTGAAGGTAATAATTCAATAACAAATATTGAATATGGACCTTGGATTCACATCCAATTCAAAAATAGAAGATTCAGGAGGAATGTGATGGCAGGAAGAGGAGGAAATGTGAAGGGCAATATTGAGGAGAATAGAGCTACCAGTAATCATCAGGTGGATTCAGATGTTACCATTATAGATGAGAATGAGAAGGGCAGGAATGAGATTAAGGAACATGCAGAATTTGTTGAGAAGACTTCAGTGCAATATCCTGTTAAGTTGGTGGTTTCTACTGCGGTTGTTGAGAAATGTGAGACAACCACAAACAACAGATTTGCTGCATTGTCTGAGAAAGCTGTGGATGAAAATAAAGAGTTAAATGCTGAAGAAGATACAGCCGTGATTAAAAATGACCTTGTTATAGCTGTTGAAGAAAATTTTAATGCTTTGGGCTCTCAAATTAGTTTGGCCAAGGTCAAGTTAGCTAAGGAATTGAGATCCTTAGGACCAGTTGAAATTGATCACAAGAAGAAGAAAAAGGTTGGTAGGTCGAATCCCAACAATGGGGGGAGATCTTCTTTACTTTTTTGAAATGTCTTCCATTTTATTTTGGAATTACAGGGGAGCAAGAAAAAGGGAGGCTTCCTTGTATTTGAAAGAAGTTGTTAAGTAGCATGGAGTTTTCTTTGTTGGACTTATGGAGACAAAGTTATCTAGCATTGATAGAAAGGAGATTGATTATCTTATTGGCAGTGAGTGGGATTTCTTTCATTATCCTGCTGTTGGTATCTCTGGTGGCATTCTAGTTCTGTGGAATAGCAAGATGATGTCTTTTGATGTTTTGGAAGCCACTTCTCAGGTGGTTATTGGCAATCTCTTAGTTCCCTCTCTAGCAACTGGGAGAATTGCTAGTGTGTATGGTAGTAGATGCTGCATGGAAAGAAGTGAACTTTGGAAATAATTGGAAAAACATTTGATCAATGACATTCCTTCTATTATAGGAGGAGATTTCAATTGTATTATCAACAAAGAAGATAAAAAAGGTGGAAAGAGATTCTTATTCTCTAAGGGATCTAGGGAGATGAAAGGTTTCATGATGAATGCTGATTTTCATGATATAGGATTTATGGGACCTAGATTCACCTGGTGTAACAACAAGGAGGGGAACTCTCGTATCTGGGAGAGATTAGACAGGTGTTTGGCTAATTCTATTGCTATTCAGAAAATTCCGGTAGCAGTTACTAGACATCTTATGAGATTGGCGTCGGACCATTGTCCAATTGTTCTTAAAATGGATGAAAAGGTGCAGTTCAAATCAAAGAATATTAGATTTGAAGATACTTGGAGGTCCTATCCAGCATCCAAGAGTATTGTTTTTCACTCTTGGAACAAGAAGGACTCGGGTGATGAAACTGTGATCCTGCAAAAAAAGCTCAGTCGCACTCTTAAAGCTCTATTCTTTTGGAATAAGAACAAATGTAGGGATCTAAATTCGTTGAAGGATAAGTTGAAACAAGAAATACTGGATCTTCAAAACAAAGAAGCACTAGGAGTAAATTGGTCGGGTGATGACCTGGTGGCTTTAAGAAGTAAAGTACATGAACTTAATGTCACATTGAAGAGGCTCTCCACTTGGTGGAATCAAAGGGCTAAGGTTAGGTGGCATGAAGAAGGAGATACTAACTCCAATTTGTTCCATTGCTATGCTACGACTAAAAGAAAAGGGAACAGAATAAATCAAATCAGGGATGAACTAAACAATGTATATGATGAAGATGAACAAATTGAAAGAGTTTTTACCATTTTTTTTGGAAAAAAATGGAAATACAGGGATTATATTATCTCGGATTGGCCTGCAGTTTTTGATTCTCAGAAAATTTCTGAGGATGATATCACGTTTCTTAATGTAGAATTTTCTGTTTTGGAGCTACAAAATTCTGTTTTTCAGCAAGGAAACAACAAATCTCCTGGACTAGATGGGGTTACTTACTCTTTCTACAAAAGCTATTGGAGCATAGTAGGTGAGACTCTTTGGAAGGCTGTGAACAGTTTTTTTAATTCCTATTATATGCATAAGGAGTGGAAGAAGACATTGATTGTTTTGATTCCTAAAATTAAAAGCCCTTTGACTCCATCAAATTATAGGCCGATTAGCCTTTGTCAAACCAACTACAAGATTATGGCTACAATGTTGGTTAATAGATTGAAGAAGATTATTTCAAAGTTGATTTTAGAAGAACAAGTGGCATTTGTTCATGGTAGCATGAGTTGGACTTCTCTTTGGTATGTTCTTGATTGGTATGGCTTTCCTATTGCTTTTTCTAAACTTCTTATGGAATGTGTGGTAGATGTTAGTTTTTCCATTATTATCAATGGGAAGAATTCTAGTTGACTTGATGCTCATAGTGGGTTTCGTCAAGGATGCCCATTATCTCCATACCTTTTCATCTTATGTGCTCAACTCTTATCTAATTCTATTATGAAAAGAGGACAAAAACCTGGTATTCAGATTTCTCCCAGGGGTCCTGTTGTTACCCACCTTTTGTACGCAGATGATGTTTTGATCTTCTCTAATGCAAATGTGGAATTAGCAAAGAAGTTGAAGAATATTGTGGAAGATTTTTGCAGGTGGATTGGGCAAAAAGTAAATGTTAACAAATCTCAAATGATGTTTGGAAAGGCTGTTAAATATTCTATGAAAAACAAGATTTCTAGAGTTCTTGGTTTTAAAATTGTTAAAGATATGAAGTATTTGGGAGTTAAGATAACTCTTAATAGAGTTAAAATAGCTGATTGTCAAGACATTTTGTGCAATGTGACAGACAAGCTCAATGCCTGGAGCAAGAAGTCCCTCTCCTTAGGTGGGAAGTTGATTCTTATAGACAGCTCCTTGTTATCTATGCCTAATTTTTTAGTAACTCATTCTATGGTACCCAAGAGGGTTTTATTTGAGTTAGAGAAACTTTGTAGAAGATTTTTGTGGCATAAAAAGTAGGAAAGTAAAGGTATGCACTATGTGGCGTGGAAAGAAATTTGCAAACCAAGATGTTATGGAGGATTGGGAGTACATTCCCCACTTGACAGAATCTGTTCACTTCGGTCCAAATTGGCTTGGAACTTTATCCAGAAACCACAATCCTTGTTTCATCGTGTTATGGCGGCAAGATATGGCAATGATGTGATGAATGGAGCTCAAAGAAGAATCAACTCAACAGCTTGGAAAATTTTGGTTGATGGTGGTAAATGCTTGAAGATGGCCATTCAGTGGAGTATAGGGAAGGGTGATAAGGTTAATGTTCTAAATGATACATGGATTCTTGATAGATGTTTCAACAGGTGGCCTACATTCATTGATTGCAGCTCATTGGATGGGGTTTATGTACAGCAATTTTTTCTTAGTAACGGATTATGGGACAACAAGAAGTTACAGATTTTTTTTCACCCAGAATTGGTCCACTTGATTAGTCAAGTTCGTATTGATTTTGAAGGTGAAGACCAGTTGGAATTGATGAAGAAATAGCATTGGTGTATGAGCAGATTCTCATTAACATATTTAATATGGAAGATACGAATTATTTTTCTTGGTTACAGAAATTGAAGCTTAAGAAGAAAGTAGAAGTTTTTTGGTGGAGATTGTGGAAGGCAGCCATTCCACTAATCTTTTCTTGAAGAACCGTAATATTGCATATGATGATTCATGTCCGAGAGGTTGCAATGAATGTGAATCTTATGAGCATATAATGGTGCATTGCAAACATATGACTGATGTTATAGAAAGAATGGTTGAATGGGGTATTCCTATCCCGGTTTTCAATTCACTTGACAGTTGTTTACAGGGATTAAAATGCATTGCACAGGAAAAATCTGGAATTGAACAGATTTATTGTAATATAGTTTACCATTCATGGAAGAATAAGAATAATGTGAAGCATGGGAAGGGTGCTTTACCAAGTTCAGTGGTTGCTTCTAATGCTTTGTTCACAGCCATTTCAAATTCTGGTCCTCATCTTTCTTGCTGGGGTGCTAATCTCCCAAGGGAGTTTCAAAGCACTTGGTGCCCTCCACCGAAAGAATGGATCAAAATCAATGTTGATGCTTCATTTCTTAAATCTAATTTGGCTGCAGTTGGCAGGTGTATAAGTGCTTTTGGAAAGATGGGATCTCACTGGGATATTGCTCAATTGGAACTTGAAGCGGTGTTCTCGGTTAGGGAATTTCTTAAAAGCTGGATGTTGGAATGCAAAGGATTAATCATTGAAAGTGATAGTGCAAAAATGTGATCAAATTCATTCAAGATTCATTGAATAAGGGTGAACGGTATGTTGATAGCTGGCCCAATAAAGAGTTGTGTTTTCTTAATGATTTTAATAAAGTGGTTTTTCTCCATGCTAATAGAAGATGTAATAAGGTAGCTAATTGTTGTGCTACTTTAGCATTGGAGAAGAGTTTCTTTTTTGATTGTTTTGCTTTTGATCACATGCCTTCCTTGTTGTCTAGTTTAATCAAGGAAGAATGTGATCCTCTAACTAATTGTACTTACTAGTTTCCTCTTTAATGCATTTTTGGTGCATTTCTTTCAAAAAAAGAATTATTTAGTTTAATTAATTATTAATTTTTTATTTTAAAAATTTTCTTTTTATTTTTTATTTAATTTCAAGGGGCTTTTAATTTTCCTCTATTAAGCTTTTAATTCTTAGCAGTATGACACTTATCATTTCTTTGGATTTAATTTGAATTTTGTATAAAATTTTTAATATCATAGGATAATTTTTTGTATTAATCTTAGATTCACTAATTAATATGCCAAATGACCTCCAATTGCAATGAACTTTGAAACATAGGTCCATTTGAACATAAGCATGAAACTCAATGAATTAGGGCTCATAAAAGCATTCTTAAGTGTCATAATCTATGACCAAAGGCAAATGTTACTATAACATTAATGATTTAATTTGGGTTATCTATTGACTAGAATTGTATGAAATTTTAGGCATTTTAACACAAGCACATACAAAAACATTCCATAAAAGAATAAAATAAGATAACGTGTAAATGGAGAGTTATGAATTTTAAAAATTTTAATTTAAATTATGACACAGAAACTTGGAAATTTAATTCAAAATAATCTAATGCTCACCATGGCCGAGGAAAATTAGTGTATGTAGAACTGACTCCCTAATATACCCTATCTAAATTTGTGCTCTATTCGACCACTAGGTAATGAGTAATTAAGAAAAATAATTTTTTAATTAAAGTCACATTACTCATAATCCATTGGTCAAAATAATGTAAAATTAATTTAAAAATAAAATTGGGGTCAAGACTTTTCCAATGAGCATAAGAATATTCAATTAGTGCAAGAATTGGAATTTTGGTGATTTTTTTTAAGTTTCTGGGTATTTTTAGAAATTTTTATTTTTCTTAATTTTAACCTCCTATAAAATTAATGCCAATTATTGGCAATCATTTCATAAAAGTAATAACAACATAGGATACATTTACAGTGATGGAAAACTCACTTAAACACGACAAATATGTTCGCGACCATTTGATCCATAGTGTATTAAACCAACAAACCTAAAGCTACCACACCACCTATGCATGGTCTTAACTAATCCGAGTTTGAAACCAAGCATAAATTCACTGCGAAACAATGGATTTCAAATATGATCGAACGGCTCTAATTGAACCAAAAATTTTTATTCAACAAGAACAAAAATTTTAAATGATAAATAATTTTCATATACTCATCCAAATTCTACAAAATTTGAAACATAGCTTATAGGTAACAAAATCTTGAAATCCAAGGAGTTCGGGAGCTATGTACATTGAAATCATAAACTAATTTAAAATTCAAATAAAAATATGCAAATATAAAAATACCTCTATCAAATGGATAGATTTCTTTACTTTTGGGCTTTATG
This sequence comes from Dendrobium catenatum, assembly GCF_001605985.2. Lineage (NCBI taxonomy): Eukaryota > Viridiplantae > Streptophyta > Magnoliopsida > Asparagales > Orchidaceae > Dendrobium > Dendrobium catenatum. The sequence goes on from NW_021318852.1 coordinate 1,838,385, forward strand.
GACTCCTACAGATGTCTACCATAACTTCCTTAAATACCTCATGGCTTGAAAACCAGTGGATTAAAAATTATTTGAGAAATGTCACTTTTTCTCTCTTTCTCTTAATTAAAATAAAATTGTTAAAATTTGGAGTTAGGAAAGGCTAGGGATTGCTTGTGGGAGGCTTAGGGGATTGCTATGATGCTATGGAATTAAAATGATCAATCCATTCTTTTGAAAATTTAAGGTTATATATAGGAGATATAAATTTAAAGGGATGGAAAGATCTTACCAACTAAAGACTAGCTAGTTACCATATCAAGTAGGGACTAACCAATAGTTGCCAAGAGAGGTTCTGGAGTGTTTGAGCTCATTAGACAGGTGACTAGTTTGTTATATATGGGCCAATATTTAGAGAGAGGGTATTTTGAGAAATCTTATCACATTAGTAGCCCTTATGGTTTGAGCTTGTCATTTCATGTGAGATGAATACATTGAAACACTATTTTTTATTTTATGGGAAACCCACAAAGGGGCCTATGCGCTAATTAAAGAAAGAGGTTACACAACCCTTAAGGGGACCTCAAGCTCTCTACTACTCAAAAGAGCTACAAGCATAAAAACAAAGATAAAACCTAAGAGCTCAAGTTCCCCATAAAAAAATAATACAAAATTACCTAGGTACATTCTACGGTGCTCAAAGAAAAGCACCCAAAAAGGAGAAGACCAAAAAACATCAAAAGGCTCCAATCTACCATACTCAGATCCAATCCTACAAGCATCAATACCAGAAAGATCCTATAAAAAAATCTGATAGGCAAAAAAGACATAACAATAATATTAACCAGAAGTAATGCAAAGATGGTCCAACCATTGAATCACATAAGCATAATAGTCCAACTAATGAACACAATATTACTTAAACAAAACAACAATAACAAGGTAGCCACCACTATCCATAACCAGCAACCAATTAACCCAAGGAGCTAGAGACAACTTATAGCTGGACCATCCAGAACAGTCAGCATAGCAACCAGCTAGAGAAATAGAAAGCCCATGACCACCAGGAATTCCAAACCAACCCAGGCAATAATAAAGAATAATAAGAGAAGTAGTATAGTAACTAGCAATAACACACCCACCATAATGCTAGTAGAACTCCAAGAGATCAAGGCCAACACAAACACAATAAAGCTAATTTAGCACCAGCCCTACCAGGCACCAAGGCAGTAAGGCCAAATACTCAAAGCATTCATCTAGAGAAATAGGCAACCAAGAACCACCTGATAAGTTATGTTAACCCAAGAAATAATTCAAAATAGAAGAGTAATTAGCATAAACACATCCCAAATAACCATACCAGATAAGGGACAATAACCCCCAGCAAAAAAAAAAAAACAAGGTAACAATCCTAGAAAACCCAGGTAAAGCCAACCCCAATTGGCAACCAAACAACAACCCAACCAGTAGGTATCCAAAAGGTTAAGGACAACACATAAATAGAAAAAACCAGTCCAACATCAGCCCTTCTAGGCACCAAGGCAACAAGGCCAAAGAAAACCACCAAGAATACCAACACTAGTCAATAGAATAAAAAGGAAGCACATCATCAAGATACAAATCAAAATAACACCTACTACCTAAGGAGCCAAAAGAACAAGACCCAACAAAATAGAAAAATATATAAGTGGCCATAACAACCAATTAGGGTTGGGTCATTAATGGGACCAAGAAATTGGGTTTTGGAGGGCTTGGATTAAACCAGTTGGTTAACCTAGGTCAAAACATGTGTTAAGCTTGTTGGGTCATGTGATACCTTCTATAATAGTTTATACAGTTTAATTTGAAATGGGTAGAGAATTGGTTAAAAAAAACCCTTTTTGGTGCACTTCATCCAACTAAATTTTCTTGACCAAGTGAACCCAAGGGTTCGAAATATTTTAGAGAAAAGTACTGACCCCATTGATAGTTCTTATGAGTTTGGCTCAATGGTCATGTAAAAATCATTAATTTTTATTTTTTATAGCCTGTAGGTATATTTTTGTATGCCATGGTTTACTTGGACAACCAAGTTTGACCAAGTGTCAATGTTGGTTGTAACTCTTTTCAAATTTGATTTTGGACTATTTGGAAGTGTTACCATCCAATGGGGAGGTCATTTGGTTCAAAATGCATGCTTAAGGAGCCCTTTGGTCAACCTAGGTTGATTAAGTCAACAACTATTGACCATTCCTTGAGGTTTAGTTCAATGCTCTCTGAATCATATTTGAAATTTGCTATAGGAGGTTTCCATATTTTTGTTTAATAGAGCCACATTGACGTTTTAAGATAATTTATTTTAGGTAAAACCCACAAGGGTCCTACACGTTATTACAAAAATATATTACAAGGTCCTTAAAGGGAACCTTCAGCTCGCTACTGCTAAAAAAAACTACTAAACAAATCAAAATAAATCCTAAGAGTTGATGCTTCCCTGTTCTAAAATTTACAAGATAATCTAATAACTTTCTAGGTCTGCCAGAGGATAGAACCCAAAAAAAGGAAGAAAAAAATCAACACTTTTTGGTGCAGTCATCCTACCAAAAATATCCCTTTTTTCACCAAAAAATTTCAATTCCTTCAATCTACATGAAAGAAGGACTACAATAACAAAACATGCATAACATGATATATGTAGAATTATAACTAATCAACATAAAAAATCCAAAGGATACCAATATCTCTAATGGAAACCATCTGCAGCCTACTAGCTCTATAAAACGACAAGTAATTAGTCATGCTAAAATCATCAACAAGATGGAAAAGAATACTATTGAGCAAAAGATTAGTGCAGGAAATGCTAATAACAAAATGAAGAAAAATGTTAAGTGCAAAATGAGAGAGTTCAAAAAATAGAAGTAATTTGTAGTCCATGCCTTTATGCCATAAATTGTGATTTTCGATAATGCACTACCTTGGAAGAAAGATATGAAGCACAAAATTACCAGTTGACTATTTGATCCTTAAATAATAGAGCCCCCTATATGGGAAAACAAAATTGTATATGTGCTACCACTTACAAAAAGAGACAAAATAATAATAATATCCAAATTAATCAACCCAGAAATAAGTAAATCCCGCCAAGGCTATGGAAGAACCAGCCGAAGCCTCTAGAGGAGCAAACCCACATAAGGATTCATATAAATAAAGATAGCAGTAGGTTAATCACCACAAAGATCACCCCTTGTATAGGAAGAGATAGAAATAACCAGCCATCACAATATATTAATTACCATATTACCAATGAAGCAGTAAAGAATATATAGTAATTGATTGGTAGAGAGCATAAACATGACATAAAAATAAAATTGGCAAGCTCCAAAAATAAGTGATCTAAGTAACTCTAACATATGGGATGCCTATACAATCAAGCCTCACTAAACCCAACAATCTGGGTGGAATAAAGGAGCCTTCAAATTCCATAAAATCAAAAATATTACAACCCAATTCACCTAAATAATCAGCAACAACATTTCCCTCTCTATAAATATGATTTATAGAAAATTGAATAAAAGAAAACCACTATTTAATCTCTCTAATAATATATAAATTAAAAGGATGAGCAATGCCATTTTAAGAAATAAATTGGATAACAAGCTTTGCATTAGTTTCAATCCAAACATTAGTAATCCCAAGCAAGATACATAATTGTAACCCATACTTTAAAACCTAAATTTTAGTCATAATCACAGTGGTAAAATCAGATGGAGCCGCAAAAGAAGTAATAATATGACCATTATAGTCATGGATGATACCACAACCAGTGTTTTCCCTTTTGAATGCACCATTAGTATTAAGTTTGTAGCAACCAATACTAGGTTTAATCCATCTAACTAAAATGTCTTTGGATAACTGACTATTATGCCCAGCACCCAAAATACCAAATTGTTCGACAATTTGAGAGGAGTTATTAAAAAATCCAAACTAATCCTCTTAGCCAAAATAATTATCCCACTTTATGCTTAACCTTGAGGACAACAATCGAGGCTTTCATTATAGTATTCTCATGCTTAGCCTCATTTCAACTATTCTAAAGAAACCAACAAATAATGTTGAGTGACAAATTTGTAATATGCCTCTTAGTAGGAACAACCCAATCTTGCATGATATCAATAATGTTATTATAGTTCTTACAAAACTAAGTGGTAAACAAATTGTCAAAATAAAGCCAAACTTTAAAAGCAACAGGACCATTGGCTAAAATAAGATTCAAAATTTTAGTGTTTTAGGGTTATGGTGGCACTTTAATCAACCAAGGACCACCAAGGCCTCAATATTAGCTCAATGTGTAATGATTATATCAATGATGATGTTTAATGGGTTTGTGAAGATTCCAAGGTAAACTTTCATAATATGTTAAGCCCATTTACAAAGGTTATAAATATTTGAAGGTCTTACAACCTATGCAAATGCTTTAGATTTCAAGGGTTAGGGGTCTTGAAATGCTCCAAATTTATGTGATTATGCATAGGGATTTGCCTAACCAATATGTAATTGACAAATTATAAATTGTATGTCATTTGGTTGGGTTTTAAAATGATTGAAATTTCTCTAATAATAGGTTAAAATCCAAGGGTTTTTTGGTTTAGTTTTAAAATTTTATTCTAGAGTTCAGATTTTTATTAGTTTTGGTTAATGTATTTGATGTACATTTGGTTTTGTGAATGATTCATAGGAGTTTTGAGTTTAAAATTCTCAGATCATTGATTATCATTGATGAACAAGAGATTTGATGACTATCACTGTTGACAGTCAACTTAAGGATGTTAAGTTTTATTTTGAAAATAGATGTTGAATTGATTATGGAGGTCAATTTTTATGGGGAGTTTTATTTTTTGAATGGTCATATCACTAACAATAATTTGTTGATTATCAAGTGACTGCCCAGATGATCAAGTGATAATCAAAGATAATTATCAAGTGATGATTTTAGAGGTCAATATTCAGATCACTATTGCAATGCACAATGATGGTTTAGATTTTCATTTTATAAGATTGTCCTCACTCAAAATGAGGTAAAAAATTAGACCTTCAATAGGTGAGATGAACTTTAAAATAAATCATACGTGTTAGTAATGAACAAAATGATCAATAAATTTGAAGAGTTTTTAGTGATGAGGGTATGGATGGAAATGCATCCTAGTTAGCAAAATTTGAGTTTTAAACTAGGATGGTCCCATAGGAGCTTACTACAATACTAGTCGATCTGGAAACTTGAATGGGAGATTTATTCATAAAAAATAAAAAAATTTTCAACTTGAATGAGCACCACTGCATTAGAATCACCACTACCTTGAACATTCAACTTGGCAGCACTTTATTCTCTGGAAAATGAATGCCACAACACCATAATTCAACTCAGTAGCATTGGGAACATCATAGTAGTGCCATACTTCTAACATTTTTAGAGTGATATGGCATCGATGTTATAACTTCCTAGAAGCCATAATCAACTTAGAAAATACTTGCATCCATTCAATTAATAACTATTTTACAACGTCAAGTACCATAGTAGAGCAAACTTTTCTACACAAACTTGCTAGTTAAACTTTAAGCAATGTGGCATCCCCTTGTCAAGCACCATAATGCTTGAGTATATTTCTAGATTTTCCTAGAAATAGATGTTTAATTCTATTTATAGAGGAATTCAGTCATTTGAGTAAAACTATAATAGGTTTTATGGAGATAATATAATAGGAGGAGGTCAAGCAATATCCTTTTCACTCCTATAAGCTAGATAGAGATCTAGGGATGCATATGCTCTATTCTACATCTAAAATTAATATTATCATAGGAAAAATATGATAATTATATTCATCATTCCAAAATAATTTTATTAGAAATATATCAACCATACTACTTATTTAATTCAAATATAGGAACTCAAAAACATCATTTTTATTTTAGTAGGATAATTTATAAAATTATAGTAGATGATAGTAATTTTATTGAAAGAGAACAAAACTCTACTTACTGGATTGATATTCTACTCTATCACTTTATTACTTGATTTAACACAAATACTTGTATATATTTAAGTGGGTTTTATTTAGTAATATATCAAAGAAAAACTAAATATATTTCTATCTTGCATGTTACATCTATTTAAACTTATATATAGATTAATCTTGATAAGCCGCACAAACTCATCATAACCCAGAAAACTACAATAAAGTTTTTGGCACTATTGCCAAGGAAGTAATTTATATATTATAATTTTAAATATATTTTTGAAATAAATGCACATTTAGACCTACTTAAATTCTATATCTTATTTTTATCATTTATTATTATTATTATTATTATTTATCCATTATTTTATGCTTAGTAGATCTATATTGAAGCCTTTGTTATTTTTTTATTGAGATAAAAATAACCCTTTTAATAATTTAAAAAACTAAAAAGTTTTTTGAGATGTCTTACCTAGTTTTAGATCAAGATCATTCTAGACCTCATACAAAATTTACAAACCCTATAGAAGATAGAATCCATCATTTTAATAGTACACTACAACAAATTCATGAATTATCAGCGGTCTAGAATGGAGGTTCTCTAATTGCTGGTAATAACGGTGATTTAATCGATGGTGTCACTGCCGAATTTTTGAAGTTGCTAGAGATCTACTAAAACTGCTAGTATATATCGATGGTTTGCCGACGGTGTCCGACAGTAAACCGGCGACCACAAAAAATTCCTTCAATTTTAATCGCCTGTAAGCCGTAGATGATATTACCGGCGACTTACCGGTAGTCTACACTATAATAACGATGATGTTTATACCAGCGGTTCAACGACCGATACGCCACTGGTAACAAAATTGGCGGTCCCCGGTTCTAAGACCACGATAAGCTAACCGACGGTATAAACTGCCGTAAAACCGCTGGTGAAGAAAACCGTCCAAAAAACACCGTCGAAAAAGGTTTTCAGTGCCATTATTTCTGGAGGTTTTTGAACCGCCAACAAGTCACCGGTGCTTTGCAAAATCGCTGGAAAATAAGAAGTAACTGCTGGAACAAACCACTGGTAATGCTTGATTTTCCTGTAGTGGTAGACCTTCCCATACAAAATTTGAGGTGTCTTACCAAGTGTTAGGTCAATAACCCTATGCTAATAATTTTAAATTAAAATTTGCCATGATTCTTATGGTTCAAAATTCGTAGTTTTGGTTACACTTATAAGTGATTATTTTTATTAGGTTTAGATTATTTCAATTTTCTCTAAGGTACAAGGCTATGTTGTGGTTAAATTCTTTACCCCAGGCCCTATAACATCTTAGAAAGAGTTGTCTTATAAATTTCTATAAATGATATAACATCTTTTATCAAGTTTGAAGGGGAATTAATTTATTAAAGTTGGGAAAGATTTAAGGAAATACTTTTATTTCATCAAAATGTATGTACACAATAGTATATGGATACATATAAAAGATATAGAATAGAACTGAATAATAAACTAACCGTAGTTGTATAAAAATAAAAAATGAAATACATATAAATTTAGATCTGATCCTGAACTACTAATCAATAGTCTCTTTTCCCTTCCTAGATCTTGAAAACTAAGTAAAATAATAGTGAGTTATAATACTCAATAAGTCACACAACCTAATCATAAATTTTAAATTGTTTTATTAAACAGTTTTATTGAATATTTAAAAGCAGTTAAATGTAATTTAAATGATCACTATAAAAAAGAAATATAATAACTGTTTAATAATTTCCCAAATATTTAATTAAAAAGATTAAGTAGATAAATAAATTAAAATTTATATCAAAGAATAGTTCATATCATATTTCCCTGACCCATATAGAATCTCAAAGTGTTTTACCCCTTATAACTCTCTTTTGTGCTTCTAGCTCCAAAACATGCATGTAGACACCAAAATATGACTTATTACCACCAAAACAAGCCTTATAGGCACAAGAATATTCCCTATTATAGATAAAATTTTAAAGGATCATGGCCCCTTATCTCTCCCACCAAATATAATTTAATCACATATACACTTTTTTTATCATATTATAGTTGATAACATGTAATTGAGGAATTGTAAGAATTGTATAATTTTCTATAATGGTAGGCATTACAAAAACTTCAAAGCAAAAATGCATATTTTAAAAAATAACCAAATTATCAAGGATTGTGTAAAATAATGTTTTAAGAGTTTTGTCAAACTACAACACTATTTTTTTGAGTCCAGATATTTTTTTTATTCTATAAAAATTACAAAATTTTAAAAACTCCATTTATAAACTTTATAAAAAATATTCGAAATGTTTATAATCTTAATCTCTATTACTTACAAAAAAGTTACATGGCGAAAGTTTTCCAGTGCAATGTTATCTACAATTTCACTTATAAAAAAATATGAACAAATCTCTAAAAAATAAGTATTTTTAAAAAAATTGAGGTAGACATGTTGTAACCTATATCAAGATGAATAAATTTCCTAATTGAGTCGGCGGACAAGAAGGCATTTATAACCTCCAAATTTTGAGTTTTTATTTTCTCTCTCCTCTCTTTTATTCTCTCTTTTTTTATTTTTCTTGTGTACACAATGTGAGATCAAAAAGGAAACTCAAATGGCATTTATTAATAGTGCATTATGGCTTTAGATATTATAATAATAATAATAATAATAATATAATATTAATTAATTATGATAACTACTTGAATTTAGCGTGAAATCTTTTTATATATTAAATTTTAGGGATCCAAAAATAAAAAAAACATATTCTTACATTTGCTAAGCCTGTTCAGAAGACAATGGTGAAAACGATTTACAAAATGGTTTACAAATCCTCACTTGTATTAACAAATGCCAATTTCTTAGGAAATTTCACCTAAGCTAAAAAATTATAAAAAATTAGGGTAATTAAAGCACTCCACTATATATTCTAGCAAAGACAGTTTGTAATTTGGACCTATAATAACTTATAAAATAATTTTTTACTATTTTAGGGTTAAAGTTTTCATTAAAAAATTAAGGGGTTTTGTGATCTACCCGCCATTAAAAGTGTCATCCTTGATTTTTTTAAACTAGAATAAGTCAAAATAAACCTAAATACAACTATCTCATATCAGATTCCTTCTCCTAAGTAGCCTCTCTAGTGATCCCATTCTTCCACTCCCCCTTTGTCATAGGAATTTGTTTTCTCCTCATTTTTCTCACATTATAGTCTAAAATCCTATTTGGTTCTTCCCTAGAGTGTAGATTTGGAAGAACCTCAACCTCAACAATAGATAATATTTTTTATGAATTAGATACCCAGTTTCTTAAAAAAGATATATGGAACATACTGTATATATCAGACATATGATTAAGTAACAACAACCTATAAGCAGAACTACCAATTCTCTCAAAGATCTCAAATGGTTCAATGTACCGTTAACTTAGCATGTTGATTATCACAAATTTGTAGGCTCCTTTCATTGGGCTAACTTTGAAATAAATAGAGTCTTCAATGTGAAACTCAACCAACCAGTGTTTGTAATTGTAGTTATTTATATGTCTATCAAGTGTAGATTTTAACTCTTTTTTATTAAATGCATCTTAATTATAGTGTCATCCACAATGGCTGGCCCTATCACTTGTCTATTTCCCACCTCTTTCAAAGTCATAGGAGTCGGGCACTTCTCACCATATAGATCTTAGTGAGGAGCTATACCTATGTTAAACTGATAATTATTGTTTTATGTTAACTCTAGCAATGGGATATGCTCCTCATTACTACACCAAAATTTTAGAACACACAATCTCATATGATCAGTACATAAATAGTCTTTTCAAACTGTATGTATTTTTACTAGTGACTATATGTATAGAAGTGCAACTTTGTACCTAGTCCCTATTAATACCTCTTCAAAATATTGAGATAAATCTGGCTTCACAATAACATATAATCACCTTTGACACACCATGCTAGCCAATAATATATTTTATATAAATATATCCTAACCTAGCCATAAGATTTGTTTGTTGAGTCAAAATGAAATGAGCAAACTTTATATATTAATTGATAATAACCCTAATAGCATCATGCGCCTAACTCATTATAGTAAAACCATAGAAAAATCCATCATAACTTTCAACCTTTTCCACTGCAGATTATGTTACAATAGTAAAAGATCACCTTGTCATTGATGCTCTACCTTTACTAATTGATAGGCCTCACACTTTTAAATAAACTCTCCTATGTCCATCTTCAATCAAGGCAACCAAAATTTGCCCTTCAAATCTTTGTTGATCTTACTAATTCTTGAAAGAACAGTATAACATGAATAATGAGCCTTGTGTTGAATCTCCCACGTGAGATCTCCAAAAATATTAACCCATAGTCTACCCTTAAATAAAATAGTGCCAAAAATAGAAACTTAGTGTTCAGATTTTATACAAAATATGATTTGATTAATTAATATTAGATATTTTTCTGAGCCTCCTAAATCTTTTCTTAAAATGAAAGTTGAATGATCATTTGACTCAATATACTAGAATCCTAATGTGTAGAAGAATTCACTTCCAAATATAATGTCTCCATATCTTGTATTAAATACTTATCAGAACTGAGTTAAAAAATGAAACTCTAGAAAATTTCATGCTCAGTGCCTCGACTACCATATTAGCCTCACTAGGTTGATATTAAATAGTCAGATCGTAATCTTTGATCAACTCCAGCCATATCCTTTACCTCATATTTAGATGTTTATGAGTGAATATGTACATCACACTCTGATGAATAGTGATAATCACACACTTAATATCATACAAGTAATATTGTTAAATCTTTAAAGCAAATATAATTGCAGTAAACTCAAGAACATGTATCGAGTAGTTTTTCTCATGTGGCATCAACTATCTAGAAGCATAAGTTGTAACTTTACCTTGCTACATAAAAACACATTATAAACCTCTCAATAATGCTTTAACTAATACCTGAAATCCTTTTTTACCAAATAGAAGAGCTAAAATTAGAGCAAAAGTTAAATAATCCTTCAATCTATGAATATTAGCATAGCACTTTGGTGTTTAGGCAAAAGCTTGTGTCTTCAAAGTCGGTCTTATCAGAGGTGTAGAAATCTTAAAAAATCTCTTCATGAATTTCTTGTAATATCTAGCCATATCTAGGAAACTTCATACCTCAAACACATAAGTAAGCCTCAACCAATCAGTTTCTATTTAAACTTTCTCGGGATCTACATAGATACCAACACTACTCACCACATGACCCAAAAAAATTAATACTCTTCATATATAACTCACATTTAGAGAATTTTTATATAGAGGATGGTTTCTCAAAGTCTCCAAAATAATTCTCAAATGTCTAGTTTGATATTTATTATAAGAAGAATATTCCAAAATGTCATTTAATAAAATAATAACAAAACAAATTTAAAAAAATCTCTAAAATCAATGCTTGTTGGATCCATAAAGCTAGCTAATGCATTTATCCCAACAAAGTGCATAACTAAGAACTCATAGTGTCTAAAACTCATCTTGAAATCTATCTTCATCACACCATACTCTCTCTCTCTCTCTCTTACCTTCAACTATTAATACATGAATTGAATATCAATCTTTAAAAATATAAAAAATCCAAAAAAATGATCAAATAGATTATTTATCCATGGTAGAGGATAGATATTCTTTATAGTGACTTTGTTCTACAGCTTTTAGTCAATACTCATAAGCATCATACCATCCTTTTTCTTCATAAATACAACATGTGCTCCCCATAAAGACATAATAGGACAAACAAATCTCCTATCAACTAAGACTTTGAACTGAACCTATAACTCTTGAAGCTCCTTAAGTGCCATCCTATATAAATCTTTAGATAATATGACCATGCTGAGAATTAAATAAATACAGAACTCCATGCCTCAATCTACGAGTAAACTTTTTAACTCCTCAAGAAATATATCCAAAAAATTCCCATAATATAGGGACATCAGAAAGAAGACCAAAACCCATACTCTTTTCTTGGATTAATGCAAGAAATACTTTGCAACCCTTCTTCTACAATCTACCTGCTTCTACAGCAAAAATCATACAAGACAAAACACCCTTAACTCCCTAAAATATATAGCTTTCCCTGCCAAAAAAAATGAGTGTCTTGCTTCTTGAAGTAGTCAATATGAGCCTTATACCGACTCAACTAATTCAAAAAAAAATAACATCATATGAGGGCATGAGAAATAAAGTCAAATTGGATTTCCACTCTTATAAAAGCTCTCATATCATAAAAATAAAATCTATTTTCTATCATACCATCTCTAGTCGGTAGAGTAACAAAAATAGAAATAAGTGGTACAATTGTACTCAAGTGTATTTAATTGAAGAAACACACATAAATAAATGATTGATTAACTCTAGAATCAAAGAAAATAAGACATAGATTCTGAAAAATGTAAATTTTATGTATCATATCATCTGGATCATGATAAGCATCATGTTAAGTCAAATTATATACACATGGATGAACCAAAGTTGAAGTAATAAAACTACTAGACTCTATATAACCACTACCAAATTGCCCCCTTACCATAAAGCTAGAACAATCGATTCTACCAGTTGGTTTCTCAGAAATAGTCTACATAAAAATTACCCTTAATCTCCCTTCCAGTTTGAAAAGATCTTAGATCAGAACTCAAAATGTTAGTCAAATCATATATATAAACACTTTACAACTTGATACCATTTTTAATAGCATCAAAAGCATTATCCCTTAATCATAAAACAATTACAAGAAAAAACATCTACCATAACTCTAGCACACGTGCGCCCCACTAATAGAACCATAACTAGTTACACTACCATTATCAGATACTACTACAGATAATTAACATCCACCTCTCTTGGAATATCCATACATAAATCATTTTTTTAAAAAAAAACCAACTTCTGGATGTCTTAACACTAAAACAGTTTCTACTAGCAATCCAGCACTACTGAATAACTATCATATCATTCTCTATCAGATGTATAATCTCCACCAATTTAAAGAAAAAAAAAATATGAAATGGCACTAGAGACTATCTCAGACTATCTCACATTTTGATTCTTGTTGAATCTTGATTAGGTTGTTAAACCTAAGATAATGTCCCAGGGCTAACCAAGAGGGGGGGGGGGGGGGAATTGTACTTTTAAATATTTATTCTTGGATTTAAAATTTATAAATCAGTTAACAATTAGTAGCAAGTTAATTAAGATTTTTTAAAAAAACTTTCCAACCATGAAAAATAAAACTTGCAGTAAGTAAATAAGTAGCGGAAAAATAAAATGACATAAAGATTTATAGTGGTTTGGTCAAACAAGACCTACATCCACTCTCTGAAGCCTCCCACTTCAGATATTGCACTATTATTAAAGTGTCTCTCCTTTAGCCTCCCATCAAGGTGGAGAAGCCTTTACAAATCTCTCTTCCACCAAATCCCGTGCGGCAAATAACCGTCAACCTTTCACACTCTACAAGTGTAGGCAGAGAACCCCTCATCCTTTCACACCATCCAATTATAGGCAGAGTACCTTCAGCTATTCAAACTGTCCAAGTGTCAGCAGAGAACCGTCATCCTTTCACACTCTCTAAGTATAGGCAGTGAACCCCTCATCTTTTCACACCCTCCAGATGTAGGCAGAGAACCATCATCTGTTCACATTATCCAATTTTCGACAGAGAACTAAATCTTATTTGAAGATCTTCTAACGAGCAATCTAGAAAGACAAGAGGAAGAGTGAAAAACACAAATCACACGTAGAGATCCTTACCTTTGAGTAACCTTATGAACACTTCACACTCCACTAGAAAGAAATCTCTCTCAAACATTCTCTCTCACACTCTCTCCTTTAATTTCCCTTGAAAAATCACAAAGACAAGATTTTTAGAAGTTAGTTTTGGTGGACCTTTTATACAAAAGACACAAAAAACTGTCAAGAAAACTAAAGTTTTCAATTTTGAGCATACACGATCATACAATACGATATTTTATTTGTATGCATGAATTGTTCAAAAACTGTTGCGTATGAACTCATTTGGAATTAATACAAAATCATTTCATACCCCATCATCATCCGTATGAAATAAGTTTGTTCGATACGAACAGAAAAATTCAAAGTTTGTCTGTACGAAAAAGTCAGGACGAAATGAACAAGAACAAAAATAGAGGCATTCGTCCCTGTACAAAATTAAATATTGTCCGTACAATCTTTGTCTGAGGACAGAATAGAGACATTCATCCTGGGATGAAAATAAATATCATTCGTATGATCTTTATTTGAGGTCAGAACAGAGATATTTGTCCTGGGTTGAAATTAAATATCATCCATACGGTCTTCAATTGAGGTCAAAACAGACACATTCATCCTGCGATAAAATTAAATATCATTTGTACGATCTTTGTCTGAAGTCAGAATAGAGATGTTCGTCCTAGAACAAAATTAAATATTGTCTGTATGATCATTGTCCGAAGTCAGAACAGAGACATTCATCCTGGGATGAAAATAAATATCATCCGTACGATCCATACTTAGAATTTTTTTCTCTAATCTATTCGTTCAACTACTCATTGGGAAAAATAACTGACTAGATCGTCCCGTATGAAATAATATCATACAAAATTATCAGTTTAAAAATATAAATTTTAAAACTCTCACCCTGTGTGTGTTCTCAATTACAATCACACTGTCTCAGACTCAAGAAAATAAAAAATGCAGACTTCGATTACAATAAACTCTAAAATATTCTTGATTTAAAGTCTTTAACAATCTGGAGTATGATTTCTCTACAATATTAATACACACAAGAGTAAAAACAATTCTCCAAAATATGTTAAGAGAAATAATATTCAAGTCAATAATATTTGGAATCATAAAAAATATACAAGTTGTAAGAATATCAAACATGCATAGCAACTATCTTAATAATCTTCCCCTTTTTTATGATGGAAAAATAATTATTATTTGAATAAAATTGACAATCCTAATTTTCTCCTTAACTCCCCCTAAAAGATTAAGCATGTGAATATAAGGAAATTTTTATTAAGAACAAATCAATTTTTTAATTTTTAAGTTTTAAAAACACATAAAGCGCACAAAAACAATAACAAAATACAAAGCACTACGAACAAAGCAAACAACAAGATAAGAAACAATCAAATGTAAACACAAAACACTCAAATTCAAATAATATTCCTTCCCCATTTTGACACCAGTAAAAAGAGAAGAAGAAAAACAAAAGAAATATAAGAAGTCATATGAGAAACCTTTGATAATTGATCCTGAAAGAGATTGATTTATAATTGTAATTAAAAGATTAATGTTCATTAGAGAAAAATAAAGATTCATAACATTTAAATTAAGATATAACATAGACAAGATAAATATATCAAGGTCATGAAACATTTTAGACAATTGGATAAGAAAAATTATTACAAAGGTAATGAAATGAAGATTAATTTAAGTCAAATTTCAATTACAAAATATAATTTAACATTAGATTGATTTGAAATTGAAGATTAAAAGATAGAGGAAAGAACATATACTTGTTTGGCAACATTGCACATAATTTCAATATTTATGGCACACTTTGTGCATCTTTTTATATTTGTGCTAATTTTTTGCCTCTTTTCAATTTACGAACCATTGCACATTCTTTTAATTTTTGTACTCTTGTACATCTAATTTTTTTAATTTATTTATCAAAAATCAATAATCTAAAATCTCAAACTTCTCTAAGTAGATAATTATATTGAGAAGAGAAATAAAAAATAATAAGACATCAAAATTGTAATAATAATATTAAAATTATGTATGTCAAAAAAAGAACATGAGAGTGATAACTTGACTGGGTTATAAGCTAACTTAAATTTTTGAAAAATTAGAATTTCTAATGAAATTAAATTTTTGTATTGCTATTTATATTATAACATTTTTTAGATCAATTAAGTCAGGATTATCATATAAGCAAATAAACATTTCTAAAAGAGAACAAAATTAACTTAAAAAAAGAAAGATAATTTTTATTAATATCAAGTTATTTAAGAGATACAATGAATGCTCATATGATATCAATAAAATCAAAACTTAACATCAAAATTTTGACACAAAATAAGTACATAAAAACACTAAGCAAACACAAGTAAAAGATCATCACATCACATCACTATGCATTAGCAAAGACAATCACATAAGAAGTATATCTATAACACTAAGGGGCCCTGGTTTGGCTGAGATGCCTGGTTGAAGATATTAAAATAGTTATTAATCATAGCTACATTAGTGTTTAATGATTCAAACTGACTTTGATTCCAACCCATATCCTGCTGATATTGAGCATCCTATTGGTGTAGATGAGTTTGAATTTGATCAAAGCGCTAATCAAAATGACTCTCAAGTCTATCAAAGCATTGGACCATCTCCTGAAAGGCTGGTCCATATGCAGGCATAGGTGCTGGTGCAAGTGCAGGAGCAGGTGCTCCCCCTTCTCCCTCAGAATCCTCAGTTCAATCATCTCTACCAAAAAATGCTCAGAATGAAGCATCAGTGAAATAGATGAGAAATTCTAGAAGTGGATAAGGATGAACTAGATTGTACTTCTTATTAAGAATGTAAGTCACTAGGTGTTCTAAAATAATGTTCTTCTTTCTCTTATGAGAGACATGGCCAATTTCAAAAAGCCCATGAACGTAGTCAATAATGAGTTGGGCTTCACTTATAGGTTGACAAGTCATAGTGGAAAGAAGAGAAGTAATATTGATACGATCACTAGCTTTAGGAATTATAGAGATTCTAAGAACATACTGGAAGATGGCGGAGGGTCCCAGATTATAGAGGTTCTAACTTTACGTAATAGCGTGATCTTAACTCTATCAGAATAGTGAGAGAGGCTCCCATATTCTAGGGAGAGAAAATTTCTTTTTTTTTCAAATTTCTTGATCCATTTTTTCTGGTTTTACTTGTATAGTAGCGGAGGATCGTCGTTCATCATTTGGTGTTGACCGAAATACCTCCAATCCATATTATGCTTGGTATCCTAATGACTCGACTCATATTGGATCCAAAGGCAGCGGTCTTATAAATCAGGAATTCGGGATTAAGCAATGCCCTTTGGTGATTACTGAAGGTCATCTTCCACAGATTCAAAATGTGGCATCAGTGTTGGGCAAAGGAAAAGATATAATGTAATTTATAGGAAATGAGATGGTTCTGATGTCTCTATATTCACCTTCAATGAAATCAATATATAGAGCGGTTAATGACTCGGTGGCTTCATCTTCCATAGGTTTAAAACTGAAGGTTAATAGATTCTCAAATTCTTCATGTCCTAATTTATGTGCGAAAAAACAAGATTTTTAAAAATGAATTTTAAAGATTCAAAATAGATTGACAGTATCAATTCTATTTTGGAAACTAAGTCGGTGAGTGATAAGAATGTGGTAACAAATCCAATTACCTGTAATGATGGTTCTGTAAACAAATGGTTTAAGAATCAGCACATTAAAGTGTCTCTAATTATTATAGATCCGATAGAAGATGTGGATTCAGATATAATTAAACTAAACATGGAGAAGGTATCTGAAAATGTCATTTTGTTGCAAAAATCATTGGTGGTGAAAGTCTTTAGGAGAGAAGTTTCGTTCTCTCTATGTAGCAATGAGTTAAGGAATCAATGGAATAGATTTGGAAGTTTTCATATAACTTCATTGGGCCTTGACTGGATTTTGTTTTCATTTCATTCTATTCAATTTTTGGAAGAAGTGCTTAGGTGAGGTCCTTGGTATGTAGGAGGATATATAATAGGAATGGACAAATGGACTCCTCATTTTTCTCCAACATCATTAAAAGGATTATCCTCACCAATTTGGATTAGATTACCACATTTACCTTTATATTGTTGGGATGAGACTAATGTAACTAAGATTGTCTCAAAGATTGGAGTACCATTGTTACTAGATGGGAAGATGTTCAAATGGGGTAAACATGAATTTTCTTGAGCATGTGTTCGAATTAATTTAGATTCTAAATTAATTCAAGGAGTTTAAATTGAAGGTTTTTACGGGAATTTTTTTTAGAGAGTAGAATATGAAAATGTTTCTTCTTTTTGTTTCAAATGTGATAAAATAGGGCACAAAATTGATAGTTGTGCGGATGTGATTAAAGATGTGGTAAAAAAGAATCATAATTTTGTTAGGGAAAATATTTCAAAGGTTCCAATAACATATTTGGATAAGAATATGATGGATAAAATAGACATTGTAGGTTCACAAATGTCTTATGGCCCTTGGATACATGTTAAGTTTAAGAAAAATAGAAGATTAAAGAATAATTGGAATCAAAAATCATATTTTCAGCCCAATGTTGTATATCCTGAAAGTCTATGGCAACTGCAGATGTTCCCTCGAAAAATAAATTAAAATTGCTATCTAAGTCTTTATAGAGGAATTATCTAGATTGGA
Organism: Dendrobium catenatum; assembly: GCF_001605985.2. NCBI lineage: Eukaryota > Viridiplantae > Streptophyta > Magnoliopsida > Asparagales > Orchidaceae > Dendrobium > Dendrobium catenatum. The sequence continues at coordinate 1,856,850 of NW_021318852.1, forward strand.
TGCTGAGGAGTCTGTTAAGCAATCCAAATATTAAAAAACAAATTCTATTTTTGAAGGCTCAATCTTGGAAGTAGAAATTCCTGAGTTAGATCTGTCCAAAGATGCAATTACTATTGATAAAATTCCTTCTCAACTAGAAGACAGAGAGATTGGTCAAGATGTTGAAAATTGTGTTGTGGATAAAGGTTTATATACAAAAACAAATCATCAAGAGGAGCTCCATGGAGACAGGGTTGTTGAATTATCACTACTGGATGGAAGTAAGGGAATTAAGGTAAACTCTGATACTGATTTCAGAGAAGAAGTTATTGTAAATATAACAAGAAGTTCTCCAAATTCAGAGGATAGAGAATTTTATTTGGCTTCTAATTTGGCTTGTAAGGAGAAGGTGAGAGATATAGAAGGTTTGATTGAAATAGAAGCTGATATAGTTGGTGAAAGAGGTACGGGCAAATCACATGATTCTGATATTCTAAAGCAGGTGAGTAGTCCTTCCAAATTTGATAAAGTAAATAATGGAGAAGCTTTGTTAGAAGATGAGAAATTCCAACTCCCTTCTAAATTAGTTCATCACAAGAAAAAGTTTAATAAAGATTCAAATTTGTTTGGTCCTATTAAAGGGAGCCTTAGAGGAAGGAAGGCATTCACTCTTGGTGGAAGCATTGGAGCCACTATAGTATTTAACCCATGAAATGAGGAGTGAAAGTGAAGTTCAAGGATGGTTGGTGAATTAGTTGATGATGGTGGAGCTTCGTAAAGGCAGAACTTGTGGAGGCGTCAAGATCATTATGAAGTTCTTGATGGATTTCTATTGCTTTCGTTTCACGTTTTATTATGTTTAGCAAACTTGGTTTATCTATTTTTATTTTAAGCATAGGTTGGTATTTGGAAAAAAGATTTAGAATAACGGAATTTAATAATCATTATATATATTATTTTTTACTCAATTGGGAATTCTGGGATACTAATCAAACATTTTGGTTGTTTTATATTTGGTATCCCCTCTACCCCTATGGGTTTAAAATGATAAGTAGAGGGTCTTATTTTCACTATGACATTTTGTTTTTTCCTTATATTTTCATTATACTTAAATTTCATTCTAATAAGGCCTCCTTTTACTTTGTTTTGAAGGGAGTGTCTAGTAGTTTCTTTTTATCTTATAATAGTTATTTTTTCTAATTTTAATGTTATATGCATTTTCTCAAAAAAAAAAAAAAGAACATGCTAGATGATCATAGCATTTTGGTTCAAATTGGACACCCGAGGAAAATGACACACTTGTTCAATCCCTCTAATCATTTTATTTATTTCAGTCCAGTCAAAATCATAAGTAGAGGTCAAAGTGTGGGCTCTAATTCCTTGAGTCCTTAATTGAAAAAAGGTTCCCAAATCTTCCTTTATTATTTCAACCCGCTTTTTCAGAACATATTGGCTAAAGGACATGTTGGCTAGAAAGTAGTGAAAGGTGTCCTTATTGTAGGAGTGAATAATGGTCATGATAAAAGCAAATTGGGTGGCAGCAAAAAGCGGCATTACTTGAAAGTTAATATTTTATTGAAGAAGGATTCTAGAGGGTGTAATCTTGGCAGAAACAAACCTAAGAAATGAATCCTCTAGTCTTGGACATAAATTTTTCGTCTTCATTCCTAGAAGACTGACCCTTAGTAAGTCTACCCTTCTTGCTAGAACTCGCCATTAAAGGATTGGAAGATGAAAAGGATTTGAAAGGCTAATGAAGTGAATAAGATTTGAGTTCTAAAGTCCTTGTATTTAAAGAAAAAATGATCTTTTGTACGTACAAAAATAGGTTAGTATCATACGATACATGGGTTCATATGTACGAAAATAAATTTCATATGTACGAACGAATGCATTGAAAATGAAATGACTTTTCGTAATCACACAATTTATGAGGCGTCCTTTAAAACAGACTTTTTTACCATACGATCGTACATATGAACATGTGTTCGTATGGGATGATCAATTTTTTAAGATCATTTTAATGACATTTTGATCCATCCCCATCATTGAATGATACATGGTTTGTGTATACGAACTCCATGTTAATACGCATGATCAATTATAATATTTGATTCTACACGTATAACCATCTATATGTGTAGATACTAATGAATAGACATTATCCGGGAAGATTTGGAGATTGTACAATATGATAGGTATTAAAAAAACAAAACTATATGTAATTAGTCCAAACTAATGATCGTCATGCTACAAAAATCGTATAGTATAAAAATAATTTCATGCAGTATAAATAGAACACTTAGAAAAATTTGCACGATCAATCAGAAAAAGAAAATCCGATGTGAAAACATTTCAAAATCATGCAAAACACAAAAAATCACAAAAACAAATACGCACATACAATTACAAAAATAAAAAACACACAAACACACATATCAAGTTTGCAAAAAAATTTAATTAACCATTCATATCGATCATACTAAGCCCTGTTCTTAATATACTGAAAGTATCAAAGGCTAGTAGTTTTGTAAAAATGTATGCAGGTTGATTTTCAGTTGAAATATGATTTAGTTCAATTCCCCTTTGGATACATGATCCCTTATGAAATGATGTCTTATGTCTATATGTTTGGTTCTAGAATGTTGAATAGGAGATTTTGAAATGCAAATGACACTAGTGTTATCATAATAAATTAAAATTATGCCTATTATAAATCCTAAATCAATCAACTATTGTTTCAACGAAAGAACTTGTGCCACATAACTTCCTAGGGTGATGTATTCAGCTTTAGTAGTAGATAGGGATACAAAATTTTATTTTCTATTAGACCAAGAAACTAAAGAATTTCTAATAAATTGACATATTCCATATGCACTCTTTCTATCAATTGTATAAACTACAATGTCTGAATATGAATATCCAATTATTTTAAATGAAGAGCTGAACTTAGGATACCAAAAACCTTAAGTTCTAAGTTCCTAAGAGATACCTCAAAATCCTTTCCACTGCTATCAAATGTGATTCTATTGGATCTGATTGAAATCTAGCATACAAATAAACATTAAACATAATATTGGGTCTGCTAGCAGTCAAGTAAAGTAAATATCCAATTATTCCCATAAATTTCTTTTGATCAATAAATTTTCCCTTTGGGTCTTTATCAAACTGAACTGAGGAACTCATAGGTGCACTAACAATTTTAGCATTGTCCATTTCATATTTTTTGAGGATGTCCTTAACATACTTCGATTGAGTAAAAAATGTTCTCTCCTTAATTTGCTTAATGTTAAAGCCTAGAAAGTAATTTAAATCTCCCATTAAGCTCATCTCAAATTCACTAAACATTATTTTAGAAAAATTAGCATAAAGATTTTTATTAGTAGATCCAAAGATGATATCATCAACATAAATTTGTACAATGAGTATATCCTCTCCCAATTTCTTGAAAAAAGGAGTGGTGTCTACACCTCCTTTTTTAAAAGATCTTTCATGTAGGAAAGTGCTTAACCTATCATACTAAGCCCTAGGTGCTTGTTTTAATCCATATAATGCCTTTTTCAATTTAAAAACATGATTTGAGTATTTTGAATTTTCAAAACCTGGTGGTTGTTCAACATAATCATCCTCTTGAATCACCCCATTTAAAAAGACACTTTTAACATCCATTTGATACAATTTAAATCCTCTAAAATAGGAAAAGTCTAACAAAACCCTAATTGCTTCAAGTCTTGCTACAAGGGCAAAAGTCTCCTCAAAATCAATTCATTCAATCTGATTATACCTCTTAGCCATCAATCTAGCCTTATTTCTAACAATAACTCCTGAGTCATTCATTTTGTTGTTGAATACCCACTTAGTTCCAACTACACTTTGATCCTTTGGCCTTGCAATTAATTCCCAAACTTCATTTCTTACAAATTGATTTAATTCTTCTTGCATTGCCAAAATCCAAAATTCATCCAAAAGTGCTTGATCTATATTTGTGGGTTATATTATTGAAATAAAGGCATAATGATTATCTTCTTTGTTTAGTCCATGCGTAGTTCTAACACCCTCACTAGGTTCACCTAAAATCAATTCCTTATGGTGGTTTTTAGAAAATCTCAAATCTCTAGGCAACGAGTTTTCTATCTCATGATTTTTATCCAAACTAATTTTCTCAATCTTTTTGGAGTTACTTTCTATCTCATCCTCTTCTAAATTTGGCTCTTCCAAAACTCCAGATTCATCAAATACAATATATGTGGTATCCTCAATTACCAAAGTTCTTTTGTTAAATACTTTATAAGATTTTCCAACACTAAAGTATCCAAGAAAAATTCCTTCATCTAATTTTGGATCAAATTTTCCTAAGACGGATTTTCCATTATTATGTATGAACACCTTACCTCCAAAAATATGCAAATATGAAAAATTAAGTGTTCTTCCTTTAAGAAGCTCATAGGGTATGTTGTTCAATTTTGACATAATGTTCACCCAATTTAGAACATAACATGCAGTACTAACCGCTTCAGTCCAAAAATATTTAGAAAGTGAATATTCTGCCAACATGGCTCAGTGGCTTCTATTAATGTTATGTTCTTTCTTTTGACTACCCTATTCTATTAAGGGGTAGAAAAATTATGATCAATTCCTTTCTCTTTATAAAAATCTTCAAATTTTTCATTTTTAAATTCACCATCATGATCACTTTAGATTGTTAAAATCTCACACCCTAGTTTCCTTTAAATCCAAGTCAAAAAATCTCTAAACTCCTTAAATGATTCACTCTTATGATATAGAATTTAACCCAAGTGAATCTAGAAAAATCATTAATAATTAAAAATCCGTATACATTCTCTCCTAGACTTATAGTTCCAACTGGTCCAAAAATATCCATATATAAAATCTCCAAAGGTTTACTTGTTCTATGATCCTTATTGGACTGAAAGGAGGAGTTCACCTATTTTCCTAATTGACATTCATTGCAAAGGTGATCCTTAGTAAGTCTAGTTTTGGTATACCTCTAACCAAATCATTTTGGGTAAATTTTCTAAGATTTTTCATGCTAGAGTGACAAAGTCTCCTATGCCATAGCCATGACTCATCAGAAATAGTTTTCAAACAAAAAACATTAGGAGTTTTTATATAATTTAAATCTAGCATATAAATATTATTTATCTTTAATCCATGCAAAACATCATTTTTATTTATCCCTAATATGCAGCTAGTAGGAAAAAAATTTAACACTACATCCTTTATCACATAGCTGGCTAATACTCAATAAATTATGCTTTAAGCCTTGTACAAGTAGTATATTTTATATGATTTTTTTTTGAAAATTTTCAATCATGCCTGATCCAACCACCTTCATAGTGGTGCTATCTCCAAGTGTAACCCTGCCTCCACTTCTGGCTTCAAGCAATATAAATTGCTTAGTGTCTCCAGTCGTTTGTTTTGAGAAACCACTGTTTAGGTACCAAATGCTCTCACGAGGCCATGTATGAGAGCGTGCCTGTAAAATCATCAAATGGTAGACTTGGGAACCCAAACTATTTTGGGTTCTCCTTTTGGCAAATTAAAATTAGATGCATGTATGATATATCTGAGTTTATGCATCTTAAGTTTCCACACTAAATGGGTCTTTCTATGTAAGGTATAAGTGTGTGCTATATGTCTAGTCATCCCACAAGAAAAATATTTAACTCCAGGAAATGGATTTCTCAATATTCTATAATTACTTTATCTCTTCTTGGGTTGAAAAATTTTGAGATACAAAATAGGATTAGTAAAATTTTCAAATGTTGGGGGTTTCCTAATTTCCTCAAGAGCTTACAATTTCAATTTCAAAAATATATTTAAATATTTCAGTATCTTCTTATCAAAATTCAAATAGTGCTCTGTACTTTTAGATTCATCCTTAAAATTTATAAATTCATTTTCCAATGTTGCATAGGATGATTCTAAAATATCATTATCTTTTTTCAAGTTATCAAACTCATCAAGTAAGTTCATGTGGTTGTTATATTTCAATCCATGATCTTTCCTAAAGATTTCATATTCTTTTTATAATTCTTGCATTTCAAGATTAAGACTAGTTTGCATTTTCTTTAGCTTCCTATATGCATCATGCATTCTTTTACAAACTTCTAATAATTCAACATAGGTTAAGTTACATACCTCTTCTTGATCTGACTAATCAAGATTATCGACCATTAAGCACAAGTTTATGACTTCCTCCTCCTTTTCAACTTCTGATGAATCAGAAGTCGAGTCTGCCCAAAAAGCTTTTTGAAAACTCTTCTTGCCCTTCTTCACATTTGGGTTCTCCTCTACCTTCTCCTTGATATCAGTGGCTTTAAGATTTGGGAAATCAAATTTTATATGTCAAGGTTTCCTGCTCTCGTAGAAAATTACATCATTTATATTCCTATTGAACATACCTCTATTCCTTTATTGGCATCTCTTTTGCTTCCTCTTTAGAAAGATTCTAAACTGTCTAATCATCAAAGCAATGTCCTCCTCATCCTCTGGTTGTGATAGATCACTCTCCGACTCCTCCACTTTTAGAGCAATGTTCTTCTCCTTTCGTTGTTCCCCTGCATCAACCTTTCTTGGACTCACTCCTTGCTTGTAAGCAATTAGTGATCCAAGAAGAATGTCAATAGAGTAAACGTTTAGATCTTTAGGCTCTATAATAGTAATTATTTTTACATCATAAGTAGTAGGTAAATAATGAATAATTTTATTAATTATTTTGGCATTCATTAGTTCCTTACCTAATACATGCAAATAAGTGACTATCTGAGTGAATCTTATGTACATTTCAGAAATGGATTCATTTGGTTTCATGCAAAAAAATTTATAATCATGTAACAAGATATTTAGTCTAGATTGTTTAACTTTGTTAGTCCCATCATAAGTAATATAAAGTCTATCCCATATGTCCTCTCCTCTTTTGCAAGTGGAAACCCACATGTAGTCTTCTAACTTAAGTGCACAAAAGAAACTATTTAAATACTTTGCATTTAGTTGTGCCAGGTCATGTTGTTCAACAGTCCATTCAGCAAAGGGTGTATCAAATCTAATACCATCAACAAATCTAGTTGGTTTTGTATACCATTCTTGTACTAAGATCCACTTACGATAATTTAAAGACTGTAAAAAAGTAGACATACATGTTTTCTAAATATCAAATTGGATGTTGTCAAACAAAGGAGGACTAGTGATCGAATACACCTCAGGTGTGTTCCGGTTTCCAAAAGTAGCCATATTCATTTATCAAAAAGTAGTTTAAACTTATGATTTTGAAACAAAGATCTGATACCACTTGTTGATTCTTATTGAATCTCAATTAGGTTGTTAAACATATGTTAATATCCCAAGGCTAACCAAGAGGGGGTGGGGGGTGAATTGGTACTTTTAAAAATTCATTCTTGGATTTAAAAGATTGAAACAAGTTAACAATTAGTAGCAAATTAATTAAGGTTTTAGAAAAAAATTTCAACCATAAAAAATAAAATTTGTAGTAAGTAAATAAGTAGTGGAAAAATAAAATGACACAAAAATTTATAGTGGTTCGGTAAAATATGACCTACATCCACTCTCTGAAGCCTCCCACTTTAGGTATTGCACTATTACTAAAGTGTCTCTCCTTTAGCTCCCACAATAAGGCGGAGAAGCCTTTACAAAACTCTCTTACACCAAATATAGGTGTGGCAGAGAACCGTTATCCTTTCACACTCTCCAAGTGTAGGCCAAGAACCCCTCATTCTTTCACACCCTCCAAGTGTAAGAAGAGTACCTTCAATTTTCACACTCTTCAAGTGTCGGCAGAGAACTATCATCCTTTCACACTCTCTAAGTGTAGGCAGAGAACCCCTCATCCTTTCACACCTTCTACGTGTAGGCAGAGAACCTTCATCTGTTCACACTCTCTAAGTGTTGGTAGAGAATTGAATCTTATCTGAAGATCTTCTCACGAGCAATCTAGAATTATAAGAGAAAGAGTGAAAAATATAAATCACATGTAGAAATCCTTATCTTTGAGTAACCTTATGAACCCTTCACACTCCACTAGGAAGAAATCTCTCTTACACTCTCTCCTTCAATTGCTCTTGAAAAATCATGAAGATAAGATTTTTAGAAGTCAGTTTTAGTGGACCTTTTATACAAAAGATACAAAAAACCATCCAGAAAACTAAAGTTTTTAATTTTGAGCGTACACAATCGTACAGTACGATTGTTTATTTGTATCTATGAGTAGTTCAAAAACTGTTGCTTACAAACTCATTGTGAATTAGTATAAAATCATTTCATACCTGATCATCGTCCATAAAAAATAAGTTTATACAACACAAATAGAAAAATTTCAAAGTTTGTATGTACAAAAATGTCAAGACGAAATGAATGAGAATAGAAACAAAGGTGTTCATCCCTTTAAAAAATAAAATATCATCTGTACAATCTTCGTCAGAGGATAGAATAGAGACATTCATCCTGGGATGAAAATAAATATCGTCCGTATGATCTTTTTTCGAGGTCAGAACAGAGATGTTCATCCTGGGACAAAATTAAATATCGTCCGTACGATCTTCGTTCGAAGTCAGAACTAAGATGTTCATCATAGGAAAAAATTAAATATCATATGTATGATCTTCATCTAAAGTCAGAATAGAGACATTCATCCTGGGATGAAATTAAATATCGTCCGTATGATCCATACTTAGAATTTTTTCGTTCAACCGTTTCTTTAATTTGTTCGTTCAAGTATTTCTTGGGGAAAATAACTGACTAGATCATCCCGTACGAAGTAATATCATACAATATGATCAGTTTAAAAATATGAATTTTAAAACTCTCCCCCGGTGTGTGTGTGTGTGATTAGTTATTCAATTACAATCATACTCTCTTAGACTCAAGAAAATGAGAAATACATACTTGATTACAATAAACTCTAAAGTGTTCTTGATTTGAAGTCTTCAACAATCCAGAGTATGATTTCCATGAAATGTTAATACACACAAGAGCAAAAACAATTCTTCCAAAATATGTTAGGAGAAATAATAATCAAATCAATAATATTTGGAATTATCAAAAATATTCAAATTGCAAGAATATCAAACATGCATAGCAACTATCTCAACATCATAGTCCTCTTAAGAACATGTAGCACTTCTTTGTAGGAGTGATAACTAGCTATGTAACATATTTAACTAAAGTATTGAACTATTCCTTATATTGCATAACTATCTTGCTCCCTTGAGCCAATCTCAAAAATATCTTTTACAACCACTAACATGTAGGAGGAGGTACAAATTAGGCTCTAAACACATCTAAAAATTCCTCTTAACTAATTAGAGAATTTAATCTACCTTAAGTTTTTTTCTATTGTTGGTCCATCAACTACCGCCCTACCTCACAATCTAATAGAAAGGCTACTAAAGAACCTTCCTCTTAGAATGACACTACATACCATCAAATTTCTTCTCCAGCCTCCTTAACCAGTCCTTTGATTTTCTATTCTTAACAAAAACTCTCAAACCATGGAGGATTCAATCATAGAAACATTTGGAGATGTATGTTTAATGCATCATATTTCACAGCATGAACCTTGCTTTATGCCTCACAAATCATCTAGGTTCTCAAATTAGCAAACTATAAAATTGTATTCAAACTAACTATTAGAGTAATACTATATATAGCGCTATCTAACTAGCACTTTATCGATATATCATATATGGGTCTAATAGATCCATGATCACACATAATATGTCTGAACATAAATACAAATGAGATAAATAATAATAATAAGAACCTAGATACACTAAAAACTAACTAACATGACTTTCACATTAACTCCTATGAAATAATCTTATGATCCATTCCAAAATTATACCTCTGATACCACAAATGCATGTCACAACCCAATCATATAAAGATAAGCCTTATCATATAGAGCTATAATAACTAAATTCCATGATCTAATTTAATAAAAAAAATGATTCTCTTTCAAAATTCATTTAAAATAACATATAGACTATAAAGCTACTAAACGTCCACTTACTAAAAAAACATAAACTCACCCATAAAAGTTTTTTCATCTCATCAAAATATATTTACATAATAATTTATGGCTACATGTAGAAGCTATAAAACTAAAGTATATAAAAAATAACCAGGACTATGAAAAAATCAAATTAGAAATACCTATTAACTTAGATCTGATTCTGAACTCCTAATCAACAGTCTCCTTTCCCTTCCTAGATGTTGAAAAAGAAGTAAAACAATAATGAGCTAAAATAATAAAAATAGTCCATACAATTCGATTAAAATTTTTAAATTATTTTATTCAATATTTAATAATAGTTTTTTTTTAAATGCCAAAGGCAGAAATTAAAAAACTAAAAACGGATACAACCTAGGAAGTGATAATGAATACATTTGATTCCAAAAGCAAATAAGAACCTCCCTTTGCTGTCTCTAAAAATTCCAGCAATACCAGCCATATTGGAATCAAGAAGTGCGGCATCAAAGTTTCCTTTGGTCCAGTCGGGTGGAGGGGGGTGCCAAGAATAACTAGACAGCTTCTCAAGCTGATTAGCACCCCAGTGATCTGATAGGATACCACAATTAGAAGAAATAATAGCCACATCAATTACTTTAACTGACAAACAACTCAACCCCGTTTCTTTCCCACCATGAACAACCTCATTCTTACTTTTCCATGAATAAAAAACTGCAGTGTAATAGAGATTCACCAAAAAAGGATTGGTCCGAGCTGCTCCTTTTAAAACTTGTAAACATCTAGTCCAATTCCTAAATCTAGGAACTTTGAAAGCCCATCCTCCCAAAGTGTTGAACAAACCAGTAAGAAAACAGCAATTCACAGCTACATGTTCTTCATTTTCAACAGCTAAACAACCTCTTGGGCAACCATTAATATTAGAAATTCTCCTGAAATTTAAGAATTCCAAAGTGGGAATACCTCTATTCACTAACCTCCACCAAAAGAAATGGACTTTAGCTGTTAATTTGGTTAACCGGAGCCATTTCCAATATTCATTGCTGCAGAGAACCGATTGTTGAACAAATCTGATAAGAGCTGCAAGAGATTTACCAGAGAATTTATAACAAAGCTCTCTGGAATCCTTACCCTCTCCAATCTTCATCTGAACAATTAAATATTTAATAATAGTTAAATATACTCTAAGAGATCAATGTACTAAGAAATATAATAAGATCATAAATGTTTTTTAATTATTTAAATAATATTAGAAAGTAGCTAAATAAATTAAAATTCATATCATAGAGTAGTTCATATTATATTTTTGAGACCCAGACAAAATGTCAAAGGATTCTAGCCACTTATAACTCCCTTTTGTGCTCATAGCACCATAACATGTACATAGGAGCTACACCATGTCTTATAGCCACAAAAACATACCTTATAGGCATTAGAATATTCCTTAAAAAAGACATAATCTCAAGAGATTGTACCCCTTATCTCTCCCAGCAGATATGATTTAATCACAAATGCACATTTTTTTTATATACAATTAAAAGATAATCGAGCTTGTGTTAGAACTGTATAGTTTTCTATAGTAGTAAGCAACGGAAAATCCTACTAAGAAAAAATACACATTTTAAATAAATAACCAAATTACCAAGGATTATGTAAAGTAATATTTTAATACTATTATCATACTATAACACTATTTTCTTAGAGTTTAGAAATTTTTTCTATTCAATAAAATTCAAAAAATTTCAAAACCCCCATTGTGAAATTTTTAAAATGTGCATAATCTTAATCTGTATAAGAAATCATAAACTACGTTGTGAAAGTTTTCTCAGTGCAAAGTTATATGTATTTTTTGTAATAAAAAGAATATTTTAATAAAAAAATTCTAAAAGTCATGTAAAAATTGTGATAGGCAAAGTGTGACCTACTCTGACATAAACAAATTTTCCAACATGACCGATGAACAAAAATGACTCTAAAATGTCCAAAATTAGGTTTTAGTTTTGTCACTTTTTTATTTTCCCCCCTTTTTTTATATTGTCTCTCTATTAGCTAAATAGGGAAAATGAAATGGCATTTAATAATAAGCCATTATGGCTTTAGATATTATATTAACTAATTATGATAATTATTTAATTTTATAGCAAAATCTTTTTATACATTAAAATTTAGGGATCCAAAAATTATGGAAAAATATTCATAAATTTGTTAGGCACATTTAATAGACTCTAGTGAAATCAATTTGAAAATGGACGTCTAATGAACTTAAAATTTCCACTTCTACTGACAAGTGAAAATTTCTTAAGGATTTTCACCTAAACCTAATTAAAGATCTAAACTATATATGTTATAGTGAATGCAGATTAATATTGGGCCTATAATGACCCTTTAAATTACTTTTGAAGGATCTAGGTTAAAATTATTCTTAAAATATATTAAGGCTTTTCACAAGGGGTTGCTCCACCACTAAAATATTTTAATGAAGTTAGGAAAGTTCCATGAGGGACTTCCTCCATTACTAATGAATTTTAATTATACTTAAACGGTGCCACAAGTGGCTTGCTCAACCACTAGTGAATGATCATAAGGAAAGGTAGCATAAGTATGGGGACTCACACCTAACCTCAAATAATCAGATGATCATATGGAAAGAAAGCTTAAGTATGGAGACTCATTCTTAATCATAAAAGATAGATTTATAAACTAGGGTAGTGCTACAAGTGATTTTCTCTACCACTAGTAGGTTTAAATGATACTAAGATGGTGCCACAGGATGATCATATGAATTAGAAGCCAATATTAAGGACTTACACCTAACCATCAAGGACTGATAGGCAAATTAGAGTGGCACCATGAGGAGCTTGCTCTGCCACTAGTGGGTTCAACGATATTAAAATGGTTACATGAGGGGAAGTTGTTGTGTGAGAACTCACACTTGACCTCAGAGAATTTGATGATCATATGGAAAGGATGCCTAAGTGTGTGAACTTACACTAAAAGGAAATATTTAAATTTTAGATATATGTAAGAAAGTAGATGTTTTTTTAATTTTTATAGAAAATTTTCCTTTTAAAAATCTAGACACTATCATCATGACAAACTAGAACAAATTCAAAAGTAAATGCATAAGTAGTTTGACTTAAACCAAAATAAAAAGGCATAAGGATTTAAATTTTATTGACCTAGATAAAACTCGCTAGAAAATAAACTAAGGTCTCCCTTATATATTTGTAAATTGAAATCTATTTCAAGAATTAAAATAGGGAAAAAAAATTAATCTCTTAATTTTCATGCTTGATTTTTATATCCAATTGAATGTCAATGCATGTTGACGAATATAGGATTAGGATTTTTAAATTCAAGCAAAAAAAAATTATCTTAGGAAAATGAATTTTTTTAGGATTTCTAGTTTTCAAAAGGATGTCATTTAGTTTTCTAGCACATTTTATTTCTCTCCTATTTTGTGGCACAAATTGCACATCTTTTGGTTTTGGTTCACTTGCACATCTTTTATTTTGGCACGCTTTATACAACTTTTATTTTTTTTTGGCTCATTTTAAGCATATTTTATTTTAGAAGGCGTTATGCATCTTTTATTTTGTGTACTTTTATTATCTTTTATTCTGACAAAGGGATTTTCTTTTGAAAACTTTTAAATGATTATTTTAAGATATTAAATTATCTTTCAAATATAAGGGAAGAAAAACTTACTTTCTTATATAAGGAAAGAAAGATCAACATAATAAATAAAATCCTTACACAAGAATGAAAATTTGATTAGAAAAATCATTAAATAGATTTATGATTTAAAAAAAAAATGCAAAAAAAAATTTCAAATTACATGAATTTTAATAAGATTTTCATTTCTAAGGTGTTTATGTTTACTTATGTTGAATTTTGGAACATAAGTCGACCTGCACACATTAGAGGTGGGAGGGAGGAAATATATTCATTAGTAAAATCAACTTGATTTTCCTTATTTTAAAATTTTGGATGGAGGTTTATTTCCATTAAGAAGGATGAATCAAATACTTTATAATATAAATCTAAACACAAGTTAAAAAAAAAAAAAATTCAAAGGGTTTGATTTTAAATTTGATTTTCTTAAAAGATTTCCTAGTCAAAGACTAGGTAAAGTTATTGAATCAATTTTTTTTTTTAGGGATTTAAATTAGGTCCCAGACAGAAAGACTAGGGAATATTATTGAATCAAGATTCTTTAATTATTTTTAGGATTTAAATCAGGACCTAGTTTAAAAGACTATAAGAATTATTGAATCAAGTTTTTTTTAAGGACTTAAATAAGGACCTAGTGTAAAGGATTAGGCTAAGAATATAATTAATTATGATTTTTTTAAGGATTTAAATTAGGACCTTTTCTCATGGGCTAGGGAAAGTATTAAAGTCAGAGGTTAAGTCTATTTTTAATGATTTGGCAATGACTCTAGTCTAATTGAGTTTGAACTAGAAGGTAACATTAAGGTTTAAATTGTGATTTATTTTTTAATGATTATTTTATAATGACCTTATCTATAGATTTTCAAATATAGAAGATTGAATTTGGTATGATTTGAATTTTGATTTAACAATGACATTAGTGAAGAGATTTTTGACAAGAAGGAAAATAACTTTAAAATTTATAATCTAAAGCCTAAAATACATATACACATGCAAGACTACTCTAATATAATACTATACACATGAAATACATGTAATACTATACACATATAATACTATAAATGGATTGCACCCCTATCAGACCCCAAAATGATTCAGTATTCTTGCTCACCTTGTTAGCTTTATTTTTATGTTGAAACCAAGCAACCCTAGGACTTGTTTACTCACATAAAATGTGATACAAAAATTGAAGTTTAAATAAACATGCAAATGCAAGACTATAAATTGGTAGAAACCCTACTAAATCTAGGATTGATTGATTATTCTGGTTGGCCTAGTCTGCTTATTTTTTAGGATGGAAGTAAGTAACCAAGGTACATGATTAATTATGTAGGAATGGATAAAAAGCTAGAATTTAACTTAAAATAGGAAATGATGGCATGTAAATGAAGTACTATATATAGGTAGAACCCTTACCTGACACAGGACTGACTCCTTTTTTTTGTTGGCATAGTCTCCTTAATTTTTAAGATGAAACAAAGAAACTATGGGACATTTTTACTTGTGCAATAATGGATAAAATAATGTAAGTTAAATAAACATGAAAATGTAGGCATGAATATGTAAGAATAAACATAGGCAGAACCCCTACGTGACCTAAGACAGATTAAGCATTTTGGTTGGCCTAATCTACATATTTTTTAAGTCATAACCAAGTAACTAGGGAACATGGTTACTTATAAAAGAATGGATAACAAAATTGGAATTTTAATAAATATGCAAATGTACACATGCAAATATAATACTATACATGTGTGACAGCCCTAACTAACCTAAGACCAATTCAGTATTCATACTAGCCTTCTTCACTTAATTTTTAATATAAAACCAAAAAACCATCAGACAAGATTATTTGCTTAAGCATGGAAAAAAATAAAATTGAAATAAATATGTAATTATTTGCATACAAATATAAGTATATAAATGGACAACATGCCTTCTTGACCTTGTACCAAGTTAATATTTTTGTTGGCCTAATCAGCTATGTTTTTAAGATGAAACCAGATAGCCATGGGGCATGCTTACATAAGCATGAAAAATAAAATTGAAATTTAAATAAATGTGCAAATATATATGAACTAATAAAATTTTCATTTTACTGTTAAACAAGACATGAATATACAGGTCTATACTAGGCATGCCATTACAAGGCTATATTACATATGCAAATAAAAGAATATATTTAAAATACATACATAAGACAAAAGTTTACATAAATTTTCATACATGAAATTTGATAGCCCAAACATTTAATTATATCTATACAGATTTAAAAAATTTATTCTGCACTAATGTTAGAGAGAGAAAATCATCCCTGTGGATTCACTAAAGATCTGTTGACAAATTTTATATTCATTGCCATTAGATATTCTTTAAAATGTTTATTTCATCAAATATAAATAGTTTAATATTATACCAGCCCTATAAAAAAATAAATGTTACATTATAAGTTTGAAAATAAAAACTATATTTATTTTTATGATCGAACACAACTTAAGAAATATTTAATTAATCCTTAAGGATCGAAAAAATATTTTCCTATCATTTAAATCATGAAACAAAATTTTTTAATTTATTTTCATGATCAGATTGAATAAAGAATATTTAATTCATCCCTAAGGATAAAAAAAATTCACTTATCTCTTTGATTATGAAACTAAACCAATGTTTAATGCTTAGGTCATCATCCATAATTTTTTTCCCTTATCATGGAAAGGAACTAAGGTAGGGTTTATTTTAAATATGGGTTCTAAACTTCCTATAGGGGCATGCCCCTATTATTAAATAATCTTAAGCGAATACTCTAATTAAATATGAATATGGGTTCTTAAAGGGAAGGCTAAAGTTTTCGAATTCATATAAATTTAAGGAAAGATTTGGGCTATAAAGATTTCAAAACACAAGATTTAAATAGTAAATTCTAATTTAGCTTAGAGTACAACCTAGGTTAAAAGTGGCCATGCTCCACAAATAATAAGTCTAGATTTCTATTCCTATACAATGTAGATTGGAATATGACTGTTCATTTTTATCTTCAATCTTCTGACATTTGAATATTATATAGAATTCTAAAAGATAATTATATTCAAAGGAAGAACAGTCATTTCCTTTTAGAACATAAATATGTATATAAATATTCATTTTCAAATCATTTACAACTCTTGACATTGTAGAACTTAATATAGCTATACATGTTTCTAAAACATTTACACTTATGTTTTCCTTTGCAATTGCATTAACATTATTTCTTTGAAGTTTTTTATTTTTTCCTAATTGCATTTACATTATTACCTAGGTACATTATACTTTGCAAGAATAGAAAAGAGTAATTTTTATATAAAAGAAATATTCATATGGAATGTAATGTGAGAGTATATAGAAAAGTACATCAACCTAAGAGCCTACTTAAAATATGCACCAACAGAAATACAAATATGACACCTAAAGTATAGAAAGTAAACACACCACACATGAGTTCCCTCTAAGTATGGCATTCCAAACATACCAAACCAAATCATCAGCCATGCCTAGGTTAAAGTTTTCTTTCCTAGAAAACCATCAAAGTGGTTGTATAAGGGTGTATGGCTTTAATAGGTCATAACATTTATTTCTATAAAGTTATCCACAATT
Source organism: Dendrobium catenatum (assembly GCF_001605985.2). Lineage (NCBI taxonomy): Eukaryota > Viridiplantae > Streptophyta > Magnoliopsida > Asparagales > Orchidaceae > Dendrobium > Dendrobium catenatum. Next base: position 1,874,140 of record NW_021318852.1, read on the forward strand.
AAATTGGTTTATTTAAGGTCATTAAAGGTTGGTTTAAATTTAAGTTTTTATGTTATAAAATTTTTGAATTACCTTATAGAGGTGGTTTTTTGTTGATGTTTTTAAACTTTATGCTTAGAAGAATATAGCGCTCAATAATTTCTATATGATAGAAATGATTGATTATCAAGTTCTAGGCTCATATTTATCAATACTCATAATGGGTTACTTATGTTTCATAGAGTCATTGCATTTTAAGTAAGTATTTGCTATGTTTTCTCATCTAACACATGCTTGCCTCCTAAAAGGAATTAAACACAAAAGTATGCAAGTTTTAATATCTAAGTATTTTAAACCTATTTTTAATTAATTTTGTTCATTAATTATAGATATATAAAATGTATATTTAAAATTTTACATTGTATTACTTCGTTTGTGGCATTGTCATGAAGGCCATAAGGAACAAAGCCTCCTTAAGATATGTAGATCAACAGAAAGAGGTAGTCCTGCCTAAAAGTTTATTTAATAGAGTGTTAGTTATTTAAAAATTTTATTCATTAATTATTGATTTTTAATGTTTATAATTTATCATTACATTCCATTAATTCATACATGGTGCAAACACAACACGCACGAGGACCAAATCCTCCATAGGACACGTAGTCCATTGCCCAAGAATGTGCAGCTTAAAAATTTCTTTAATATAATGTTTTTTATTTAATTTGTTGAGTTATACATTTAGTAAAATTTTCATGATTTATTAAATTTCTTTATTTACTTATTTATTTAATGAGTTAGGTTTGGCTAAATATTGATTTTATTATTTACATTAATTTTTGAAATTTTATATTTTCTTTTAATAATATACTTTCTGATACGTTTAATGCCGTTGAGTTTGAGTTTTTTTTTTTTTTTTTTGATTTTTTGTTAATTTTTTGTGATTTTTACAAATTTAAAACATTAAAATTTAACCAAATTAGATCTTTTTAATTCACATTGCATTATCAAAGTTTTTTATTTAGCATAAATACTAGACACATGGATATGACATGAATTCCTTTGAGTTTGAGTGATTTCAATTTTTCTATAAATAGTTATCATTTTTATAAGTTTAACATATTTAATGAATTATTTAAATTTTTAATTTTTAGTGTTGCTTATTTTAATACCAATTAAACTTCAAACCTCTTGAAGTCTTTCCTATATGTAGTTAACGACTTATTGGGATGATAAAAAGTAATTAAAATAAAAATTTGAATTTTATATATCTATAATTATTTAATTTAATTAATGATTATATTTTTCTCTATTTTTAAATTAGTTTTTATTCTGATTAAATTTCAAGGGGCTTTTAATTTTCCTTTATTAAACATTTAATTCTAAGAAGTTTTATAGTTACTATTTATTTTTTAAATTTAATTTATATTTATTATGAATTTTTGGAATTCCTTAGTTAATTATGTATATGAATCATGGGTTCACTTATTAATAGGCTAAATGACCAACAAATCTAGTTAAAATTTAAATGTAGGTTTACCATAATATATTCTTTAAGCCCATTGAATTTGGACTCCTCAAAGCATTCTTTGGTGTCATAATACATCATCAAAGATAAATGCAACTATGCCTTTGATGATTTAATTTGGACAATTTACTAACTAGATTTAGGTGAAACTAAAGGCCTTCTAACACCTTTATGTACATAAACATTTCACAAAAAAATTAACATAAAATAGTTTATATATTATGCGTTATGAATTTCTAAATTTTAGGTCAAAATATGACCCAGAACATTGAAAATACAATACAAAAAAATACAATGATTGCCAAGGCCCAAGAAAATTATGATATGTAGGGCACACACCTTAATATACCCTGCCTGAATATGAGTTCAATTAGACCACTAGGAAATGAGTAAATCCACTAATCAAAATTACTTGAAATTAATTTTAAAATGCAATTCAGCTCAAGATGGTTCCAATGAGCCTATGATACACAATTTGGCCAAGAATTAGATTTATAGTGATTTTTTTTTATTTTTGAGCATTTTTAGTAATTTTTTATCTTTTTTTATTTTAATTACATGCACAATAACTGTAATCATTGGAAATCTTTGCACAGCGGTGGTGGAGATGTGGGACATGTGTCACACATTGGAGAAATCAGTTAAATAAGCTAAACACAACTTTATTTATCCTATTAGTGGTGCATTTAACTAACAACCCTACTGATACCACGTCACTCGCATTTAGTTCTAATTGGCTTAAGTTCAAAATTTATTATAAATGCGTAGTTGTAAGATGGAGTGTGGGGCATCCAATTGTGATACACGTGTGGTTGGATAACTATGATTTAGCTCAAAATTTTTGTTAAAAATAGGTTTAAATTTCATATGCAAATAAATTTTTCTATGCTTGTCGAAATTCAATAAAATTTAAAACATAGCTTCTTGGTACCCTAATCATCCATTCCATGGAATTTGGGCACTCCATGAAATGAAATTTTAAAGTAATTTCAAATCAAAAATTAAAGCATCAAATGAAAAAAAAACACCTCTATGCAAGGGATGCATTTCATTACTCTTTTTCTCTATGTACTCTTTATGATGTCATCTACAACCTTCTTCAAGTCCTCAAGGCTTAAAAACTAGTGGATCTAATAATATTTGATTAATAATACATTCTCTCTCTTTCTCTCTCTTAGACTTAAATTGGGAAAATTTGAAGATAAGGAAGGCCGAGGATTGCTTGTGGATGGCTTGCTGGATTGTTAGTGAACTACAAAATTCAAATGATCAGCCCTTTCTTCAAAAACATTTTTGGGTATTTATTGGTGAGAGAAATTTGAATGGAGTGCATAGATCTTTCCATCTGAGCATCGACCATCCCCCATTTTAGTTAAGGACTGATCAATAGGAGCTAAAGGAATATTCTAGAGTGTTTAAGCTCATTAGGATAATTTTTTAATCAATAAAGACTAAACATATGAGTGTAGAGTGGTTAATTTGAGAAATCTATCCATATCAATAGCCCATGTGGTTAGAGCTCGACATAACATGTGAGATAGATATTCTAGAACATAATTAAAGTGATATAGAAATAAATTTTAACTACATTATTAATGGGCACACAAAATTGGTTATAAAGGGGTTGGTTCAACCTAATTTGTTAAACCAGGACAAACCCTATGTTTAGCTTGCTGGTTAATATGCATAAGGTCATGTTACACAAACTAAGCTATTGATACAATTTAATTTGAGAAGAGTAGAGATTTGGTTCAAGAATAACCCTTTTGGTGCACATGGTTCAATAAAATTTCCTAAACCAAGTGAGCCCAAGGGCTAGAAATTAGCTAAGAGACTTATGTTGACCTCATGGATTATCCCCATGTATTTGTTTCAATGGTTTACTCAAAATTATAAATTTTTAATTTTTAAAGTGCATTGGTGTATTTTGGTCAACCATGGTTGACTTAGTAAGTCAGGTTTAACTTAGGGTCATTATTAGGTCCAACTCATTTAAAATCTAATTTTGGACCCATTTGGAAGTGGTTCAATGCAATGTGGAGGTTATTTGTTTCAAAAGGCATGTTTTAGGGCTTAAAGGGCCCATTGGCCAACCTAGGTTATATGGTCAACCTTCATTGATCATGGCTTGGGGATTGATTCAGTATACTCCCAATTAGATTTGAAATGTTTTAGAGGAGGTTTTAGGATTTCGTTTTACTGTATAATGTTAAAGTTTTTATATAAATTAATTTTAGTGGTTTTACGATTTTAGGGTTTTGGACGCACCATGGTCAACCCTGGTCAAAAAAGTTCCACCAAGGGCTCAATATTGGCTCAATGGATCATCCATATGTCAACAATGATGTTCAATAGGTTTGGGGATTTCTCAAAGATCAAACTACCTAATATGTTATGCCTCATGGCATAGGTTATAAATATTTGATGGTTTTTAAGCCTATGAAAATACCTTGAGTTTTAGAGGTTATGGTCATAAAATGACTCCAAAAAGAAGTGATTGACCTTTGGGACTTGCCTAGCCAATATGCAACTGACCTATAATGAACCCAAGGTTATTTGGTTTGATTTCAAGGTGACTAAAACTTCTCCGAACATGGGTTGTGTGCCATGAGCTTTTTTTGGTTATTTTTAGCACTAAATTTTTGAGTTTGAGGTTTTCATCAGGTTTGGTCAACATATTTGATGTTGATTTTGTTTGGTCAATGATTTAGAGGATTTTTGAATTTGAAATACTCTAACCATTGAAAATTATATATATGATTATCAGTGATTGAATAAGTAATCAAATGACTTATTACTAAAATCTATCAACTAAAAGAATTTATATTTAATTTTATATTATATTGTGAATTGATTATGGAGTTTAATGATTGAGTAATTTTTTTTCTTTTGAACTGATTATATCACTAAAAACCATTTATTGATTGTTAAGTGATTGATTTGATGATAAAATGATAATCAAATGTAATAGTTAACTGATGATTTTAGAGATTAATTATCAGATCACTATTCCAATGCACAATGATGGGTTAGATTCTTATTGTAGAAGATTAACCTCACTCAAAAATGAGGTCAACAATTTAAAAAAACTTTCCCCTTATCTTATAAAAATAAGATAGTTTTTATTTTAATTTGGAGTTATAAGTTCCACATAAAGACAGGCCTTTATGGTTAGTTACATCTTAGGCGAGGTGAACGTCTTAAGAATACACTCAATTTAGGTAGTTGAAAATATTTTCTTAGATTTCAATGCTTAAGATAAGTATGAATTATTTTTTGATTTCAAAAAATATTACATCAATTTTTAATAGTTCTTTCTAGAATTCAAATGATGAAGAGTAAGGAGCACCTAAAATTCTAAGACTACCCAGAAGCTATCGAATGTATCTTATGTTGGGATTTAACATTTTGGGTAGAAGATTCTTTTTATTATTTGAGTTAAAATTTCATTATATATTTTGGATTAAATTCTTAAAGGTTAAGTACTTATGATTTAAGACCTACCTTAGAGCCTAGATCTAAGTTGGGTACTACATTGTAGTATTCAAAACCTATTCTGTGGAAGTGCGCAAGTGTATGATTTTTTTTTACTTACATCATTGGGGAGTGTTATGCTCGATAAACCACCTAAATGATTTGAAACCATGCTATCTTTTCAAATGAGAGATGGGTGAGCTGTTATTTAGGTGTTTAGAATATAGGACAGATAACTAAGAAAATCCTAAATGGACCTATACATATGATTGGTATGTATGCCTCAAAACTAATACAACTAAATTTTATTTCTCTTTAATTTATTTAATGCAATGCATTCCAATTGAATATCAAATTAGTATGTTTTGAAGTTTTAAAAAGGCTTAAAAATAAGTTTTCTCCTTACATACACACCTTCGCCTTAGCAAGAACTAAACCTTTATAAGTTAGGTGGTGTGCTAATAACTGTAGGTAGGAAGGTTCCTAGCAAGCATAGAAAGATATATATGCATGAGACCCTCGATGATATCTATATTTCTTATTAAAATGGACATATCATTCTATATTATCTTTTTTTTTTTTTACTTGTGAGAAGAAGATTTTTTTTTACTTCCTAAGAGCTTAGGAAATTTAAATGAAGGCACATGCAAGAAAGAAACTTATAAAAATAGGAAATGTATAAGCACAACTTATTTCAACACATTGAATAAGAATATAAAACATCCAAATTTCATGTTCAAGTTCCACTTAATTATAAGAAATGGTATATTCAAATTAAAGGTGGCCAAGATTCCCTAATAATATAGATTCTACTTCTTTGAAATATTACGAGTAATAAAACTAAGCATTTTCATTTAAGTATTAAATTCTACTTCTTCATCTTGGTCCTTTTCTTGAAGCTCCTTATATGTTCATTTAATAGGATATATGAAAGGAACTCTCAAATGAAGGAATTTCTTTTCTCTTTAGATCCACATTCGTTTGAGAGAATACCTTATTTTATAAACTTTCACATCTATTTTATTTAATGAATTGCATTATTAAAAACAAAAATGGCTCAAAATCCTTGCATATTAATGAAGTAATTTATATGTAAATAAAAAACCAAAGTCACTTCATATAATAATTTACTCATTTTTAATAACCTATAATGTTGTCCATGCTTCACGTAATTATGGGGGCTAAGCTAAAGAACCACCTACAAAAACTTTTATTAACATAAAACTTAATGACATCAATCCCTCCCCCATATATATACATACTAAATAATTTTTTTTTTATTAAAAATAAAATTCTATTAAGTTTGCTTACAAAAAAATTTCACCTTACCTTTTGTATCCTCCAAAATCAAGAAGGTTTGAATCTAATTGATGTTTGGTAGCAAAGAAAACACAATTTGAGATTTTTAATTGACGGTTTCACTTGATTTCCCTTGAAATATCAAGGGGTCCGATCATGAGGCGAGGGACTGTTCACTAATTTCTCTCTCTCTCTCTCTCATGTAAAATTTGACGATCTCCCTCTTTTCCCTATCTTGATGCTCTAGTCACAAGTTTTGCCCTCTATGTTCCTCTGAGAATGACATACACCTAACTACTTCTGACACCCTCTCATGACTCTAAAGAACTACAAGTAGCTGCACACATTCTAGTTCTCTTTTCTCTCAATTTTGGCAAACTATGTCACCCTAATCCGCATCTAAACCCCTCTCCTTTCCTTTACAAAATAACATACATGAGAAGCTCCCCTTTCTCATTGATATAAGAAAATGAAATGTGAAATGGTTGTTTTCATTAACTTTGATTAAATGACAGAAGAAAAGCTCTTATTATGAACGGATGATTCCTTCTCTCCCACATGAAGAACTCATCTTCTCTCATATGTCTCTTCCTTTTGAAAACTTTGAACAAGGAAGAATGAGTGTGGTTGTTATTTAAGCTGGGAGGTTCCCATACAAAGAACTCATCTCCTCTTATATGTTTCTTTCTCTTGAAGACTTTATTCAGATTATAGTTTATTTGCATCTCTTTTCTAAGTAGTTATTGCATCTTTTGTGATTTTGACGAAGATTCTTAACTAGTTTCGTTTGGTATGACGTATCAAATTGTTGATGATCAAGTTGGACTTAATGTTCACTAATTCATTCTCCCAAATGCAATAAGAGTAAATGTTATTATTTACCTAAGAAATTTTATTGTCGTTGAATGCAAGTGTATATATGATAACTTTCCAAACCTCAAAGTAGTTGTGAAATTACATAAACATCATCTATATACATTTAATAATATATAAAAGAATATGTGGGATTCATTATATATATATAAAGTGAGCTACAAACATACTTGAATCTTCACGTATATGCCTATGATTTATATTCATATGATGACCCAACTATCATCTGAATGGTAGAAAGCATAGGTTGTTCATATGCTTTAACTATTATTTGTTTCATCATTAGTTTGGAGAAGTTGATATACATTTGTATTTTTGATATTTCAACAAAAAAAATCATATGGCTGGTATTGCTGGAATTTTTAGAGACAGTAAAGGGAGGTTCTTATTTGCTTTTGGAATCATATGTATTCATTGGGATATTGGTTTGCTTGAGCTCATGGCTATTCGAGCAATGAAATTGTTCCATAAATCTTGGAAGTTTGAAGCTAAAGGGATTGTCATTATAGGGGACAATCAAAATGTGATCAAGCACCTGCAAAGATCGGTGAAGAAAGATCAGCACAACAAGGATAATTTGGAAGATTTGTCTTTCTTGGAGGATTTCGGTATGTTTCATTTTCATTGTGTTCCTAGGAATTGTAATCGTTTAGCAGACTTTTGTGCTAAATTGGCTTTAGTTGATAATTTTGTTTGGGAGGATCTTAGTGATATCATGATCCCTCCTTTGTTTTTTTCTTTGCTTAAAGAGGAATGTGATAGGTATTCTATCACTTCCTAGGTTGTATCCGTTTTTAGGTTTTTAATTACTGCCTTTGGCATTTTCAAAAAAAAAACAAAAAAAATCATGTGTATATCTTCCCCTTTTTTTATTTATTTAAAACTCTTGTGGTTAATAAATAAGGCTATTATTGTCTTTTGTGATGGTTCAACATATGTTAATTTCTTATAACATGTTTATTTGTCTAATGAAAGAATTTATTTCATACTAAATTTGGATGATTATATATTTACCCATTCTCTGACATTCAATATATTCCGCTTCTTATCAAATTAAATTGTAATTAATATAATTACCAATCTTCTTGCTCAAACATAAGAAATTATTTTTTCTTAATTTGCATTTTTTCTTAAGATTAAATATCTTATTATCTGAAATAATACATTGTTATTATCTTATATTCAAGTGTATTTAATAATTTTTTTTATTCATGGTTGGAATAAAGGACAATGGAGATGTGAAGTTTTCATGAAAATAATATTTGCCTTGACATCCTTTTTTAACTATAAGATACATTTTAGCATTTCTTGTTAGATGTGTATATATATTTCTTTGCTAAGGAAGTTCTGAAAAAATTTGTTGATCTTGAATCTTAGCATATTATATTATATTTAATGAATATTAATTAAAATTGTGTCATCTACATGTCTACTCTTATTCCAATATTAAACAAATGATAATTAGAATGAAGAATTTGTATGTATAATTTTGCATAGCTATTAAATATAAACTTGACATCAAGGAATTAAGACAACTTCATTTATTTCTTTTCTTCATCTTCTTTGAAGATCGCACAAGAATATCGCACAATTAAAGGAGAGATGTTATATGTGTTCTTCAAGGAGATTTGTTTTTCTTAAATTAATATTTTCTAATAAGTTTATTTGATGAGTGGAAATGTTGTTGGATAATACTTGTGTTATGTTAAAAAGAGTTTCATACTTTATTGTTGTTGTGTTGAAAGTTGAGTTTAAAAAATGGGTTTTGAAACTTAATTTTCTTTGGGAGAATTTAACTTCTGGAATTTTAGTTTTGAGAACAAACACGTCATTATAAATGATATATCACTTTAGAAATAAAATATAACATCATCTAATGGGTTCAGATTACAAAATGTTAGGGTTGACATATATATTTTTTAGTCAAATTGATTTGTTGCTTATTTTAAGAGTTGAATAAAAGTTTTTTAAAATTTAGAACATCTTTTAGACTTTTGGAACTATTTGAAATATTTTAATTCATTTATTAGGGGTCATAAATTAACTTTTTTAATTAATGTTAATTTCTTGAGTTTGAATATTTTTCCTGAATAATAGACCATTGGATGAGTAATTAGACAATTAGTTTGCTGGAATTAGATTTTTCTACATTAAGTTATGAAGTTTTGAGCTATAATTGACCAAATTATTCAATTTTTGGCTTTTGACTTGATTATAGAGGCTTAACATTATTTAAAAACATTAGACCTTAAATGGAGTTGAATGGCTTTGAGTTTGCTAAATATGGAATTTTTTGAAATTAGATATGAACTTTTAAAGTTTGATATTTAATTAAAATTTTAAATGATTGTAATTAAAGTGCTTTTAATAATTTGAATCCAAACTTATTCCAAACTTCTTTAAATCACTCCCAAAGGCTAGTAAGGACTCAAGGGAGTATTCTCAAGTGTTTGAAATTTTTAATTATTTTTAATTAATTGAATTAATTAAATTTGTTGTATTTAAAATTAAATTGAACTTACTAATTAAGTCCAGTTATGGAACTTTTAATTTTCTTAACTTAAGGGTTTAATTCTAGTTAGTTTGAGATATTATTTTAATGTTTTGAATTAAATTTGAATTTATTATAATTTTTAGAAGCATTGAACTTAGTTAAATATTTATTTTTAGATTATTTATACATTTGACTTAATGTTCTTGAAAATTAGTGAGCACTTATCTTAAGGTTGGTAGTGTCAATATGTTTAAGTATTGTGAATTTCATCCCAAAATGATGTATGTATGAATCCTATATTTGACTAAGTTTGACACAATCATTGATTATTATCCTTAATGTCAATAAAGTTTGATAGGTTTAGAATAACTGTTCTCTAACCCTTTGACATACACATTTCAATACCATCATAGTAATCAATAGCAATAGAAAATGTCCTAATACCATATGGAATGATTTATCGTGAATTATTGAAGTTGTATATTACATAGTGACCTATGAATTTAATAATTAATTTCTAAAGCGTTGAATGTATCAAATTTGATTGAGAGTATTAGAATATGTGAGAGACATCACCAATTAAAACTCTATCCAATTTTGGGTCATAATCATGCATAATTTTGAGCGTTATTTATAAAAGACGTTAAACTATTATGAAATTTTGATAAGGATGTTAAGCCTAAGTGAACTTGTCCATAGAAACACCAAGAGGGGGTGAATTAGTGAATTTAAAAACTAATTGTTTAATTTAAAAAAAAAGACTATATTATTGAATTTTTTTTAATATTTTAAAAACAAGTTGCAATTATCACTTAGTGCAGAAGCAAGACAAATTTATCAAAAAGTGAAAATAACAATGATAAATTGCTAACTAGTACAACTAAGCATTGATTAGGATTTTTATAAATAAGTTATAATGAAATTAAGGTGCAAAAAATAAAATGCAAAAAAATTGAAATCAGAATAAACACACTGGACATTTATAGTGGTTTAGTAAAAAAATGACGTATGTCCACTCCCTAGAGTCCTCTACTATGAGTATTGCACTATCACTATAGTGTCTCTAATTTTTCCCCTGCAAAAACATAGAGAAGCCCTTACACAAATCACTTCCACCCAACCCAGTGCAGTGGAGAGAAAGAAGCTTTATCACCCTCCAGGCGATTCTAGCAAACCTTCTATCTCTTTCTCCCTGCTGGAGAAGGGAGAGTACCTGGAACTCCTTTCTCACCCTCCTGGTGATGAAGGAGAACCATGTCCTTAAAATGAAGAATTTCTCCCTAGAGCCACCCAATAAACCTCGATAGACACTTGGAATAATAAGGAAAGACAATTGATTGGAGAAACTATGTGATCCCCTAAAACTACTTTTCACTCACACACAAGCTCTATCTCTTCTTCCCAAAGCTCTCCAAGTTCTTTTTTAGAAAGGTCCCTCTCAAGAATACTCAACATCAAAAGACTTTGAAATAAGTCACTAAGAGATAATAAATACAATGCCTTACAAAAAAGCCATATGTTCAATTCTTATAACTCTGATCATCCAGTATAATTAGTTTAAAGTACTCCTATTAGTATTGCACAAATCTCTTGGTGTGCTAAGATCAATTTAAAAATTGAGATGATCATCCAGGATAATTTGGATCATCATCCAGTATAATTAGTATAATAACTAAGATTATTATCCTGTAAGAATTGTGATGATTAAATTCTTATCCTATGCAAGAATTGAGTCTTACAGTGTGATTAGTCAAATAATTTATTACAATTTTATTGAATCAACTAATCCAAATTATTTTCATAATCACATGATTAATTTAGACAAGATTTAATTACATCATATAATATCATACGTATCATTGAGTACGATGAGTACAAAATTTGTATTTCAAAATATTTCCAAAATATTGATTAGCAGCTAGGATCCTGAATTTAAATTGATTGCCTTACACAATATACATCATATAGTATATTTTTTTTTATTTTGAATTAATTATTATAATTATACATTTTAATCATTTTTTGATTAGTTTATCATATAATAACATATGGATTGTATAGTGCGATTAGTTAAAAAAAAAAAATTTTTTGATGTTTTCATTAAATCACTCCCTTGATTATGTGTGTTCATGGTTACCAAGTTTAGTATCCACCAAATTTTATGATTTAACTCAAGAAATGTAAAAATATATAAGATTGAAAATATAAATTCTTTATGGTATAATTAACCCTATTTTACCAAACTTGAGCTGATCAAACATGCAAGTGATGGTTGATCGAAAATGTTAATGCTTAAGAAAAATTTTTATGCAATAATAGCAATTAAAAAAAGATAACACAGTAACAAATCCATTAATATTTATCATTATCAAAATCATAAGGCTTGGGTACATATTTGCAATAATCTCTCCCTTTTTAATGATGGCAAACACTATTGGTAAATATTTCAAATATATTTTTGTTATTTACTAAACTCCACATATTTTTTGAAGAATTGCATATTGGATTAAAGGAAAAAAATAATTACAAAAGTCTAAGTGATATAGGATCTATCACTTTCCTCCTTTAACAAAGAATAAAAAGTAGGAGGAACCTTATTAAATTCTAGAACATCCCAAAGGAAATTACCTCTTAAACCATGGTTAGCACACCAATGAGCTAACTTATTACAGTTTCTATTAACAAAGTGAAACATAATATCCTCAAAGTCTTTAAGAAAGTCCAAGTCCTCTCTAGAAGCTTTATCTAATAGACAATTGTCCACCTTTGTCAAGTTCTGAAAATGAGACATAACATTGGCATTGTCTCCTTCCACTATTATGCCTTTAGCATTGATCATCCAATCTTCTATGAATTTGTCGAATGACCGAATAGCCATCCTTTCAAGTGCTCCAATATCCCAATGCATAAGAGAAAAACTGAAGGATAAAAGCATTTTACCTTTGTGGTCTCTAAAGATACCACCAATTTCAGCTTCATTAGAGCATTGTAAAGAAGCATCTATGTTTATTTTGATCCATCCGGGTGGAGGGGGATGCTAAGAAGAAAGAATAAGCTCATGCTGGTTAGCATCCCAGTGGCCCAAATGAATATAAGAAAAAAAAGTATAATCATAGGTAATGGCATTTGTTATAATTATGCTATCTTCTATCTCTTTTCCTTCATGGATTAACAAATTTCTACTCTTCCAAGAGTTAAAGACTAAAGAACAATAGAGATTCTGTAAAAAAGGATTGACCTCTCTTTGTTTTTTCAAAAAAGAGACAACATCATTCAAATCATTGAGGATAGGTACCTTAAAACCCCAGCTATTGGTCTTTTTGATAAGCATTTTCAGTTTCAAGCAATTAGAAGCTATATGCTTACCATCTTCAATTAAAAGACATCCTCTAAGACAAAGGTTGCATCTAATCAACCTTCTATGTGACGAAAAATCCGTGGTGGGTAGAGCATTTTTTAAAAGTCTCCACCAAAAATGAGAAACACAAGGGTTTATTTTAAGCTTTTTGAAGCAGCTCCAAATATTTAAAAAAAGGATGTCAACCTCAACTTTATCAAATTTAGCATTTTTAACCAAAGTTGAGATTTTTTTACCGGAGTGTGTATTTAATAACTCCAATTTGTCTTCAAGAATATCCCTTTCAATTTTCAGGTTGCAAATAAGCTTGACTAGTTCATCCCCAAAGTATTTTCGAAGTTCTTCTATGTTCCAAACCTCTCTCGTGATGAAGCTTTATAGATTAGTAATGTTATCAATCTCTATAGAAATAAATGTAGGCCAACTTTCCAATCTTCTATCAAATAACCAAATGTCCTTCATGATATTTATGGATACCCCATCTTTAATGTTCCACCTCACAATTTGATTTAAAGCTTTAGCTCCACTAAGTAATAATTTCCAAGTTGAAGATGTGTTCTGTCTTCTTACCTCCTCACAGCCAATTCTACCATATCTAGATGAAATAGTTCTGCTAAGCAACGTATTAGGCTCATTTAAGAATTTCCAAACCAATTTAGCTCTAAGAGGTTCTACAGAGTCAACTGCAAAATGTATGCCAAGTCCTCCATGGTTTTCCGGTTTGCATACTTCTTTCCAAGCTACAAAGTGCAAACCGTTATTACCATCACATTTATTCCAAAGGAACTCTCTGCAAAATCTATCCAGTTTTTTAAGTACAGACGACGGCACCAAAGCTAAAATAGAGTAGAAGACGTGTAAAGATTGAATCACATATTTGATGAGGGTAATTCTACCAGCTGTTGAAATGAATTTCTTACCCCATACATCCATTTTACTAGCAGCTCTTTCCAAAATATTTGAAAAATCTGATGCCACAAGCCGTCTGAGAGTTATTTTAATTCCCAGATAACTAAACTCTTTGACATCCTTGATTCCCAATAGCGAACAGATACTTCTCCTTCTTCTTCTATTCATATTTTTGCTGAAAATGATGGAAGATTTGTTAACGTTAATAACCTGCCCTGTCCAGCTGCAATACTCCACCGTAAACTTCTTAATTTTCTTTATATTTTCTACTTTAGTGTTTGAGATAATTAAGATGTCATCGGCATAGAGTAAGTGTGAGATTCTGGGAGCCAAAGGAGCAATCTTTAAACCCAAATTTCTCCTTTTGGAAATAAAAGCTTTTGTGAGTAATTGAGAGCAGAGAATGAAAAGATATGGGGATAAAGGGCACCCCTGTCTAAAGCCTCTAAACCATTTTAAATTCATGCCCATCACTATCTAAATCACCTATAATTATTTAGAACTCCTTAAATACTTTTTCTTCAAGTATTTGTGTGCAATAATTAGTTCAACATGTTTTTTATTTAATGCATCAAGCCCATCAAGTAAAGGCATGTGATTTTTATATAAGCTAAAATGTTTATTTATTAAACAAGTACACTATTTTTTCATAGTAAAGTAAGTGTTTAAACTACTATATATTTTTCTTGAGCTTCATATATGAATTATGAATTTTCTTTGATAAATCTCACATACCTCCACTTGATTAGAATGATTAAAATTATTATCTTCAATGAGGCACAAATTATTTACCTCATATTCTATTTCTATTTTTGATTATTCTAAAGCGGAGTATGCCCAAAATACGTTCTAAGTTCATTGCTTAACCTTTTTAAACCTTTTGCTTTCTTCATCCTTCTCCTTAATTGGGTGATTTTTTAGGTTGGGGCGATCCATCCTCAAGTGCCTTGGCTTCCACCACTGAAAATAAATATTTTTATAATATGCCTTAGAATTCATATTCAATTTGCCTTTATTCCATTGCTGATGGTGCTTCTATTTTCTTCTTAGGATGCTTTTAAATTTCCATGTCATTAGTGTTATGTAATCCTCTCCTTCCGCTGCAGAGCTCTCACTTTCTGACTCATTTTCCTTTAGAGCTACCACTTTTTCCTTCTTTATATCTCTTGCATCCTACAATCTTTAACTTACACCTTGCTCATAGACAATAAGTGGCCTAATAAGTTATCTACGGAATAAATTTTAAGATCCCTTGATTAACAAATGTTGGTTTCCTTAGCATCATAGTTACTAGGTAAAAATCTAAGAATTTTGTTTGCTTTCTCAATGTTGGAAAGTTCTCTCCCTAAACCGTGCAAAAATGTTATGATATATATTAGGCTAATGTACTTGTCTGAAATTATTTCACTAGTTTTCTTGCAAAAGAGATAATAATTATGCAATGGAATGTTCAGCTTAGATTATTTAACGTCATTGGTCTCCTCATATGTGATTCATAATTTTTTTCAGATTTCCTTTCCAGTGTTACAAGTAGAGAATCTCTTATAATATTTTGACTTAAGAGGAAACAAAAAATAGTTCAAACATTTTGCATTCAATTAAGTTAAGTCTCTATCCTCATTGCTCCATTCATTAATTGGTAACTCAATTTTAATGCCATTGAAAAAATGAGATTGTGTAGAGTAACCCTCTTGTACCAAAAACCACATGCAAAAATTGATAGATTGCAAGAAAGTAGACATGAATATTTACAAGAAATTAAATGGTATGTTTTCAAACAAAGGTGGATAAGAAATAGAGGAACCTTCTGCACTGTTCCTATTTATGAAATGTACCATGGACCATTTTCCTTTAGGTGTTTTAAAAAACTTTTTGGGTGTACCGCTCTGATACCAATTAGAAGTTCAATAAGGATGTTAAGCCTAAGTTAATTTTTCCCTAGGTACACCAAGAGGGGGAAAATTGGTGAATTTAAAAACTAATTTCTTATTTTAAAAAACATAGATAATATTTTTGGATTTTTTTAATATTAAAAAATAAGTAGCAATTATCCCTTAGTACCGATGCAAGATGAATTTACCAAAACTTGAAAATAAAAATGATGAAATTTTAATAAGTAAAGATATGAATTGAGTACGATTTTCATCAAGTAGTTAAAATGAAATTAAGGTGCAATAAGTAAAATGTGAAAAATAGAAATCAGAATAAACACACTAGAGATTTATAGTGGTTTGATCAAATAATGACCTACGTCCACTCCCTAGAATCCTCAACTCTAAATATTGTACTATAACTATAGTGTATCTCCTATTGCCACCACGGCAAGGTGGAGAACCCCTTGCAGAAATCACTTCCATAAAGCTCGATGCGGTAGAGAGCCGAAAGCTTTGTCACCCTCCAAGTGATGGAAGCAAACTTTAAGTTTTCTTTCTCCCTCACATAGAACGTAAATTGCCTTAAATTCCTTTCTCACACTCCTGGTGATGGAAAATAATGACTTCCTTAAACTAAAGAATTTCTCCTTAGAGCCACCCAATAAAACTAAACAGAAAGGTGGAGGAATAAGGCAAGACACTTGCATAGAGTAATCGTGTGATCCCCTCACCCTTCATCTTCCTCACAAACAAGCATTCCCTCTTCATCCTAAAGCTCTTTTAGTTTTTTTTTCAAAGCTCCTTCTCAAGAACACTAAGTATCCAAAGGCTTTAAAATAGGTTAATGAGTTCATCTTTCTTTAGTTATCACAATCAGTCATTTTAATATTTTTCTTATTAACTAATCCTATAGTATGATATGAATTTTATATTATGATTAGTTCATAAAATCTAACTTTTGATATTGTCACTAACACGCTCCCTTGAGTGTGTGTGGATGGTTACCAAGCTAACTATCCACTAAAATATATGATTTAACATAAGAAAGGTAAAAATACATAAGAATTTAAAATACATACTCTTCAAGACATACAACCCTAATCTACCTAATCATGAGCTGATCAAACTTATAAGTGTACGGTGGAATTAAGATGTTTGCGTGAAAGAAAAATAAATATGCAATAATAGCAATTAATAGGAGATAACATAATAAGAAATTCTAAACTAATTACATGGTAAAATAAAGATTAAGAGTAGCGGGACCAGGATCATCTAAATCTAATAGAATGAATAAATGATCCTAATTTCATCTCTCATATAAGACCAACCAAAAATTCTAAACTCATTTTCTTTTAGTTTATCATGAAATAATGAATCAAGTGACTTTAGAATTTGAATAGAGGTAGAATAGGAGTCCATAAATAATGTGAATTTTTTTTTCAAATCCATTGATGCAATGGTTAGAATGTTATTTAAGAACCAAAATAATAACCTAGGGTTGAAGGCTTATGTCTACACAAAAGATTTGAGATGATGGAAAAGGGTACGTTCTTCTCATTGGGAGATCCTTCATAACTTCTATGATGACTTCGAGGCCATTTGAGGTCTGGATGAGATATTGAAGGAGATGGGATGAAGTCATATTTAACTCACCATCGGCAACATCAAAATGATGGGAAACCACCAAGGAAATGTTTCTATAGCTCTAGGAAGCATAAGTATAACTTCTAAATGGGTTAGAGAGTGAATGAAATATAAATAGGTTTAGGGTTTAGATTTTTTGTCAATTAGCCATATTACAGGAGTTGGAATTGAGAGGGATAGTTAGGATTGATCAGGCTTTATGAATGGATGTTAGACACATATTCCTTGTTGTTGGATCTTAGAGAGGGATGTTGCCTCAAGCAAAAATAACCCAAGGTTTTTCTAATGCATAGGGGACCACTGCCCCATCTCAGGCCAAAGGGATGGTTGGGATGGGTTTAAACAAGTATTAGGAATGCTCTAGACTCCATTGAGTGAGCTACATGGGATGGGTTGGGGAAATGGGTCAGGACAAGCTTGTTGATTAGCTAAACCATTTCATGGATTGGAGCTAACTATTTGACCAATCAACTAGCCCTTGCCAGCTGGGATTGGATTTTGGTGGCTTGTAGGTTCTACTAAAGGAAATGGCTAGAGGTTTAGGGAAATAGAGTTATGAAAAATGGATGTTTGACCAAACAGGCTTATTTAATAGTTTGGTTAACATTTTTGACTAATAAATTGGTCAAAGAAGGGGGTAAACTTTATATAGCATGTGGGGGCTATTTAAGTAATTTGCGTGGATTCTTGGTGGCTAGATTTATCATATAAATGAAGAAGTCTGTTGTTGTGGATATGTTTTCTTGATTTATGATTTTGATGATAGAAAACACACTTATTTCTCTACAACTGCCTTATCAACTTCCATTTTTAGGTCCACAAGATTAGATTGCAATTTGAAATTAGCTCAAGATTAGGTAGACTAGGTCTGAGTCAGTTTGTACCCTTTTTCCTTTCTTGAGTCTATAATAATTGGTGTGGCTCATGATGCTTTGTAACTTTATACACACGCACCTTGGAATATTTTCTGACTATTCCCTAGAGTTTACTATTTTTAGTAACATCGGCCAGGTCGATATTTATATCGGCCTGGACGATCGGTTCAAAAGTAGAAACCCTAATTAGGGCATCCTCATTAAGGTAGCCATCATTAAGACGATCGGCCTGGATGATACTTGTATCGGCCAGAACGATGGGCTCAATTAAGAAAGAATCAGTCACCATGATCAATTAAAGTATTCTTTATTTTAGGAAATTAGCTAGGACGATATCCACATCATCCGGGACCATCTAACTCAATTATGCCTAAATTAATCTGGTATCTATAGAAAGCATTAAAGGCTTATTGATTCGATCACATCGGCCGAACCGATAACAGGATCGACCAGGACGATGGCCTAGATGATTAACATCAGCCAACATCTATTCAGGGAGATATTCTGGGTGATTGTGCTTGGTTTTAAACTAATCAGCCAGGATGATATTGTATTGGCCTGGACGATGTAACCAATTTTCTTCTGATCGTCCCAAATCATCTCGGGCAGATTGAGCTTAATTTGTACTAATCAGCTAGGATGATATTCCTATTGGCCTGTATGATAAAGTTAGTAAGTTGCATTAATGAGCTCGTTTTGAGATATTCTATTTAAACTTTTGACTAGGCACATTTGTAAGTGTCTTTGGAAGCCATTATAGCTTCATTCTTTTGGGGAAAACTTGAAGAGAGAGCTTGAAAGGGAGTGAGGAATGGGTGAAGTCTGAGAGAGGGAGAAGATCCTGTGAGGGGGGACTCAAGTGAGTGTGGAGGAGGATTCCACACGTTTGCTCCGGCAGGCTTGCACTTTAATAATGTCGAATTCAAGGCTTGTCTTGAGGGAAGTTCAGCAAAGACGAAGATCTCTTTGGTGTCAAAGGACCCGGCGACTCCGCTGCACCGATGAAGGTGGAAGTGATTTTGTAAGGGCTTCTCAGCCTAGCTGTGGGGGCTAAAGGAGAGATACTTAGAATAGTGCAATACTTGAAGGGTGCCTCCAAGGAGTGGACGTAGGTCAAGGTTTGACCGAACCACTATAAATCTGATGTGTTCTTTCCTTTATTATTTTTGAATTTATTTTTTAGTATTGTGTTTTCTCTATGGTGAATCTTGGTTTGTGTTTTTTATCGAATGATTTATTTTAAAATATCAATTTTGGTTAGCCTTGGGACTAGTTCATAAGGGCCTAACATCCCTAACAAACTTTCAAGTGGTATCAGAGCGAGATTCATAAAAATAAGTTTTTGAAATCTTTTGAATTTGCAATCCATGGCTAATTTTTCTAATCGTAATATTATGGAAGGTTATTCAATCACCAGACCACCTTTATTTGAAAATATTACATTTGATTTTTGGAAAATTTGCATGTCTACTTTCTTGTAATCGATTGAATTCATATGTGGCATATGATTTTAACTGGTTATTCTATACTGTCTCGTATTTTAGATGGAATTAAAACTGATATTCCTTTTAATCAATGAAGTAGAGAAGAGAAAATCAATGCTCAATTGAATACAAAATCTTTAAACTATTTTTTCTGTGCTTTAAATTTTGAAGATTGTATGTTAGTTTCAATGTGCACATCTGGTAAGGAAATTTGGGATAAACTACACACCATATACGAAGGCACTAGTGAGATTAAGAAATCTAAGTTGAATATGTTAATGCATTATTATGAAATGTTTTCCATGAAACCTTATGAAATGATCTTGGACATGTATACTAGGTTTATTCAAATTGTGACGTCATTGCACGCTTTTGATAAAGAATTTTCAAATTTCGATAAAGTTAATAAAATCCTTCATTCTCTACTGGATAAGTTTGATGCTAAAGTTATTACTATTTGTGAATCAAAATATTTGAATGAATATTCTATTGATAATTTGATTATCTCACTCATTGCGTACGAGCAAAGTTTGGGTCAAAGATTTTGGGATGCCGATGAAACGATAGTGCTAAAAGCTGAAGATACGGAAAAAGGTAGCTTACTTGGTGACAAATGCAATGACTTGACAAGAAAATTAAAAAGCTCACCAAAAGCATAAGCATCAACAAAAGTGGAATAAATGTAAAAATGGTAAGAATGTTAATATTTCTTCTGACATTATTTGCTTTGGATGTAGGAAGCCTGGACATATGAAAAATCAGTGCCCGAATTTGAGAATTCTTCCTGCAAAAGAAAAGGGTAAAGCAAAGCAAATTATAAACTGGTGAAATAATGAAAAGCAAAAATTTTCTTGGGCAGATCTTTCTTCTGAATCATCTGATTAGGAGCAAGATGATGCTTAAATTGTTTTGTGTGTACTTTTTATGTTTGCATGTTTTGTTTGTTCTTTTATTTTTGTGATTTTCTATTTTTATTTATTTATTTTTTCCTTTCTTTTCTTTTTTCGTTGAATTTTTTTATGTGTCTTTTCTGATCTAACACACGTTCACCTTTCTAAAAATAAAAAACCTACCTCTTATTTTTTTCTTAAATTCTTAAGAAAAATGTGTTTGACTTCTCTAAAAACATTCAAAGGAAGGAAACTCATATTTTTTTACTCTCAATATCTGTTTCCTAAAAAAGATTATTCTACTTTTGATTTAAAATCTTTTTAATATTTTAAATTAGTTTTAGAATCTAAATTTTTTTAACTCCCTACATTTTATTTATCACATAGAGATCTTTTGCAAGTTATTGAATATAACTCATAATTTTCTTAATCAAGAAATTCTCTTTGTCAATAGGATGGGTTTGATTTTGTTTTTAAGAATTCAGAAAGGTAGTATATTCAAAAAAATTGGCCAATGATGCCAAAAATAAAAGATGCGCAAAGACGCCAAATTGAAAAAAAGTGAATACACAAAGTGTATCAAAAATCAAAAGATGCGCAGTGTGCCAACCAATTGTCAAGAAGCATAAAATGAGCCCACAAAATTTAATGCTTACCATTCTTGTACTTCTTAAAGCTTAAGAAAACCCTTGATACTTTTGATACTTTATTTTGAAAATCTTGATTCCTGATTCAACAATTCGTGTATTAATCTTCTATTAGATATATTTTTTGGAAGGAGTTTTAAAAAATGATTGTTTCTTTCTCTAATTTATTTCACGATTTAGATATTTAAATAATTTTTTTTTGAGCCTTTAAAAGAAATTGAGTTTGGATTATGAAATTCTAAATTTCTAACCTTTTTTGGGCTATGCGTTGTCAATATAATTCTACTAAGTTTTTGATTAAAAATAAGAGGTAAATTTCTCATTTTAAGAATATTTATTTTGTTCACTAGATCAGAGATCATTTTTTTCTCTTAATCATTTTTTTATTGTTTGTGCGCTTTCTCTTTTTGATAATGTCAAAGGGGGAGAATGTACTGTTGAATTTGTATCATTTTTCTTATATTTTTTTTGAAAAAAAAAATTAAAAACAACAATTTTTTTATCTCCCCAATTTTTAAAGTTTTATTTTAGTGAGGGGGAGATTAGGAAATAATGTTTTCTTTGTTGCAAATTCAAATAGTAATGTTTGCCATCAATTAAAAGGGGGAGATTATTACGGATCTGTTTTCATGGTTTATAATTTTGATGATAGCAAACACTCTTATTTTCTACGATTGCCTTATCAACTAACATTTTCAGGTCCACAAGATCAGACTGCAATTTGGAATCAACTCAAGATTGGGCAGACTAGGTCTGAGTCAATTTATACCCTTTTTCCTTTCTTGAGTCTATTGTAATTGGTGTGGCTCCTAACGCTATGTAACTTTGCACACACGTACCTTGGAGTATTTTTTGACTGTTTCCTAAAATTTACTATTTTTGGTAACATCGGCTGGGAAAATATTTATATCTGTCTGGACCATCGGTTCAAAAATAGAAACTCTAATTAGGGCATCCTCATTAAGGCAGCCGTCATTAAGCCGATCGGTCTGTACACTACTTGTATCGGCCAGAATGATAGACTCAATTAAGAAAGAATTAGCCGCCATGATCAATTAAGATATTCTTTATTTTAGGAAATCAGCTAGGATGATATCCTCATTGTCCTGGGTGAACTAACTCAATTATGCCTAAATTAATCTGGTATATATAGAAAGCATTAAAGGCTGATTGATAAGATCACATCGGGCGAGCCGATCGCAGGATCGACTAGGACGATGGCCTGGACGATTAACATCGGCCAGCATATATTAAGGGCGATGTTCAGGATGATTGTACCTAGTTTTAAACTAATCGGCCAGGATGATATTATAACATCATAGATGATGTAACCAATTTTCTTCTGATCGTCCCAAATCATCCCATGCTGATTGAGCTTAATTTGTACTGATCGGCCAGGATGATAAAAGAGGCAAGTTGCATTAATGAGCTTATTTTGAGATCTTCTATTTAAGCTTTTAACTATGCACTTTTGTAAGTGTCTTTGGTAGCCATTATAGCTTCATGATTTTGGGGGAAACTTGAAGAGAGAACTTGAAAGTGAGTGAGGAACGGGTGAAATCTGAGAGAGGGAGAAGATCTTGTGAGGGAGGAATCAAGGGAGTGTGGAGAGGGATTCCACACGGTTGCTCTGGCAGGCTTGCACCATAATACCGTCGGATTCAAGGCTTGTCTTGAGGGAAGTTCACCAAAGAAGAAGATCTCTTTGGTGTCAAAGGACCCGGCGACTCCACCACACCGGGGAAGGTGGAAGTGATTTTATAAGGGCTTCTCTGCTTAGCTGTGGGGGCTAAAGGAGAGACACTTAGTTTAGTGCAATACTTGGAGGGTGCCTCCAAGGAGTGGACATAGGTCAAGGCTTGACCGAACCACTATAAATATGGTGTGTTCTTTCCTTTATTATTTTTGTATTTATTTTTTTGCGTTGTGTTTTCTATGTGTTGAATCTTTATTTGTGTTTTTGATCGAATGATTTATTTTAAAACATCGATTCACCCCTTTTTGGTTAGCCTTGGGATTAGTTCATAAGGGCCTAACATCCCTAACAAACTTTCATCTTTGCATTGGTAGATTTGACCACCCATGGTGGTTTGACTAGGTTAAAAACCTTGATGATGGTTCTCATGATTGGTTTAGGGATGTTTGAAGCATGCATTAGAATGAGATTGATGGGGTTTGTTGTTTTCTTTTATTGGATTCAAGGGATTTTTTCAAGTTAACATCAGTTTACAAGGCTTAGGTCCAGTTGACCAAGTCAATTGTTAATAAGGTAAAGGTGATCAATCACATTGAAATCACTAAGACAGGTGTTTAGGGAAGTTTGGTGAGGATTAGAATTTATTTGATGATGAATTTAAAGGTGATTGATGTTTAAAGATCAACTGAATATCTTGAACTAGCTCAATTGTTTGGGGAGGGTTAGAGTTTATTTTTTGATGAATTAAAAGGTGATTGATGTTTAAAGATCAACTGAATAGCTTGAACTAGCTCAATTAATTATCCCAATAAATCATTATCTCATAAGGTTCATGATGATTGGTTTATACATAAGGCTCCTAGTAAAGTGATTTGAATGTGATTGTAGTCATGAAGGCATGTGCACTGTGCATAGCAGTGCACTGAGCCACCAGATTGTAATATATTTTGGAGATTTGGAAATTGAATGATTACTTGAAGTTTTGATTAATGAATACAGGTTGATTAAAATTTAATTGAATTTTGAATTGATTACATGCTGGATGATTGATGTTTAAGTGATGTTGTGATTGATTGACTGTTTGGTTGAGAGATTGGAGATTAACTATGATTTTGATTGATTCAACTTGATTGAATGCTAAAGATTGAGATTTTATTTAATGATGATTATAAGATGGCTGGAGATGTTGATTGATTGGTAACTAGAAATTTGATTGAATGTTAATAAAATTTAATGGTCAATCTAGTCAACCATTATTTACTTGGTAAAAAAGGTCAAACCAAGGGTTGGGGCTAGGCTCAACAAGTTTGATTAGATCATTGGAGACTAATAGAGGATGTCCCTTGGACTAGAAAGGTCATTTCAGTCAAAATGACTATGTAGACCAATAAGGAGCTATTTTGTCAACTAGGATTGACTTGGTCAACCATGTAAAACCAAGGCTTAGGTTTGAGGCCAATAAGTTTAAAATAATATTTAAGACCCAATGGAAGTGGTTCCAAGCAATGGTGAAGTAATTTGGGTTGAAATGACTATTCAAGCCCTTAAAGGGTAATTTAATCAAAATAAGTTGACTTGGTCAACTAGGTTGGACAAGGAAAAGATTTGAGTCCAATGCATTCCTAATGGTTTTTAGAAAGAATTAATGGAAGTTTTAGGGTATGATTTTACTGATCCATGTTGAAGTTTGAATGAAACTTCAATTTTACCCTTAAAGGAAATTTTTGTCATTTTGACCACCAATCAATTAAGGGTCAAATGTAATCCACCAAAAATCAATTTAATGTTGAGCATGTCCTAACAAAGGTTATGTATATTATTAAAGGTCTTGGGAAAGCTCTCAAGGTCAAAATTCATAGGGTGGAAACTCATGTGGCAAAGGCTATAAATATTTGAAGGTTTTACAGTCTTTCAAAATAAATTTAGTTTCTAGAGCTAAGAGTTTTGAATTGAGCTCAATTTTTTAGGGCAGACCCTAGGGACATGTCTAATTAATATACAATTAACATATCATTAATTAGGGGTAATTTGATTGAGTTTTGAAAAGATTGAAAAATTACTCAAAAAGGTTTTCTAGAAAAGGGTCCTTAACCCTACATTTTTTTCTGAATTCAGGATTCGAGCAAGAATTTGAATTTAATTAATTAAGTTTAAAATTACCATATAAATAACGATCAATTGCTTAACTATTAAAGATTTGATAAGATTGAATCTTGATTCGAGGCTGGGTAGAAATTGTTTTTGGAGCAAACCCATAGTAGGGCCTACGTGTTAATAAAAAAAGGGGTACAAGTACTTAAGAGGATTTCTTGCTCACTACTACTTAAAAGAGATACAAAAGAAAAAAAAAAGAAAACCTAAGAGCTGGCTATCCCCATTAAGCATGAGTACAAGATTACCAAATAGCATTCTAACAACTAAAATTTAAAAGGAAAAGGAATCAAGAGTCAGCTCGGCCTTTCCAATCAAAATAGTATCCTGCACAAAATGAGCACTAGTCTCCAAAAACCTATAAAAAAGGCCAATAGGGACACTAAAGAAAGGAATTAACAAAACCAAAATAGAAATAACAAAACAAGAAAAATTACTAAAGAATTGGATCCAACTATCGATTAGAAAAAGGTAATGTCATTTGAAATTATAGTGAATAATATTGAACCTGAGTAGAGTGTCAACCAAAGTGAACACAACATAAACCAGTCTAATAAAATGATCAAGACAATAGTGGATAGTATATAAATTGTTATCCATTTATGACAAGAAGCAACAGTTGTTTGAAGGCCCGTTATTTCACAAGAACACATTAATCTTTAAATAGTCACCGCACCAAGTGAAAAGACAAAACACCACAAAAAAGGGTGCCAACCAGGTAACAATACCATAGGAACATGATAGAATTAAACCCATGATAAATGGTCTATTGCAAAAAACCCTAGCAAAGGGATAGGCTATTAGAGCTTAGGAAGTTACAAAAAAGAAGCCATTACTTGGGTAACCTAAATGCCGCTCAATCCAACGACCGAAAATAATTAGCCACAACTGAATGCTCAGAATAGATTTAAAGTAAAAGAGGTATGCAGAATAAAGGCCCAAAATAGCTAAAATAACCTCCAAATACAAAATTCCCAAGTAAAGAAAAAGGCCCTAGTAATAGCAAAAGTTAACTTCTTGAATCCAACCATCCTAGCAACTGGACAAACCCATAACACCACCAAAATAGAGATAGTGAATATTGACCCAGTCCCCAACATTCCTACCATAATTACCCGCAACCATAAAGTACATCTAAAGACAGGTCACACTACACCTCATGGAGGTATGATAGCAACAAATAGGTAAATTGTTAGTATACAAAAGGTGTAACACAGCTCAAGCCCAATAGGTAAACCATTAGTATACAAAAAGATATAACACGACTCAAGTCCATCACCATAACCCACAAAATAATGTTATACTTAATTGAAGAAAAAAAACTAGAACAAGGCTAGCACCAACAGAACAACAGAACTAAAAGTCATCTAGAACAAACAACCAAAAACTTGCAAATAATGGAAACACAATAAGAACTAATTTCTGATATAATGCAATCCCATTCTCAACCTAATCATGCCTTTAAGAATCACATGAAGATTAGAATTGGAAAAATTGATAGGATGGTTTAACATGCAACAAAAATTTGCCAGCCAGTTAGCACACATGTTACGTTCCCTATGCACATGAGAAATAAATAATTTAACAAACATCAACAACTGATTAATTTCTTTAATAAGATAGAAAAACTCTGGATTGTAAACACTATTCACTTGATGCAAAAGAAAATGAGTAGTGGATGTGGCATCCACTATGATCCAAATATTGTTAATACAAAGCAAAAATCATAATTTAAGGCCGTTAAGAATGGCAAAAAGCTCAACACTAACAACAGAGCAATTCTTCAACAGGTCAGCAAAAGCCATAACCATATTACCCTTGTTGTACCTAATAATACCACCACACCCAAATGCATCACATATAAATAAACCATCCACATTAAGATCAAAAGTGTTATGTGGGGGTTTTATTTAATACACCAAATTAGGATCCTCCAATTAGCAATTAGTCTGTAGAATAATACCAAATAGATAACAAACAAAAAAGTAATTCTTAAAATTCTTCAAGGTCAGAAGCTTGTCATGGAAAACTTTAAAAACTTTATCCTTAATATTCTTAACAATATGATAGGCATCCATGCGAGTGTCATTAAGCCTTGCATTGTTTCAAGCAAACCACAGGTACTACAAAATCAAAGAAGGAATAATATTTATGATATGCCCTTTAGAATTGATGAGCCAAGCATCAAGAAGAGCTTTAATAGTTATATTAGCATTTAAAATGTTTATCTTAAAAATCTTGTCAAAGTAATACCAAATTGTGATAGCAATCGGACCAGAGAAAAACACATGGTGCATGTTTTCCACATGAAAGCAATATTGACACCTAGAAGTAATAATGAAACTTTTTTTCCCTCAAATTTTGATCGGTAGGTATATAATTATGCAAAATTATTTACATAAAAATAGAGATGGTCTTCAGGATACTTTTATGCAAAATCATAGCGAAAGCCTTCGTAATAGTTTTTTTAACCCTAAACATATGTCAAGCATCCATTAATTAAACTTACAATTATGAGACAAATCACATAAAAGCAAATCCTCATAATCAATGTTATAGCCAGATTAAGAATTTTGATAATAACATTTCCTGAAAGATTGTCGGTTAGTTTGGTATAATCCTAAGTGTTGTCGGTGATAAAAGAGGCAACTTTTGTAGCAGTTATGGAAACACAGTTAAAAATGGAATTAATGGACATACCTCCAAGCCACTGGTCATGCCAGGAGAATATGTTGGCTCTACCAAGCCCCCATTTAACATGGGGTTTTACACTCCACTTGATCTTATAAAGTCTTTTCCACACTTTTGAGTCCCCAGCTTTGTAATAGCACATATAAAGATACTTACCCACATAATACTTATCATTCATAAATTTGGAACCAAAGGGAAAGTTTAGAACAAAAATTAAACCACAATTTAAAGGAGACATGTGATAAATCCAACATATTCTTATAACCTAAAGCCCCTTCATTCAAAACCCCACAACAATTATCCTAAGAAGACCAAATAATTTTAAAATTCCCATTAGAACCACACCAGACGAACTTATTGATTAATTTCTCAATTCAACTACACACAATAAGTGTAGTTTGCAATGTTTGAAAAGAATAAATAGGTAATGAGCATAAGATACTTTTAATAAGAGTTAATCTACCACCATAATTAAGAAAATTAGAAACCCAAGAAAGGAGCCTCTTTTGCATAGAAGTAATAAGATCATCAAATAGAAATTTTTTCTTTCTACCCTTATAGAGAGGGACCCCTAAGTACTTAATAGGGAAAGACCCTTTAACAAAACTAGTGTTATGTTGAATAGTGTTAATGCGATTATTTGAGAACTTACTAGACCCAATAAAATAGCACTTTTTTATTGATAAACAGGCCACTACACTTTTCAAAGATGTTAATAAACCTCAGGATATTGCTAACACTATTAATCAAGTCATTAGAAAAAATAATAACATCATTGGTAAAACATAAATGAGAAACAGGAAAGCCACCTATAGTTAAAAAATTGTTGTTATGGAAATTTTCATACACGTTAATAATAACTCTAGAAAAATAGTTCATGGTAATAATGAAAAGGGCAGGCAAGATAGGATCACCTTGTCTCAACCCATGAGAGGACTTAAAGAAACCATGACTTTTAGTGTTGATGATAACATAAGAAAAACAATTTTCAATTACCTGTTTAATCAATTTAACAAAAAACAAAGTAAAAACCAAATAAATGCAAAATGTGGTAAAGAAAATCCCAGCTAATATTATTATAAGCTTTGGCGATATTCAATTTGAAAATAAAGTTCCCACCATGCACTTTAACATCCAAATCATTCAAATTTCTTGGGTAAGTAAAAAGTTATTTGAAATAAAATGACCTTTAATAAAAGTAGTTTAATTAGGGAAATAATTTTTAAAAAGAAAAGGAGCCAAGAAATTCACAATCAATTTAGAAATAACATTGCTAAAAAAAAACACACATACTGATAGGTGTAAAATCATTTCAAGAAGAAGCCCCATTCTTCTTAGGAATAACCACAGTGGAGGAAGAGGAAAAAAACTTAGCCATGTTTTTGCTAGCAAAAAAATCAAGGACAACATTAAAATAAATCAAAACTAATGATATCCTGCTCTTTTTGGAAGAACTTAGTAGTATAACCATCAGGGCCAGATACACAGTCAGGATTCAACTCAAATACAGTTTTCTTAATTTTTTCTATAATAGGAGGAATAATAAGAGCCAAATTAGCCTCATTATTAATGAGGCTTGGAATAAAACTAGGGTTATAAATAGGGAGGAGAGTGAAATGGTTATTAAATAGATTTTTAAAAAATTGCACATCGGACACAACAATCTCCCCAACATCTTCAATGTAAGCCCCATCATTAGAAGCAATTTTATGAATCATGTTCCTAGCTCTATTCCTTTTAACTAAAGCATGAAAATACATAGTGTTATTATTCCCATCAATAAGGTGCTTAGAAGCCACTTTATGCTTCCAATAAGTTTCTTATTGTTCGTGCAAATTACACAAATGAGTTTTAGCCAATTGAAGAGCATTAACATTAGCATCAGAAGGATAGTTTTGCAACAACTGCTCCAAAACAATAACTTTATTTTCAGTCATCATAATGTTAGTAAAAAGATTTTTGAAAACATTCTTATTCCACCAATTATTTTTTTGTTTAAGTCTTTTCAACTTGAGCTAGAGCCTATTCATACCAAATATAGAATTATCAGGGTGAAGGGGGGTATGCCAATTTTCCTAAAATAAACCAATGAAAGAGTGATGAAGTAACCACATGTTTTGGAATCTGAAGTTGGAAAATGAAGATGTCATTTCTAGTATTAATAATGAAAAGTAAAGGAGTATGCTCATAAAGGTTCTACTAAGTTGCTCAACATGCGTAGAGATAAAAGTATTAATCCAAATATCATTAAACAGAACACGATCCTACCTTTGCCAATGATTACCACTGTTCCAAGTGAAATTGTTACTAGTAAAATGAATGTCAATGAGGTTGCAATAAAATATCATGATATTGAAGTCCTCCATAAATTGAAAAATTGGTGTAGAACCCACAAGTCTTTCACTAGGAGAGGAGTTAGTATTAAAGTCACCACAAACCATCCAGGGAGAGTTAATACTATTGTGAAAAAGAATAAGTTGGTTCCATAAAGTATTTCTATTACTACGAAAAGAGGCCGCATAGACAGAAGAAGCAAAATAGCAATAGTGTATATAACCAATATGATAGTGAATCACCTGAGTGAAATCTCACATAATATTAATAGCCAAAGGATCCTTCTACAAAACCCAAATCTTATTATAGATTATAGCCACAAAATGGTTAAAACCAAAAAAATCTAGTAGTACCATTCATTTTATCACTAGAAATAAAAGGTTCGATTAAAATCAACATGGAATTAGAATGAATGTGA
Organism: Dendrobium catenatum; assembly: GCF_001605985.2. Classification (NCBI taxonomy): domain Eukaryota; kingdom Viridiplantae; phylum Streptophyta; class Magnoliopsida; order Asparagales; family Orchidaceae; genus Dendrobium; species Dendrobium catenatum. Next base: position 1,904,755 of record NW_021318852.1, read on the forward strand.
TAGAAGTTCTTGGCTCTGACTCTAGTTTAAGGGTAAACAATCCCCCTAACATTATAAATAATATACTTAATCATGAGAACTACATTATGGAGCATAAGATCTGGTGGTTCTAGGAGATTTAAGCACAATATTCTTATGTTTCTTGCTCTTTTTAGCAAGCGTATGATGGAAATCACCTTCCTCACAATTTTCTTTAGAATTGTTAGCCTTATTGTCACCACCAATCATAGAAATTAGTTATTGAGAAACCTTATAACTCTTTTCTAGTGGGTCTTCCACTAAGTCCCCTTGATCAAATTCACCTTCCTCCAAATTTTGTTCACCAACAACCTAAACATGGGAAGTATAGGCATTATTAGCATGTAAATTGGCCTCCTTTTTAAGAGTATCATTACAAATCTCAAGTAAGTTCTTATTAGTAAAGAAATTTAATTGGAAACTATTAATCATATTATTATGCTCAATGACCATAACATCCATTTACTCCTCTGAATGGGTATACACTCTTTTCTCATCCTCATTCGAATTATTGGTAGTGGCTAAATAATTAGTGTTAGTAGCACCAAACTGAGGATTAACCTTCCCACTGGCCTTGGGGGAAAGACAAGATGGATTTTCACCAGCCTGGAGAGATGAGGGATTCACCACATTGTGAACCGGATTTGGAATTCCCCCATGATCATTGTGTTCTTCAACAAATTTCTGCATAGGGTTAGAATTCATGATAATTTCCCCTTGTAGATATATAGCTTCCTCCTTATGCATGCAAAAATGAGGATGTAATTTAAAACATTTAGAATTACCATGACCATGCATTTTATAAAAACTATAAAATATAGGGAAATTTTCAAAATCAATTTTATGTTGATACTCAATGATCTCAAAAACAATCCAAATTTCCTCGGGGTGCTTCTTCAAAATGTCCATTTCATGAAACAGACGGTCTAAAAATTGAAGCAGTAACTTGGTCCATCTATAAAGGTCTATTGAAGATGAAAGCTAAAGCAAAAAAGAATTTCATAATTAAAAAATGCAGCATTAGATTTGGAGTGAAGTTTAAATAGTAGTTATAGGTGATTCTTCTTTGTTGACCTTGTTTTTTACTAAACCTTGGGTCAAGGGGAGTTGACATGGTCAAATTGATTAAGCTAGAACCCTCCATTTGGTTCAGTAGGTTAAACCAAGTCTGTTGAGCCCATAACCAGGTCCTAAGTTAACCTGGTTGACCAAACTAGCTTAAATCACCCTTATTTGGGTTTTATTTAATTTTAAAGCTTTCCTTGCTCAATCCCTCACCCATTTGGGTTTGATTGAACATGTTGACTATGTTAGTTCATGGCTTCGTCAAACCAAGCCTAATTTGGTCAAATTTTACATATTTAAGTCAAATTAACCCCCCCTCCCCCTTTATATTTAAACCCTTCCAAATCCCCCCTTAGCCCAAACCACAATCAAAGAGGCTCAATTACCTCTTAATTAACCATAGAAGTAATCTTGGCCATCCATCGTAGGTCTATGGATACAAATAGAGGTCTTAGGGTTTCTTTAGAAGGATCTTGCTTTTGCTTTTGTCCTAAGCTCTTCAAGTCTGACATCTTTCTTGTGTGAGCTCCCATACTCTCCCACCACCTCTCCCAAGCCAAATCCACCATCGAGACCTCGCCAATGGCGATCTTCTGGAAACCCAAATCCCTGATTTTTGCAAGGAAATTTAACATCAATCCATCACATTATGAAATGCAATTCCTTCCATAAATAGGAGTGTGGATAGTCTACAAGTTGAACAAGCCTGAGATCTCCCGAATTCATCCATTAGGTAAAACCTTAAACCCTAGTTTAGAACACTTAGAGTTAAATAATGTTTCACACAGTGCATTTTAGACCAAGACTTTTGTCCCCATGAATGTTATTCAATTATAGATGTTAAGTTTATTTTTTTTTATTTGAATCATTTTATCAAGAGCACGAGGCCAAATATCATCCTATGGATCAGGTTACATTTTTTGTCCACTGGTGAGATTAGGGCCATTTCTCTCACAATCAATGGTTATGATCTTGCTATTATGTGGTTTGTATATCAAGTGGTACTTGATCATGTGGCTCTATCCTCTGTCCGGCTTGATCTAAGGCATTGATTCATCATAGTGGAGGATCAGACAGACACGGGGAGCTGCCTACATGGCTAAGTAACACCACATCCACAAAAATCATTATTATGGTCATTGCAGTAATCATTATTGGTGGCATAATCATCACGCTATTAGGCAATGATTACTTGTACTTTGGGGCATCCACTCAGAGGATATCAAGTAGCTCGCCATCATTTTTAATTAAAAATTACTTTTAAATTAGTTTTTAAATTCTTTTTAAATTATAATTTATTAAATAATAATTAGAAATTAATTTTAAACCCAAAATTTTAAAATAATATATCATTAATTTAAAATTAAAAATATTTAAAAACACATTATATATTTTAAATTATTTTAAAAAAGCATTAAAAATCCATAATAAATTTAATTTAAATCCTAAAAAATATAATAATACCTTAAAATTTTAAAAAATTAAATATATTTATTTAAATCTAAATTTTGTGATTAAAATTTATATTTTGATATTTTTTAAATTTACTGGAGAAGTCAAGTTAATGCTAATAAACCGCAAATAAAATTTTCATTACCAGTTAAATTGTCATATGAATATTATAAAATATTAAAATATTAAAATTAATATTAAAAATCTCAGTAGTTAGGATTTATCCTAAAACTTTTTGAAACTTTTATGGAATGTTTCTTAGGTTTATAAACGCTTTTTATTTTTTGGGAATTTTTTTATCTAATTTGATATTGCTAAATAATTATATATTAAAATTTTTATGATTTCTTAATTTTAAATAGTTAAAAATAAATTTAAATTTTTTAAAAATATTTTGGTATTTTTTTAATTTATGTACAAGTATCAGTTTGGATGATCTAAGCCTTATAGGTCCAATGATGGATTACTTGGCTTTTGGAGGATATATTTCTTTTAAAAATATCTAATCGTGAGTTTGAGATCCATATATCTTAGTCATTTTTCATGCTAAATGTTGTTTGGTCTGATTGATCCCTTAATTGCTCATTTCAGGCAAATGGATTTTTGTGAACTACTTGGCAAATCCATGGGGTCAATTAAGTTAAAATGCCTTATAACAACTTGCGATCCAATTATTCATATATTGTGATATGTATTGATTTTCTCTATTCATAAACTAAACCATTATATGTTATTCCAAAAGATTAGTTAAATATTTTGAGTAAACCTGGTCAAATATTTTTTTAACTTTAATAATATTATTAGGATGACTAGTCAGGTCAATGATTTTACTTAAATTTGACATAATGTATTCCTTAATGTAATTTTGGATAGAGAATCTCCCGCTAGAGAGAGAAAAATTCAAATTCAACGCTCCCAATTTTTAATTCGTCGCTGCTACAGACAACCAAGACATGGCGGCAGATGTCCGCTGGACGTCGATGGACTCCACTACTCAAGGTGGATCATTGATGTTGAACAAAACTTCATATGAGATGTCAAATGGAAGGTCATCAATGGATGTAGAGGAGGTTCAACGAAGAAGATCAAAAGGTATGTTAGTAATAAAAGAAAATGTTATAATATATCCATTATTATCAATCATGTTGAAGGCAAAGGAAAGAATGTTTCAAAGGAGTTTAAAATTAGAACACCCCGTATTATGAAAATGGTTGAACTGTCACCAGCAAAAACTTTTAACAATGAAGCTTCGTCTTCGGGAATGAATATATTTATTCAAAGATTTGGGAATTGAAATGTAATCCCTAAAAATAGTGCAATAAATGAGAATTTCCTAAGTTCTGAGAACAAAAGTGTTGTTCTAAACACAAACTAGCAATTAGATCAACTGACGCTGAAGTCAGTTTTTGTTAAAGAAAAAATAGCAAATCAGATTGATGATCAAATGATTGAAAGGGATGGTAAGAATACTACACCTGGTAATGTATGGATCAAAAAGCCATATATAAAACTAAATTTCATAGAAGGAGAAGATATGTTGATAGAAGATGGAAAGGCTGTTAAAATTATCAAGGAATCTGAAATAAAAAATATAAACTTACTTTGTAATTCTTTGGTTTGTAAGGTGTTTGGGAAAGAAGTGCCACCTCATGTAGTAGCATGGGTAATCAGACGCCAATGGGCTCAATATGATCAATTCCATTTTACCACTCTACGAATGGGATGGTTTTTATGTTTATTTAAAATCTAATGATGCTCTAAAACGTGTTTGTCTAGTGGCCCATGGTTCGTGAATCGGCACATTACTTGTATGGACTGATGGTCCCCGAAGTTTTCTCCTTTATCAATGAAAGGACTTACCTCTCCTATTTGGATAAGAATGCCTCAACTACCATTGCAATGTTGGGATGAGAGCAATGTAGTAAGGATAGCTTCAATGGTAGGAGTTCCATTGATGTTGGACGGTAACATGTCCCATTGGAGAAGAAAAGAGTTTGCTAGAGAATGTGTTAGTGTGAAATTAGATCAACCACTACCTTTGGGTGCTTGGGTGGAAGGCATTGCAGGAAGATTTTTTTAAAAAATTGAATATGAAAGAGTTTCAAATTTTTGTTTTGATTGTGGGAAAATAAGACATGTTAAAAGTGAATGCAAAAAGGAGGCTTGGTGGAAATAACAAACTAGAAGGAAACAACAAGCACTCTCATGAAATGGTGCAGAAATGAGGAGAACAATAATTATGGACCATGGGTGCTTGTGAATTACAAAAGAAACAAGCCAAAATGTGTTTCTAATGGGAAGTCGTTCAAGAAAACATTTGTTAAAAAGGTTCCAAGCAGTACTACAATAAAGGAAACAACAAAATCATTGTGCTGGGAAATCAAAGGAAAAAAACAAATGTGAATGAGGAAGTACATAAGGATATCCTAAGTAATACAGTGATTGAAGAAGGAGAAATTATCAGTGAAATAGATAATTGCATGGCAGTTGAACAAGCAGATGTGATAATCCCATCTAATGAGGAAATGGAAGTTCAAGAAGTAGAGAAATCAAATGTATCTATTGTAGAAATTTCCAAGTTAGATTCAATTGAGATCAGTAATGATTCAAAAAATAAAATTGTTTTATATCAAAATAAAGAATTTGAAGATCAAGTAAAGATCAGTCAGCTTGAAATGATAGATATTCCAGAAGAGCAAGAAGATATTGCTAAATTTGGCAAAGGTGATGGAGATGGAAATAAAGTGATAAAGCTAAATGGGAATATGGGAGCTAGTATAAATAATGCAAAGCTATCAACCAGTAAAGTTAAACTAGCAATGGAAATGAAAATGCTAGGTCCTATAAAGGAAAATCATAAAATAAAGAAAGGAGAAGGTGTATCTGAAATGTTTGGGGCCTCATCCCTACAACTTTCTTAAAGTCTTACATAAAGTTTTGGAATTGTAGGGGAGCAAAAAAGAAAGTAGTCTCCCACTACTTGAGAAGTTCGATTGGAGAAAATGATAATTTATTTATTGGTCTTATGAAAACAATGCTGGAAAATTTATGAAAAGATGATGTCAGGAAACTGGTTGGAGACGATTGGGAGTTCCACCATGTTGCGGCTAGTGGAACTTTAGTTGGTGTTATTGCATTGTGGAAATACAGAAAAACTTCCTATACAGTCATTGATTATTTAAATCAATGTATAATAGGTAAGCTAACAATTCTTAAAGGAAACTCAATTAAGGTTTTCATTATTTATGGAAACAAAAACCTGTATGAAACAAGAAAGTTATGGAAATTGATTGAGAATAATATGAATAGTGAGGAGCCATGTATAGTAGGGGAGACTTTAATTGCTTATTGAATAAGCATGAGAAGAAGGGAGGTAAAAGATTTATTTTCTCATGAGGCCCTCAAGAAATGAGGGAGCTTATGACTAATAACGACTATCAAGATATTGGTTCTAGGAAGGTAACTTTCTACTCTTCGCAGTTTTGACGGAACGAAAGCGATTTTGACGGAACGAAGGTGATCAGTGGTTCTCCGTCGGCCTTGGATGGATGATGGAGGTCCTTGACATGTCTCTGTTGATTTTGATTGAATGAAGAATAGGAGGATCATAGAAGAGTGGAGAACGATATTGGTGTTCTTGGCGATTTTGACGGATCGAGGCGATCTAGGCATTTTGGTGGTGCTTTGGCATTCTGTGGATCTCCGTCGGCCTGGTATGGCTGACAGAGTTCCTTGGTGGGTTTTTTGTGGAGATTAAGAATTATGTGGAGAAGTTTGTTAGGCAGAGGTCCTCCTTCATCCTTTTTTTGTTAAGGAGACTAATTTGAAGTCAGTTTTGGTGGAACATTTCCTAAGACGAGGTGACCTTGGTGTTTCGGTGATCTTGGCGGAGATGATGTTAGCGATCTTGATCGATTTGAATTACAAAGTGGAAGTGTCAGTCAGATGCCTTGGCAAGTCTGAACGGAAGAGGAAGATATCGTTCAAGGCCATTTCGGCGGAGGGACGTCGTCGACCCTGTATTGCCGACAGTTGTTCATTTTATAGATTGAAGTTTTTCTTGAAGGATCTCTTTTTGTTCAAGAAATGGGGTAGTTACGGATTATTTTGGTCTAAAGTTTTTTCTATGGCGGTTTGGAAATCTTTATATAACTACTTTGTTCTTCATTTTTCTTTGCTCGATTTCTTGAAGGTTCTTGGTGAAAGATCTGATGCAGTCCTGGTTATGATTGATTGTTTTTTTTTTTTTTTTTCCTCTGGATTGCCCAACAGGCAAGATTTGTGATGGATAAGTGAAGGTTGTTGGATTTTCTTTTAGTTTCTCTCATGTATTTAGTTTGGATAACAAGTTTGGTGGAGGATTTATCAACATCAATTTGGCTTGTGAGGTTTTGTATGTTTCAGTTTCCATGAGAATTGGCAGCTATGTGGTTAGCAAGAAGGATATTTTTGTTGTTAGATGTGATGGTAATATGATTAAGCATGTGGTTGGTGTTCTTGTCTCCTTTATGAAGATAATGGAGATTTTATATGTTCATGGAGGTTTCATACCTACTAGTTTTAAGGATGTGAAAGTTATGTTTCAAGAGGATTTGGTCTCGAATACCAAGATTATTGCAGCACTTTGGCTGCCGCTTAGTGGATCATCTAAGGATGATTGTTTAGTTGATTGGTTTGTCCAAGGAAGTTTGCATCTTTTTGTTGTTTCAGAGAAAAGGATGTTGGAGCATGTTGAGGAAACTATTGCTACGAAGGATGGAATTGGAGCTTCTTTAGGATTGGTTTTTGTTGTAGTTATTTTTAGATTTAACTTTTCAGGTTTATGTTTTTATTTTGTTTTCTTTCTAGGCCTTGTTTGCTTTTTTGGAACTATTGTAATGTTTTATGAGACTCTTACTACTTTTCATTTTTTATCTTTTGGGAACTCTGGGATACTAACCAACCTTTTAGGTTGTTTAAATATTTGGTATCCCCATCACCCCAATGGATTTAAAATGGGAAGTAGTAGATCTCATATTTATTATGAAAGTTTCGAATGGATTACTTTGCTTTTTGTCTTTCTAGTTTGTAATAGTTTTTTTGGTTTAATACTATAAGAATCCCTTTAAAAAAAAGATATTGGATTTATTGGTCCTAAATTCACATGGTGCAACAACAAAGAAGGACTAGCTAGAATTTTGGAGAGACTTGACAGAGTTTGGTTAAAGTCAAAATTAATGATGGATATCTCTCCTGCAATCATTAAACATCTACCTAGAGTAGCATCAGACCATTACCCTATACTACTTCAATTTTATAGTACAAAGATGCAGAAGCAAAGAAAAATTAGATTTGAAAACTTGTGGTGTTCATATGAGGCTGCTAGGGGTATCATTGCTAATTCTTGGAGGAAGAAGGATTTTGGAGGTGCTGATGAAATCCTTAAAAGGAAAATAAAGAGATCTCTCAAAAATCTTTATTATTGGAGCAAAAATAAATTGAGAGATTTAACCATGAAGAAATAAGAGCTTCAAAGTGAAATTTTGCATTTGCAAAATATGGAGGCTATGGAAGGCGGGTTGAATCTGGAAAATCTATTAAAACTTAGAATCAAGGTGCATGAACTCAACATAAATTTAACTAGATTAGGAACTTGGTGGAGACAAAGGTCAAAAAGATAATGGATAGAAGAGGTGGAGAAGAACACTTGCTACTACCACACATACGCTACGACAAAGAAAAGGAGCAACCAGGTCTATCAAATTGCTCGTGAAAATGGAACTATGGAAACTGCCTAGGAGTCAATTCATGAGGTAATTGAGAAGTTTTTTTTCTAATAAATGGAGCAAACGTAATTGTAACATGGAAGATTGGTCGGGTTTTATAAATGGTGATTGCATTCAAGAAGATATGGGGAAGTTAATGAATTTAGACTTCATAAAAGAAGACTTGACAAGTACTGTTATGAATATGAATAACAACAAATCACCAGGTGCAGATGGTGCTAATGCTTACTTTTTCAAAAATTATTAGAACATTGTAGAAGGAGAAACTTGGAATGCAATTGAAGGATTCTTCAAGACAGGGGTGTTGCTAGAGTATTGGAAGGAGATAGTAATGGTACTTATTCCTAAAGTCCTAAATGCTTATGAATGCCCCGAATTCAGACCTATTTGTCTATGCCAAACTGTCTACAAGATGGCTGTAGGGATGATCCTTAGTAGGCTTAAATGGTGTCTCCTAAAGGTTATTTCTAAGCAACAAGGAGCTTTTATACTAGGAAGAAGCATATATGATAATTGTCTAATTGCTCAAGATATTACTAATAAGATTATATTCTCAGTAGCAAAACCGGGATACTTGTTATTAAAGCTTGACATTGAAAAAGCTTATGATAACATGTGTTGGGAAACATTAAAACAAGTTATGATGCTAATGAGAGTACCTAAGAGGATGATAAATCTGATCATGCAATGTTTCAGAAATCCTAAATACTTGATTAATATAAATGGGAGAATAATAAGTTGAATAACGATACATTGTGGCTTTAGACAAGGATGTCCATTGTCACCTAGTTTGTTCATTTTGTGCTCTGAACTTCTATCCAAGGCTCTCCAAGAAAAATCTGATTAATTGGACATAAGATTAGCAACTAATGCTAAAATATTAACACATTTACTATTTGTAGATGACGTCCTAGTGGTTGTTGAAGCCTATAGAAGAAATATCAAAATGTTGATGGAAATCTTTAAAGATTACTGTGGCTAGACAGGACAAAAAGTAAACTCTCAAAAGTCTATGGTACTCTATGGAAATAAGGTATAGAAGAAGAGAAGAACTAATTTAAATAATATTATGGGAATAAAAGAAGTCAAGGAGTTCAATTATTTGGGGATCAAATTGGCATTAAGGAGATTGAAAGAAGCAGACTATAACAATGCTATGAAAATTTTTTGGGAAGATTGAATTCATGGGGAGCTCGGTGGTTATCCTTGGCAGGGAGAATGCTACTAATAAAAAATATTTATTCTAATATGCTTTATTATCAGGTGGTACATTCTCTAATTCCGAAAACCATTTTGATGAAAATACACAAGCTATGCAGGATTTTTCTTTGGCACAAGAAAAATGGGAGTCAAGGCATCATTGCAGTGTATTGCATGGTCCACATTATGCTTGTTTATAAATTCTGGTGGATTTGGTATTCTGGGAGCAGTGGAGAGGCAAAGCCCATTAAGAGCTAGACTAGCTTGGATGTTTCTATAGAACTAAGAGTCACTCTTAAGCAGAATTTTGAAGAGCAAATATGGGGATGCCATTTGGGAAGAAGGTGTGAAATGATGTTTATCTCCATCCTGGAAGATTATGAAACAAGGCACAAATTATCTAAAACCAATAGTAAGATGGGAAGTCAACAATGGAGAAAAAAATTAATATCACAAATAATGCTTGGATACTTGATAGTAGATTGAATACTTGGCCGGCTACTTGCAATGCAAATGAAATTTAAGATAAAAAAAGTTGCCTTCTTAATTGAAGAAAATGGAAGATGGAGTAAAGAGAAACCGACCACATATTTCTGTGAAGATATGGGAAATCTAATTCAAAAGATCTAAATAAGGGAAGAAGGTATAGGAGATGAGGTAGAATTAATCAGCACTAATTCAGTAAGATCAATAACTTTATTATCTTATGAAGCAAATAACCAAAGTCATGATGGTAATATTATTTTTGGTTGGAAAAATTTAAAGTAAACCAAAGGGAAAACCCATTTTGGTGGAGATTGTTGAATGATGCTTTGCCGACAAATGAATGGTTATGCCATATAAGATTATTTTGTAATAGAGATTGTCCTAGAGGAAGTCAAACTACTAAAGATACATAACATGTGCTATAAGATGCTTCAATCTAAAGGAAATTTTAGAAAAATTGAGACAATGGGGAATTAATGTTCTGTTGTTCCAAAGCGTCTCTAACTGCGTAGAGGAACTACAGCACAGAGGAAATACTAATTGTGGTCTAGCAAGAATTTATGTTTCAGCAATATACTTCAATTTGATGTTTTGGAACCTATAAAAGCAGGGAAAAATAGATCCACTGATAGCATATATTGCGGCAGAAATCTTATCTAAAGAAAGCTTTATACATTCAGCTCCAATCGAGAAGAACTGGAACACCAATCAGCAAAAGTTGTCTAAAGCTTGGTGTCCCCCACCCGAAAATTGGATTAAATCGAGTGTAGATGTGGCATTCTTACCAACAAATGCGGCAGAAATTGCAGGGGTGTTAAGAGACCATAAAGTGAGAATGTTGTGTGCTTATGGATTAAAGATGATACATTGGGATATCACATTTTGGGATTACATTCAAGATTGGATGTGTGAATATGAGGGAATAATCATTGAAGGAGACAATGTAAATATCATAAGGAAGCTCCAATATTCAATCAAGAGGAGAACAGTGAAGAATAATAAAGTTATATGGCTAGATCTCTCATTTCTAGAAATCTTTAATAATATCATTTTTAATTTCATTCCTAGAGATTATAATAAGGCTGTAGATTATTGCACCAATATTGCTTTATTAGGTGATTTTTATTGGGATACCTTTTTAGATACAAAACTTCCATCAAGTTTTTTGGACTTGATAAGTAAGGATTGTCATAGTTTTATCTTTCTTTAGTAGTTTGTAATTAGTTCCTTTTTTTTAGCATTAATACAATTTGTATCTTTATTCAAAAAAAAAAAAGTAATTAAAGGAGTTTTCTTCACTAACTTTTTCATTTAAAAATATTGCCAGTTGATTCTACCTCAAATTTGAATTTTCCTGATGAATAAGTGTGAGCTTTACAAAATTAAGAATGGGATAAAGTTCTTATGTCGCTTCATCCATCAAATTTTTACTGCTAATAAAATTTTGTTAGTTAGTCCAGGATTCATATTGATATTTATAACCCCTATTGGGGGAATATATGATACACTTATTCTTTAACAAATCCTTTAAGCATTAATATGGAAAAATATAAGGAACTCTTTACAAGCATAGAGTTGGGGAATCAAATTGATATTAAGAGAATGAAAATTTATTTTGATTCTTAGCTGGACATTAGTTCAATTGTGAGAATTTATATAGTATAAAAATTGAACCTTAGTAATACCAAGGAATCATGGTAGCAAAGTTGACACATTAGAAAAATTCATCAGGGAGCTTTCAAATCAAGAAGAATACACCTTATAAAATCTAATACAAAGTAGGCAAATGTTATCTTCAGCATACTTAGATCCTTTGACTCCTCAAAAATTAAAATTTTAAACTCATTTTTAATTCCATATGTTAATAAAGTTGAAGATTTCAACCATGTTTTCTTAGATTATCTTTTTTAAGGGTGTCTTCCTTTAAATCCTTCACATATTAATTCAGTCTAAAAGAGTTCACTGGCATACTTCAATAAATGATCTTATATATCATCCCTCATTTGATTAGATGTAACTTTGTTGTTCTAACAAGAATGAAGCTCACAAGAGCACATAAGAATTTCATGAAGGATAATATCAAGCTCATCAATTAGTCCCATAGATGAAGTTAAAAATAAAAATCATGGGGCATTATTAGCTAACTAATACAAAAGATTGCATAGATTACATAAGATGATGTTATCAATACCAAATACATGGCCTTATTTATTAAATGTCCCAAATTATCTTACATTTGACCATCACTTATTTGTTATTTAAGTATTGGGGTATACATGTTGTGGGTACTTTTGAACCCTCATTCATAAATAAAGGTATATATTCATACTAGACGAGACTAATTCTTTATTTAGATGTGCTAAAGCAATTCCATTAAAAAAAGTGAAATTGTATATCATTATTTTCATGATGAACTTTTATATCGCTTTTTGTGCCTTGTAACATTATATTTTACAATGTTATAGCCTTTAAGGTAATAAAATAAATAGATGTTTTAATTCCATAATATAAATTAAAAATGTTCCATAATTTATTAGCCTCACACCAACATTTAAGCTATGTCCTTTAAAAAGATACTTCTTTATTTAATATACTACATATAGAAGTCCAAATTAATCACTATGCTTTAACAAAAGCCTTAAGGGCTTAATATAGTACTTGTAGAAGTCAAACTTAACCACTCATTCTGCTTTAACTTTCAGTTGAAAAAAAAATAATTCCTTTGGAAGTAGAATTGCCTTTTTTACTCATAACTATGAGTATAGGCTTCAATAAAAATGAAAATTTCCATCATCTTAAGAAGTTGCACAATATTAATAAGCTTAGTCTTCAAGCTCAACAAATCCTAAAACATTATTCAACGTGTTTAACTCGAGCTCTTATTAGATTTAGCATAGAGCATTCTTAGTAGGTGACTTAATCTCAATTTTAAGATGAGGTATTATTGCTCAATATTGGAAAGGAAAAATGAATCTACTTTAGAATGCCTCTTCCCAAGAGAATTTAAACATTTGGGAGGATCTTATATTTTATTGGAAAAGGACGGTGCTGACCCAATACACCATATTAATTAGCATATATATATATATATATATATATATATATATATGGTGCTACCAAAAAAGTGTTTGTTGAGATGATTAAATGAAAAAAAGAAAGTTTCCTTTTATTCTTTTATATTTAGTTCTTCTTTCGCAAAGATTTGTTAAAATCTTTGGTCAAAGTCTTTTTTATTCAAATGATTGACGATGAAGTTTTTTTTAAGGCATAGAAAATCACACTTAGCCATTGCAATAATATTATTCATCCTGAATAAAAAGATGGTTGAGCCAAGAATAAGGACGAGCAATGGAAGTTTTTTGGGGAGGAGTTGGTTATGCTTATTTATCAAAATTAGATTTGTCCACAATTGGAAAGAGACTAAGTGGAGCTATTTAATCAAATGACAGGGAAGATGATTTCTTCTATGGTTTTTAAGGCCTTGTGCATAATCCAATATAGAATTTGTATTGGAAATGGATCAAGAAGATTAATCTCAATCCATATGTGAAAGTGTTCTGGTGGAGGCTATACCACAATGCAGTTCCTACTTTTCAATTCCTGACACATATAATACAAAGAGATGACAATTTATGTCCCAGGGGATGTATGGTGATTGAAGACAATGTGCATGTGATGGTAAATTGTCTTAAGATGCATTGGGTTATTCAATTCTTGAAGAAATGGTGGTTTGGGATTCCATCTTTCAACAACCTTCAGGAATGTTATGTATGGTTGGAAAATGGTGTATCCAAAAACAACCTTTTGGCTAACCTTTATTGTTTAGCATTTTTTTTAAGTTGGAAATCTAGAAGAAAAGGTGTGTATTGTGGTATGGAGAAAAGTTGTCTCATGATTGAAGCAAATTGAGTGAGCTTTGCTTCTATATCCTTATCAACTAAAAGTAAATTATTTAAGTCAAGCATTTGGGGTGCTAATCATTCGATTCTATTATTCAAGAGTTGTTGGCATCCTCCTCCCCCCAATTGGATCAAAGTTAATGTTGATGATTCCTTATTACCATCTTATAAAGCTTCAGTGGGCAGTGTGTTATAGGATCATAGAGGGTGATTTCTTTTGGCTTTTGGATACAGTGGTATTCATTGGGATATTTTATAATTATGAATGCTTGCTATTCAATCCTTAAGTGAGGTTATGAAAGATTGGATGCTGTAATCTAAGGGAATTATAGTTGAAGGAGATAATGTCAATTTCATCAGATTCCCTTAAGATGGAATTAAGAAGCTTAATGCATGCAAAGCTGACCTTGAGATGGAAGTCTTTGAATTCATTAAACATTTTACTCATGTGATTTTAAATCATGTTAATAAGGGATGTAGTATGTTAGCATGTGTTTATGCTAACATTGCTCTTAGTAATAATTTTGTTTGGCATGATATTAGTTTGGATCATATTCTTCCTCATTTTATTCAAGTGTTAAAGGAAGAGTGTGATGGTATTAATAGTTTGTATTAGGGATTTTCTTTTTTAATTCTATTGTTATTGCATCTTAAAAAAAAGGAATAGAAAGATGATAACTTTGAAAGCTTCGTCAACTCCATGATATATTTTGACTTGAGATTTAACAAGTAAAAATCAATCTTTCATTCCAATAAAAAACTAAACAATTTTATAGAGATATTTAACATTCCTAAGACTTCATGTGTCCCAAACATACCAGGGCCCTCTAAAATTACTCTACTATTAGTGCTAATAGAAGTAGATTATATGACTCTAAAATGTTCTAATTAATATAATTAGGTAATTATGTTACTCGATAGATTATATGTGCATTCTCGAATGAGATTTTGATAGTTATGGCTTAAGTATAATTTGGGAGGGGTGAATAGTTGGGTTGAAGATCTATAGTAAGCTAGTCGATATTGATAGTTTGAATGTATACCAAGTGTTAGACCATTTAAACTTTGATTTTATGTCAGGGCATTTCCACAAAAAAATAATAATTAAGGGTCAAAGAGTAGTCCGCTTAGCTATATGCAATACACAATCATAATCAATAATTATGGAACCCGTTTCTTTGTTCTAGGATGAAGTAAAAAAGGTTACAAAGTTATGAAGGAGAGGCCATTTATCTTTCAGTGATTCTAATTAAACATTTGACTCATGATATCTAGATATTTATATCTATACTACATATGTCATATAAAATTAATTTTCATGTTTTAAATAAATGTTGATATGGATGTTTCTATTACTACATAATGCTCTGTGTATTATTGTCATTCACATTTACTAAATATTATACATGATGTCAGTTTGACCATACAAGATCTTACATTGTATAAGTTATTCAAATTTATTTTTTGTTCTTTATAAAATAACCTTCATGTTGTTTTGTTTTTCTCTTCAATAGATTTTTATCATATATTTCAATTACTCTAAATGAAACATAACCTTCAAGTATTCTCTTTTAAAATGATTTTGATAATATATTTTAATTCCATTGAATAAAAGACACGCTTTATCTATTCTCCCTAAGAGAAGATTCTAGACAACATCTCTTTGCTAATCAAAATTAAGTATAAAAAGCTAATAATATTTGAAAACTATATCATCATTCATTTAAACAAGAAAAAAAATATTAATGTATAATCAATAGAAGACATTTCAATATACATTCATGCTCTAAAAATTTTTGAGAAACTACTTCACCCTTTTCTTAATGTGTTTTCCCTTTTTGGGTAATCGTAATGAATTAATTATGTCCATGGTTGACAGAAGGTCCCATTCGAAATCCTATGAAAGATAAATAATGTGTTTTTGAAGATATTGTTAAGAAAGTTTCTACTTAGTTATTGTTTGTTCATATTCTTGCTACTTGTATGTTTTTTATGATTCCAAATATTATTGATTTGATTATTAGTTCTCCTAACATATTTTGCAAGAATTGTTTTGCTCTCTATGTACTAACAATTCAAAGAAATCATACTCCAGATTTTTCAAGACTTTAAATCAAGATCAGTTTAGAGTTTATTATAATTGAAGTTTATATTTTTCATTTTATTGAGTCTGAGAGAGTGTGATTGTAATTGAGTAACTGAGCACTCACACACTGGGGGAGAATTTAGAATCTAAATTTTTTTAACTGATCGTACTATACAATATCCATTTTTACGAGATGATCTCATCAGTTATTTTCCCAAATGAGCAGTCAAAGAAATAAAAATACAAATTTTTTTAAGTATTAATTGTACTATACGATCATAATTCATACATGACTTCTAGAGTATGAAATGGACGGGTCCCTTTTCACTCAAAAATATTTTTTCAAAGTATGGATCATACTATATGATCACAGTTCTTATATACCCTCCAGAGTATGAAATGGGCGGGTCTCTTTACGCTCAAAAATATTTTTTCTAAGTATGGATCATACTATACAATCACAGTTCGTACATGCCTTTCAGAGTATGAAATGGATGGGTCCCTTTCCGCTCAAAAATATTTTTCTAAGTGTGGATCGTACTGTATGATCACAGTTCATACAAGCCTTCCAGAGTATGAAATTATGAGGTTCCTTTTCATCCGGATGTTTTGTTTAGACGAACTTAAAAATTTTTATCACTAATCATATCGGACGATGACGTCATCGTACATACGCCATATAGGGTATGAAACTGTGGGGTCCCGATGAAGTTGAAAAATTTTCTAACTGTTCATGCCGGCCAAACTTTGTTCATATTGGATGATGACCACATATGAAATATTTTTTACCGATTCACATTAAGTTCGTATGCAACAATTTTTGAACTAATCATATATATGAAATCTGATCTTATTGCATGATCATCTACACTCATAATTAAAATTTCAATTTTTTGAACTGTTTTTTATGTCTTTTGTATAAAAGGTCTACTAAAACTAACGTGAAAAGTCTTGTCTTCATGATTTTTCAAGGGAAATTCAAAGAGAGAGTGAGGGAGAGTGTTTAAGAGCGATTTCTTGCAAGTTGAGTGTGAAGGGTTCACAAGGTTACTCAAATGTAAAAATCTCTTTATAATTTTGGTGTTTACTCTTCTTTTCTTCTTTCTAGTTGCTCGTGAGAAGATATTTAGAAAAGATCCGTTTCTCTGTCAACACTTGGAGAGTGTAAAAGGATGACAGTTCTCTGTCGACACTTGGAGAGTGTGAAAGGACAACGATTCTCTACTGATACTTGGAGAGTGTGGAAGGATGACGATTCTCTACTGACACTTGATGGGTGTGAACAAATGACAGTTCTATGCTGACACTTGGAGGGTATGAAAGGATGACAGCTCTTTGCCGAACTGGGGATTTGTGGAAGAGAGGTTTTTGTAAAGGCTTCTCCTCTTGCTGTGGGGGATAAAGAAGAGTCACTTTGGTAATAGTATGATACCTAAAGAGGGAGAATTTATGGAGTGGATATATATCATGTTTAACTGAGCCACAATAAATCTTTATGTCTTTTAAATTTTCGCATTTTATTTACTGCAAGTTATATTTTGTGGTTGAAAATTTTTTTTTTAAATCTTAATTAACTTGCTAATTGAATCAAAGTTTTTCAAATTTTAAATCCAAGAGAAAGTTTTAAAATTACCAATTCACCCCCCCCCTCTTGGTTAGCCTTGGGACAATAGCTTAGGCTTAACAACCTAATCAAGATTTAACAAGTGGTATAGAGATTTGTTTCAAAATTATAAGTTTAGACTACTTTTGATAAACGGGAATGGTTACTTTTGGAAACCAAAATACAGCTAAAGGGTATTTTGATCACTATACCTCCTTTATTTGATAATATTCCTTTCAATTTTTCGAAAACACGCATATTTACTTTTCTGCAATCACAAGATTATCTCATGTGGATTTTAGTTCAAGAAGGGTATACTAAACCAACTAGATTAATTAATGGTATTAGAGTTGAAACACCCTTTGCTGACTGGACTACAGAACAACATGTCTTAACACAGTTAAATGCTAAATGCTTAAATAGTTTCTTTTGTGCACTTAAGTCAGAAGACTGCATGCGGGTTTCCACTTACAAAAGTGGAAAGGATATATGGGATAGACTTTGTATAACTTATAAAGGGATTAATGAAGCAAAAAATCTATATTAAATATCTTTCTACATTACTATGAATTATTTTATATGAAACCAAATGAATCCATTTCTGACATGTATAAATGATTCACTCAGATAGTCACTTCTTTGCATGCATTAGGCAGTGAATTAATGAATGTTGAGAATATAAATAAAATTCTTCGTTGTTTGCCTACTGCTTATAATGTTAAAATAATTTCAATTACATAGTCTAAAGATTTTAATATTTACTCTAATGATAATCTTCTTGGATCACTAATTGTTTACGAGCAAGGAGTGAGTCAAAGAAAGATTGATGCAGGAGAACTTCGAAAGGAGAAGAACATAGCATTGAAAGTGAAAGACTCAGAGAGTCATCAGTCATAACTTGAGGAAGAGGATGACATTTCCTTGATGACTAGGCAATTCAAATGTTTTCTTAAAAGGAAGTAGAGGAGACGCCAACAGTGGACAAGAGGTAAATTCAATAAAAATGTTAAGATTTCTAATGATATGATTTGTTATGAATGCAAAACATTTGGACATATAAAATCATACTACCCCGATCTTAAAGCCGCTCCTAGCAAGGAGAAGGTAGAGGAGAAAGAAAATGTGAAGAAGGGTAAAAAGAGATTTCAAAGGTTTTTTGGGCAGAGACTCAGCTTCAGATTTTCCACAAATAGAAAAGGAGGAGAAAGTCACCAACTTTCTCTTAATGGTCGACAATGTTGATTAGTGAGATCAAGAAGAGGAATGGTCTCATATCAGGCCTCATGTGAGCATTTAGTACCTGGACTTCAGTTGCTCCAAGTATATGATTGGACACACTAAATAATTTATATCACTAGAAGCCAGAAGTGGAGGCAAGGTTACACTAGGAGATAACACCACTACTTGTAGAAAACTTAAAGGATAATTTGTTGAGTATAAGCCAGCTTTGTGATAAAGGGAACAGTGTAAAAATTTTTCCCACTAGCTGCATATTAAGCCAAAATGGTAATAATATTTTGCATGGAAAAAGGGTAAATAATGTTTATATGCTAGATTTGAATTATATTAAAAAAATTATTGCTTTCTATTTAAAGATAATTTCTGATGATTCTTGGTTATGTCATAGGAGACTTTACACACTAGTATGAAAATCCATAGGAAAATTATCCAAAAGGTTAGAGGTATAACAAAACTAGATTTTACTAAGGATGACCTTTATGATGCATGTCAATTAGGAAAACAAGTGAAGTCCTAATTTCATTCTAATAATGATCTTAGAACTAGTAAACCTTTGGAGATTTTCAATATGGATCTTTTTGGACTAGTTAGCACTGTAAGTCTAGGAGGGAAGGTATATGGATTTGTGATTGTAGATGATTTCTCAAGATTCACATGGGTTAAATTTTTATTTCATAAGAGTAAGTTATTTGAGGAATTTAGAGATTTTTCTACTTATATTCAAAGAAAATTAGGGTATGAGATTTTAATGATTCAAAGTGATCACGGCGGTGAATTTAAAAATGATAAATTTGAGAATTTTTGTAAATAAAATTGAATTCATCATAACTTTTTTGCACCTAGAATCCCT
Source organism: Dendrobium catenatum (assembly GCF_001605985.2). Lineage (NCBI taxonomy): Eukaryota > Viridiplantae > Streptophyta > Magnoliopsida > Asparagales > Orchidaceae > Dendrobium > Dendrobium catenatum. Next base: position 1,924,418 of record NW_021318852.1, read on the forward strand.
CAGTAGAATTGGGTAGCCAAAAGAAAGAATAGAATATTAATTGAAGCCACTAGAGTCATGTTGGTTGAATATTCACTTCCTAAATATTTTCGGGCTTAATTAGTTAGCACTGCATGTTATGTTCTGAATAGGATAAACATTAGATCTAAATTAAATAAAACACCTAATGAGCTTCTTAAAAGGAGAACACCTAATTTATCTCATTTGCATGTTTTCGGATGTAAGGTGTTCATACATAATAACAAAAAATCTTCTTTAGGAAAGTTTGATCCAAAATAAGATGAAGGAGTTTTTTTTGTATACTCTAATGTTAGAAAATCTTATAGAGTTTTTGATAAAAGAATTTTGTTAGTTGAGGAGACCACATATGTTGTATATAATGAATCTAGAATTTTAGGAGAGCCAATTTTAAAAGAAAAAGATTTAGAAATAACTCCCAAAGGATTGAGAAAATTTATTTGGAAGAAAATTTTGAGATTGAAAACCCTTTGCTTAGAGATTTGAAATTTCTAAAAACCACCCTAAGGAATTAATTTTAGGTGAACCTAGTAAGGGTGTTAGGACTAGGTATGGACTAAGCAAAGAAGTCAATCATTCTACCTTTTTCCACAAATGTAAATCAAGCACTTTCGGATGAATTTTGGATTTTGGCAATGGAAGAAGAATTAAATTAATTTGTAAGGAATGATGTTTGGAAATTAATTATAAGGCCAAAGGATCAAAGTATAGTTGGAACTAAGTGGGTATTTAAAATTAATATGAATGACTTAGGAGTTACCATTAGAAATAAGGCTAGATTGGTGGCTATGGGGTATAATCAAATTAAAGGGAATTATTTTTAGGAGAGTTTTGCCCCTGTAGTGAGACTTGAAGAAATTAGGGTTTTGTTAGCCTTTGCCTATTTTAGAGGATTCAAATTATTTCAAATGAATGTTAAAAGTGTCTTTTTAAATGGGGTGATACAAAAGAATGTTTATGTTGAATAATCTCTAGTTTTAAAAATTTAAAAAATACCCAAATCATATTTTTAAATTAAAAAAGGCATTATATGGTTTGAAATAGGCACCCAGGGCTTGGTATGAGAGGTTAAACACTTTTCTACTTGAGAGATCTTTTGAAAAGGAAGTGTGGATACCACTCTTTTTTTAAAGAAATTGGTAGATGATATACTCATTATTCAAATTTATATTGATGATATCATTTTTAGATCTTTTAAAAAAATCTTTTTGATGACTTTTATAAAATAATGAGTAGTGAATTTGAGATGAGCTTAATGGGAGATTTAAGTTACTTTCTAGGTTTTAGCATTAAGAAAATAGAGGAGGAAACAATTCTTTGTCAGTCGAAGTATGTTAAGGAAATCCTCAAGAAGTATAAAATGGACAATGTTAAACTAGTTAGTACACCTATGAGTTCCTCAATTCAGTTGGATAAGGCCCTAAAGGGAAAATCTATTAATCAAAATAAATTTAGGAGAATTATTGGATCTTTGCTTTACTCGACTGCTAGCAGACCCTATATTATGTTCAGTGTTTGTTTGTGTGCTAAATTTTGATCAGATCCAAAAGAATCACATTTGATGGTAGTAAAAAGGATTTTGAGATATCTCTTGGGAACGCAGAACTTAGGGATTTGGTATCCTAAGTTTAGATCTTCATTTGAAATAATTAGATATTTAGATTTGGATTTTGTAGGTTGTATGACTGATTGAAAGAGTATATCTAGAATATGTCAATTTATAGGAAATTCTTTAGTTTCTTAGTCCAATTAAAAGCATAATTCTATAACCCTATCTATATTGTTGAAGATGAATATATTGCCTTGGGAAATAAGTTCTTTGGTTGAGAGTAAGGTGCATACTTTAGAGTGGGTGGGTAATATTGTAGTGAGTTAGAAAGCATTGAGAGAGAAATGGAGTGGAGGAAGGGGAGATTGTAGAGACAGAGAAGCTGTAGGATTTTCTAGAGAGAGAAAATGTTCTTATTTTTTTATTTTCTGCTTTCTCGGATTTTTGTGATCGGAGCGCTCTGGGAGGATGGTGATTCCTGATCGCCGGCAGCGGCTTGGCAGCAGTATTCCTCCACCCGATCTTCATCGTAATGTTCCTCTAAACTTTCTGATCAGAAAACCATCAGAAATCACTGTGATTCTGAGGATCAAGAACCGATGAGGATGTCGTCTAATCTGGTGATCAGCGAAGGTTATAGACCTCCGGCGAGATTAGAACCGATTGTGGAAGGGAAAGGTAAAGGTGTTTTAACTGATCGAATTACTGAAGACAATGTAATTCCAAATGTTCCTTCAAAACTGGATACATAATCGTTATCGTCGTCAGATGTTGTTCTAAAAGTGAAGAATTATGCCAGTATGCTTGATTTGGAGAACCAGAAACAGATTAATAAAAATCTTTCTATTGATTTTGAGAAAGATAAAGATAATGTGGATGTTGTTGTTAAGACGAATGTTGAAACTGTGCCTGTAAATAAATTTACATCGGCCTGGTAGAAGATGCAGCATATTAAATTGAATTTTAATGTTAACTCCGTCCAATTATCTAAAGATCGTTTGGCTGTCAAACTCAATACTGATAAGGAAATGTCCAACTCCCAGGTGCTGAAGAAATTATTGGTTATCAAGGTGTTGGGACATGACTATTTGTTCTCTGTTTGTAGTCAAGAACTCAGACGGCAATGGATCAAGTATGGTACTTTTCATCTAACTACATTGGGATGTAATTGGATTTTGTGTTCATTTGCTAACATGGATTCCATGGAGGAAGTATTAAGTGGGGGTCCCTGGTATATTGGGAACCACATTATAGGTATGGATAGATGGTGGTCATCCTTCTCCACTGAATCGCTAAAGGGTGTTACTTCTCCAGTGTAGATTCGGTTTCCTGGATTACCATTAAGCTGCTGGGATGATTAAAATATTCCCTTGATTGCTTCTATGATCGGAGTTCCTATGATGCTTGATGGGAATTCCTTTAAGTGGGGTAAGAGGGAATATGCTCGGTGCTGTGTTCGAATTGATTTGGAAAGGAAACTCCCTAAGGGAGTGTGGATTGAAGGACTTCGTGGAAGAACTTTTCAACGAGTGGAATATGAAAAGCTGACGTCTCTCTGTTATTAGTGTGGGAGAGTTGGACACAATAAAAATGTTTGTCCAGAAGCTGTTGCAGTTCTGGATAAGAAGGAAATTGTTTAGGAATCAAAGGAAGTTTTGAAACAGATAAATACTGTTAAGGATGATGGAGCTAAATAGCTAGAAGATGAATATGGCCCTTGGATCCATGTTAACTTTAAAAATCGAAGATTCAAAAATGCTAGAAGGAATAATGGATCTAATACTCAAAGTAGATAGGTTTATAAACCTGTAGAGTCTATTAAACAGGCACAGGCTGTTGAACAACAGAAAGATCTAGTTAACACATAAGGATTGCATTTAAAAATTTTTGAAGTTATTATAGCTGCTGAAGACATTCGGGTGCAGGATATCCCAGTTATTTTGAATAGATTTCAAGCCTTGGACTGTGATTTGGAGGAAGGAGAAGTTCTTGAGAGGACTAGTGCGGAGCTATTGAAGAAATCCAAGCATTTGGATTCTGATGAAACTGATATCACTCCAGAATTAGTTGTTTCTAAATCTTTACAGGAGTATGATGATCAAATGTTATCAGTTACTAACTCAGGTAAATTCAAGCTTTCTAAAGAATTAACATCATTCGGACCTATGGAAACAGATCAAAGGAAGAGGAGAGGGGACATTAAAATTAATAAAGTGATAGGGGATAACTCCCCTATTGTTTCTTAATGGCTTCCATCATTTTTTGGAATTGTAGGGGGCTAGGAAGAGAGATGCCTCCTTATATCTTAAAGAGATAGTGAAAGACTACAAGGAATTTTTTGTTGGACTAACTGAAACTAAGATATCTTCTCTTGATAGGAATGATATTAACCAAATTATTGGAAGTGATTGGGATTATTTTCATCATCCAGCGATTGGTATGTCGGTTGGAATCTTGGTGATGTGGAAAAGGGAGTTAGCTTCCTTTGATGTCGTTGATCATTCTTCCCAATTGATTATGGGAACTCTTATCATCAATGCTTTGGATAAATGGAACATTGTAACTGTCTAAGGAGGTAACGATGCTCAAACCTGTAGATAACTTTGGCAGAAGCTTGAAGATTGTATGATTGGTGATGAACCAGGCATTATAGAGGGAGATTTCAATTGCATCCTCTCTAAGGAGGGTAAGAAGGGTGGAAAGATATTTCATCTTTCTAATGGTTCTAAAGATATGAAGATGTTGGATTTGTGGGTCCTAGCTATACATGGTGTAATAACAAGGAAAGAACTTCTAGAATTTGGGAGAGACCAGATAGGTGTTTATTAAATTCTGCAGCTCTTCATAATATTCCAATGGCTAAGGTGTGTCACTTGCCCAGAGTTGCTTCGGATCATGCTCCTATCTCCATCAATTTGGTAGAACCTCAAAACCAGAAATCTATTTTCTTAGGATTTGAAGACACATGGAAATCGTACCCAGCCACTTGGAACATTGTTTTCAAAGCTTGGAATAAGGTGGATTTTGGTTCTACTATGGAAATCCTTCAAAGGAAGTTGAAGAGATCCTTAAAAGCTCTATATTACTGGAATAAGAACAAGTGCAAAGAACTGAACTCATTAAGAGATGATTTGAAGAAGGAAATCCTACAGCTTCAGAATGAAGAATCAAGAGCAGGAGGCTTAATGGTTGGAAAGCTAAAAATTTTCAGGAGCAAAGTACATGATCTTAATGAGACTTTGGGAAGACTTTCCACTTGGTAGAATCAAAGATCAAAAATCAGATGGCAGCAAGATGGAGACATAAATTCTAGTTGTTTTCATCAATATGCTTTAGCCAAGAGGAATGGGAACTTGATTTGGCAAATTAAAGATGAAAACGGGACTGTTGTTGAAGATTTGGAGCAAATTGAAACTATTTTTTACAGTTTTTTTTAGAAAAATGGTCAGGTAGAGATTGTAAGCTCACGGATTGGCCTTCTTGCCCAGAAAATCTAAGAATTTCCAATGAAGATGCTGAGTTGTTAGATATGGATTTCACTAAAGAAGAATTGATCAAGGTTGTCTTCAAGCAAGGTAACAATAAATCCCCTAGATTAGATGGCATTACTACTTCTTTTTTCAAATTCTATTTAAAGATTGTTGAGGAGGACACTTGGATTAAAACCGGTATTATGTATAATGAGTGGAAGGATACACTTATTGTTCTAATTTCCAAAATAAAAAAGCCTATTAATCCGTGCAACTATAGGCCTATAAGATTTTGTCAAACAACTTATAAGCTTGTGGCTACTATGATTTTAAATAGAATGAAAAACTACATTGCTAAATGTATCACGGAATAACAAGTAGCTTTCCTTAATGGTAGATCAATGTCTGATCATTGTCTACTAGCTTATGAGGTTTTCCATAAGCTTAGAATTTCTAAAAGGAAAAAGGGCCTAATGGCGGTTAAGCTTGATATGGAGCAAGCCTATGATAGTATGAGTTGGGAAACCTTATTTCAAGTTTTAAACATGTTTGGTTTTCCAAGGAGGATGACTATGCTTATTATGGAATGCGTTAGGAATGCTAGATTTTCCTTTATCATAAATGGCAGAACTTCCAAGTGGATTATTGCAGAGAATGACTTTAGGCAAGGGTGCCCTCTATCGCCATATTTGTACATTATTTGTTCTCCTCTTTTTTCTTTAGCAATGGCGCAAATAGGTCAAGATTTGGGAATTCAGGTTTCACAAAGAGCTCACAAAGTCAGTCACTTGCTATTTGTTGATTATGTTTTGCTTTTCTCTCAAGCTTCAAAACATCTTGCCACCAAGTTGAATAAAATTATTGTGGATTTCTATTCGTGGACTTGTTTAAGAGTTAATAATGCCAAATCTCAAATATTTTTTAGTAAGGAGATGAATAGAGTGGACAAGTTACATGTGAAGAAAATTCTGAAGTTTAAAATAGTTGAAGAACTTCAGTATCTTGGGGTAAAGCTGATGTTGAGAAGACCTGTGAAAATTGATTTCAAGTTTATTTTGGATTCGGTTATGCAGAAACTGAATACTTGGGGAAGTAAGTGTCTGTCTTTGGCGGGGAAGATTACTCTTGCTAAGACTTCCCTATTAACTCTACCTAACTTTATTTCTACTCACACATTGGTTCCAAAGAAGGTACTCCATGAGGTTGATAGGTGTTGCAAGAATTTTATTTGGCATAAATGGGATGGAAAGAAGGGTATGCACTACATTGCTTGGAAAACTTTGTGTAAACCAAAAGCTCAAGGAGGTTTGAACTTTCATTCGGCGGTTAGTAGAGCTGGTCCTCTCAAAGCTAGATTGACTTGGAGACTGTTACAAAATTAGAACTCTTTATTACATTAGGTTATGACAGCAAAATATGGTGATAGTTGGTGGCAAGGTAATGGTATTAATGGCAAATCAATTGCTTGGAAGATCTTGAATGAAGGAGCTAAACACTTAAAGACTCTTTTGAGGTGGAGAGTGGTTAATGGGAGGAGAATTGATGTTCTTAAGGACATTTGGCTGTTAGATAAGCTATTAAATGAGTGGTCAATTACAGAAAACTGTGTTGGCTTGGAAGGTCTTAAACTTAGCTATTTTATTACAGAGAATGGGTTCTGGAATTTGGAGGAATTGCAATGTTTTTTTAATGAAGAAATCATTACTTTGGTATTACAGATCTCAATGGATAGGGATGCTAATGAGGATTACTTGGAAGAAATATGTTTTATTTCAGGAAAGACCATCACAGCCAGAGCTTATGAAGTATACAGCAAAAGCAACATTGATGAAGGAGACATGGGGTTTTACACTTCGTTGAGGAAATTAAAACTGCCAGCTTGTGTTGAGCTTTTCTGGTGGAGGGTAAGTAAAGAAGCAATCCCTACCAATGAATTTTTGAAGTATAGAAAACTTACAAATGAAGATTTGTGTGCTAGAGGCTATCTAGAGTGTGAAAATCTGGATTATATAGTTGTCCGATGCAAAGAACTGCAGAATATCATTAGACAGATCCAGAATTGGGGGTTCTATATTCCAATCTTTGAATCCATAAATGAATGCTTTGTTGAACTGAAAACTCTCTCTACTTTTACACCAAACACAGTTGGACTTTACTGCAATGCAGAGCACCATAGTTGGCGGAATAGAAATGCTATAAAACATGGGAAAACTGCAATTTCAAAGATTTCTTTAGCTTCTAATGTATTATATTCTGCTGTTAAAATCTCTAATCATTTCGTTGATAGCTGGGGTGCTAACCTCCCTAGGGAGTTTCAAACTTCTGGGCACCCTTCACCGCCTGATTGGATTAAGATTAATGTGGATGCATCTCTCCTTACTTCTTATAGTGCTGGAATTGGAGGTTGCTTTAGAGACTATAAAGGGAGATTGTTGATTGCTTTTGGAGAAAAGAGAACACATTGGGATATTGCTCATCTTGAGATGAATGCTATTTTGACTCTTAGAAAACTTATTCAACCGTGGATGCTTGAAATTAAAGGAGTAATAATTGAAGGTGATAACATCAATGTTATCAAATTCATTCAACATTCTTTGAACAAGGCTAATTGGCAAGGTTACAATCGGATTGAGGAGAACTTTCATTTCTTGGCCGATTTTAATAAGGTAATTCTTCATCATGTTCATAGAGATTGTACTAAGGTAGCCGATTTGTGTGTTACTATAGCTTTTGATAACAACTTTTACTTTGATAGTTCTTCCTTCACTAACATTCCTCCTTCTCTTTGTTCTTTGTTGAAGAAGGAATGTGCACCTTTTCTTTAGTTTGTAATTAGCTCTTTTTTCAAAAAAAACAAGTTCTTTGGTTTAAACAATAGTTGATTAATTTAGGATTTTCAATAGGCATAGTTCAAATTTATTATGATAATACTGTCATTTGTATTTCAAAAAAATCCTATTCAACATTCTAAAACCAAACATATAGACATAAGGTATCATTTCATTAGGGATCAAGTATCCAAAGGAGAAATTAATTGAATCATATTCTACTGAAAATCAACTTGTAAATATTTTTATAAAACCACTAGCCTTTGATACTTTTAACACATTAAGAACAAGTCTTGGTGTGATCGATCTTAATACTTAAATAAAATTTCTGAAAACTTGATATGTTTTCTTTATTTATTTTCTGTTTTGTTTTCAATGATTTATCTATGTGTATGTTTTTCCTATTTTTTTCTATTTTTGTTTCTGTGCATGTATTTTTTATTTTGTTTTATGTTTTGTGTGTTGCACCACTTATCAAATTTGCTATTTTTGATCATTCGTGCTGAATTTTCTAACTGTTCTATTCATACTGCATGAAATTATTTTCATCCCGTACAAATTATGTAGCATGTCGACCGTTGTTTTGGACTGAATACATAACATTTTCATTTTCTTATACATATTATACTGTGTGATATTTATATAATCTCGGATGATTTGTATTCATTCGTTTGTATGCATGTAGATGGTTGTATGGGTAGAATTAGTTATTATAATTGATCGTATGTAGGAAACTTTATTTTATACATATGAACCACGTGTCTTTCGATGTGGGGGACAAACCTAACCATCATTAAAATGATCTTAAATAACCATTCATCCCGGATGAACCCCTGTTCGTCTATACGATTATCTGGTCAAAAAGCCTGTGCGAGAGGATGCTTCGTAACTTGCATGATTATGAAAGTCATTTTGTTTTGAATATATTTGTTCATACATATGAAATTATTTTTGTCATATATGAACAAACTATTGTATTGTACGAATTCATTTTTTTATGTATGAAATATCATTTTTCTTTAAATAGGAGGGAGTTAGAATTCATTTTCATTCACTTCAATAGCCTCTTTCAATCCTTTTCATCTTAGCAATGACCAGTTCTAGCAAGCATAGTAGAGTCTCTAAGGGTTCATCTTCAAGTGGCGTAGACAAAAACTTTCTGTCAAATGAAAATGAGGATTCTTACTTTAGGTTTGTCCATGCAAAAATCACTCAATCTAGACTATTTTCTAAGAAGACATTCACTTTCAAGTAATGCCTCTTTTTGTCACCACCCAATTTGCCTTCATTCTGACTCTGATTCATGCCTACCATAAAGAAACCTTTCACTGTTTTCTAGAAAATATGACTTTTAGTTTGGATGAGAGTAGGATAAGATTATATATCCTAAAGAAACAGGTAGAATTCACAAGGGAAGATCTTGGAACCTTTCTACATTTAATAACTCAAGGAATTAGAGTACACATAATGACCTCCAAATTTGATTTTGACTAGTCTGAAATAAACAAAGTTCTTAGAGGAGTTTCTCAAGTAGGTCACTTGCCTAGGGTCTATACCTTACATAAAAATGCTATGATCGTTCAGCATGTCCTTAAAACTTCAATCATTCCAAAGGTTGGTAATTGCATAAACATTACTCCTCTTATATCCACTATTAACTATCTAATCATGACTAGACAACCTATAGATGAGCCCAACTCATCCTTGATTACATTCATAACCATTCCGAAATTGGGCATGTCTCTCATAGGAGGAATAAAAATATTACTTTAGGACATCTAGTGACCTATGTTCTAGAAAGAAATACAACATTATTCATCCTGAGCCTCGACTTGAAATGCCAATCTACTTTACCGATGGTTTTTTTGAGCACTTTTTGGGAAGAATGACAATTCAAGTAAGGATACTGAAGAAGAAGGGGGAGCACCTGCACCTGCTAATGGACCCGACTTTTAGGAGATGGTCTAGGACTTTGACCAGTTGGAGAGTCATTTTAATCAATGTTTTTATCAAATTCAGACTCACTTAAATCAACAGGATGCGTAGTACCAACAAGACATGGGTTGGATTTGAGGACAGTTCAAATCCTTTAATAGTAATGTAGCTATGATGAATAGATATTTTTCTATCTTTAATCAGCCTCCTCCTCCATACCAAGGCCCTTCAGAGTTCTAGATGTTCTTCTTGTGTGTTGCCTTTGCTAGTTCTTTGAGATGTGTTGAACTTAGTCATGTTTTCGATGCTTTGTGTACTTGTCTTTATTTACCTTTTGTGTTGATACTTTGTTGTCTTTGTGTTATGATTTGATATTAATTGTGCTTTAATATATTTCATCTTTAAATTGATATCAATAAAAAATGACTTATTTTGATTAGTTGCTTTGTTCGTTGTTTGAAATATAGCGTGCCTATATGATATTACTATGTTAATTGATCTAAAGAGTGATATAAATTAACCAACACTACAAAATTAATTTCATTATGAAATCTAATTTTTTCAAAAATTTCAGTTAACTTATAACTCGATCAAGTTAAGGCTATCAATCTCATGTTCTTTTTAGGCAAACATAATTTAAATATTATTATTGAAATTTTGATATCTTATTATTTTTTATTTCTCTGTTCAATATAATTATCTTTATAATTAGAGAAATTTGATTTTTTAGATTATTAATTTAAGAAAGATCAATTAAAAAAAGGGGTGTATCAAAAAGAAATGTACAAATGTGCAAAATTTGAAAGAAGGCGCAATTGTTCATAAATTAAAAAGAGACACAAAATTAGCCCAAATACAAAAAGGTGCACAAAGTGTGCCACAAATATTTGAAAAAGATGTGCAATGTCGCCAATTAAATATGTTCTTTCCTCTATCATTTAATCTTCAAATTCAAATCAATCTAATCTTCAATTATGTTTTATATTGAAAATTTCATTTAACTAATCTTTATTTCGTCACTTTTACAATAATTCTTCTTATCTAATTGTCTAGAATGTTTCATGACCTTGATTAATTTTTTTTTGTCAATGGTATACTTTAATTTAAATGTTTTGAATCTTTATTTTTATCTAATAGACTTTAATCTTATTATTGGAATTATAGTTCAATCTCTTTTAAGATCAATTATTAAAGTTTCTCATATGACTTCTTTCATTTCAACTTTCCCTTCTTCCTTCTTTTTCTTCTTGTCAAAAGGGTGAGAAATATTATTTGAGTTTGATTGTTTAGTGTGTTAGTGTTATTTTTATTTTTATGTTTATTGTTTTGTGTTTTGCTTTTGTGCTTTGTCATGCTTTTGTATGCTTTCTCACTTATATATATATATTAAAACATTTTAAAAAAAAATTATTTGTTCTTAAAAGAATTCCATTATATAAAAATATTTATTCATTCAAGGGGAGTTAAGAAGAAATTTAGGGTATTCAATTTTATTCAAACAATAATTGTTACTTCATTTTACATTTTCTATAGTTTTAGGGTGATGATGACTCCATCTTCATCTAACCCATGGTTCACTACGAATAGGGAAGGTAAATCTTGCTCTTTTAAGGAGGTTCTTGAGGGTGGTGCTTCATCTTCTACTTGTAAAATTGTTTTTTTTTTCATAGTTTTTTTTAAGGGTTTACCAGCTTTGTTCATTGAGGACAATTTTATTGCTAACCTTGCTGCTCCTTTTCCCTTTTACACTTATAAGAAATTTTATGTTGCAACGACCTACCTTGGACATGATTTACAAGTTTTTTATAAAACCTAAACTTTTTGGTACATTTTCAATCAATATGATGGATTAATGATATGTTGCTATACAACATTCAAATAAGCTTTACTATAGCCATATTTTCTTGGGAAGAGCTTTCTAAATTTTTTATTGCCTAATGCATCTTCTTTAATGGGCACCTAATTTATATGTTAGAGAATATGGGCCTCTAAAAGGACATCATTTGGCAGGTAGTAAAATGTAAATGGTACGATCGCACTATCCCATAGGACAAAATTATCGTAGACCCTCGTACTCTTCGTAAGCGCGCTAATGGGAGGGTAGATGAGATCATACATACGATTAACCATTGAGGATAGTGACTTTTTTCTATACACCTTGAGGGATAATAATATGTATAACCTGATCAAGGTTATGAGATTCCCCCCGCCCTATACATCAGCTTGAGTGGGGTTTATTGGATGTGGGATTTAGTTTCCCTTAAGTGCAAGCCCTTGTGGTTTATTACATCATAACCTGAGGCCCAAGAAGATTCTTGATTAAGGATAATACATTATTCTCTCCGGTGGGATTGGTATATAGGGAGGAGTTTAAGAACTTCCTATTCAAAGAGAATGAAAGGTTCAACTTGGCTTAGACAACATGCACGACTCACATCATCATTCAGAAGGACTAAGGTAGTGAAAATAAATTGGATAAAAGATAATATTTCAATTAGAGCATGCTAAAGAGAAAGATAGAGGTGGCCTCATCCATGTGATGCAGATAGGTGAGATTTATAGCCTCCGAAGGATAGATGACTTATCGGTCGATGAGGCATACTTCAGAATGATGATAGTAGTAGCCTTGAAACTTTAATCTATAGTGGGTTTAGTGTTTTGCACATAACATTAACTCTCGTATCCTAGCTAATGTACCTTGGACTTATATCCTACCTGAAAAGGAAAGCCAACTAACCTCCTGGTCTTTATGAAAGATGGGTAGGTGGCTGAGTTTTTTAGAAATTAAGGTTGACATCTAGAGAGGTTCCTATGTGGCCTTGCACTTATGAAGGGTGGTATATTTCTAGGACTAATGAAATTAAATTTTTATTTTTAATTAGTTTCTAATGTAATACATGCTAGTTAAATCTCAAAATAAGAAATGCATAAAATTTTAAAAAGGCTTATAAAAAAATTTTTCAGAAGACTTGACTTCACCAAGTTCAGCACCTCATCCTCATAGGTAAGATTATCTGAACTCTACCTATAGATGGGGATGTGTATTAACAAGGAGAGAGAGGAATACGTTAATATGCATACAACCCCGGATGTCCTCCTAACTTATTCCCTAGGTTGTTATCTTTCTATGTTATATGTTATTTATTTCTTAAAGTTTTGAATTTTAATTATGAGTAGAAAAGTTTTTATCCCTAAAGAGCATAGCAAGATCAGTTGCATACACATGCAAGAAAGAAACCTTTAAAAAATAGCAATTTCTACTACACAAATAAAGTAAAGACATTAATAAAATAAAAAGCAGAGTATGAAAAAGTTCAAAAGTCCTTGGCATGTGTCATATAATATATAACCTAAGATTTGTAAAAAAAGTAAAGGTGGTCAGGCCCCACCGACAATATCATAGATTCTATTTCTATAGAATGATGTAAGTATTTAAAAAATAAGACATTTCAACTTGCTCTTCTAATTCTAGTCATTCTATGGGTCATCTTCCTTCATACTTCTTATAGTTAATCCTCCATAAGGATATTTAAATGAAAGAAATTCCCCGCAAGGGGTTTTCTTTTCTCGTTGGATCCTTTGCATTTAAATTGCCCTATTTTTATAAAATTTCGCAACTCTATACATCAAATAAAATTACATCATAAAAATATAAATCTAGACTCTCCTGCAAGATTATCCTAAGTAGTTAAAAAAAAATATCCCAAGCAGTTATATACAGAATTAAAGGTACTCATATGAGCCACACTTAGTCATGCTTTTATTTATTTGGGGGCTAAGCAGTTGAAGCACCTATAATAATTATATATATGATTTTTTATTTTGGCACCCTTTATTAGTGCTACATGAGCATGACCATCTACACATCACATCATAAAGATCACTCCTAACCTATGGGTAATTCATTACACATCACATTATAAAGAAAGTATAATAATAAAAATCATTATCATAGTAATCATCATAAGAAATCAAAACAACCAGCACACGTGACACATATAAATTGTCACATCATAGAAATAGAAAGGAAACACCAACCTAAACTAGAGCTAGAGGTCATGTCCTAACAAATAATTCTATGTGTGTATAGTAGGCTGTGTGGTCTTAGATATGTCCTATGTTGGGTAATTAGTTCAAGTTGTTTGTGATTTAATTTTTTTGGAGGTCAAAGGGTATTTTTAATTAAATTATAAATATTTGTATATTGAGCTCAATTTTATTTAATTTAATTGGTTGGCCAATTTAAATGCTTAGAGTAGTGTTCTCTGAAATATAAGTTGATTTAGCGGATTTTAGATGGCATGAGTTTATCCTATCCAGTCGGTCAAGGGGGTCAAAAGGTAACTTTTTGAAAAAGGACAAGCTTTGGGGTTCTACTAATTCTAATAAATATTAGACCTTATGGGGAGTAATTAAAATTTGATTTTGTTATATTTAAAGTTTTCTACACAAAGTTATGATTTTTAGACGTTTAAGGCCTAGTTATCAAACTACTCTGGATCGAAGAGTTGACTTTTTAATTTAGGTAATTTTTGAAATGCTCATATTTTTATTGAGTTGAATGCTTTTTAGTTTACTCAATCTGGATTTTTCTTGAATTAGTTATGAATTTTTAAAATTTGGATATTTAATGAATTATTAAAATTTCTTAATTAACGATAGTTTAAGGATTTTGATTCAAATCAACCACAAACCTCTTGGAATTTCCTCTAAAGGTCAGGAATGACCCAAGGAAGAATTTCCAAGTGTTTGGGAAAATTTTAGAATTTTGTAATAATTTTTTATTATTTAATTTAATTAAATTAATGTTCAAAGAATGGTCCAATTAGAGGGCTTTTAATTTTCCTAGATTAAGAATTCAATTTTGAAGAGTATGATGTAATATTGACATTTTTTAGATTTAAGATGAATATATTAGAATTTTTTAAAGTTATCATAGTTTAATTAAATGGTTAAATTAGGAATTGTTAATTAAGTGGCTTAAAGGATCCTAAAATTTTATAGAAAATTCTATGTGGTTTAAAATGTCACTAAGTTTAAATTATTCAAGCTTCATGTTATTCAGAGGTGTATCCTAGTCCCTACAATTTCTCTATGATCTCTAGACATGTCATTAATTATTGTCCATAAGGTGTTATTAGGTTGAACTGGTTCAAATAAGGTGTCAACGACTAACCCTTAGGTAACATAAGTAAAATGCAACACACAATCACAAACAATGTCCTTAAAACTAGGAGGGCTTAAGGTAAGTGTTCGTACATCCTAGACATGCAAAGAATTAAATTATAATTAACATAATCCTTCCCCAAGAATTTTATTCACATGCTCAATCCATGTTATACTTTTTTATAAAATTTAAGAATATATTTAAATTTCAATTTAATTAAAAATAATTAGGTATTTAGGATTTAATTAATTAAATTAAGAAATTACTTAAAATAAATAAACTCCTTTTATATTAAACTAAATTTAAAATTAAATATTTTTTTAGGTAAATTTGGGGCTAAGACCATGTATTAAAGAGAAATAAATTACAAGAAGAACAAAAAACAGTTCTAAAACCAAAAAATTACATTTGCAGAGCGCTCAAAGGGATGGGAAAAGCAGCATAAGCAAAAAGTCAAAAAATACAATGGACTAAACAGACTCACGAGATTAGACACCAACAAACTCAGGTAGAAACCCATATAGCAAGTGAGATAATGCACGGTTCAGTAATTAAAGTGAGAAAGGGACTCCCCTGGTTGCCATTAAAGGCTACGACCCAAATCAAGTAGTATCTGAAAAGATGTCATGGAAAAACTGGCACAAGCAATAGTGAGACCATCTAAGGGGAGAGCTAAAAGAAGTATTGGAGCCATTCATCATTGCCCGTTGGGGGAGAATTCTCAACATTCAACAAAAAAAAAACCTGAGAATACAACAGCCCCTAAAGTCCAGAATCACACTTTGAAATGAGTAAGAAACATAGCCTGCATAGAATTAGCATTTTTCCAACCCATAACCTTAGCACGAATAGTAGAAATAATAGAAATAAAAGAATACATCAACTCCCTGCTTCCTTCTGATCCTTCGCTAAAATAAATTGTTGGCTAAGATCGAGCATAACTGAGCACAGAGCCGTTAGATCGAGTTCCACAGTAAATCTAAACCATAAAATAGTAAGATCATGTCCGTTGATTACTAGATCAGTGGTCCTGATCTCTCCCAAGTAGATGGAAAATATAACCCGATCCCTAAGATGATATTTCACCTCATTCTCTCAATAGGTTGAATCAAATCAAACTAAATTTTAAACTTAGCATCTACAAGAGAGAGCATTCATGGGGGACAAAAATCATGGTCTAAAATGCACAGTGTGAAAAGTTATTTAACTCTAAGTGCTTTAGTCAGGGTTTAGGTTTTTACTTAATCCAATGGATGGATTCAGAAGATCTTCGGCTTATTTCACTTGTAGATTGTCCATGCTCCTATTTGTAGAAGGAATTATTCTTTAAAATGATATGGATCAATGACAAACTTGATTGGAAGAATTAGTGCTTCGAGTTGCTGGAAGCTCACTGCTGGTGGGGTCTCGACGGTGGATTTGAGTTGGGAGAGGGGGAGTGAGACTAGGGGAGCTCTCATAAGAGAGATCTCTAGCTTGGAGAGCTTAGGGAAAATGAAAAAGCAAGATCCTTCTATAGAAACCCAAAAAACTCTATTTATAGCCCTAGTCCTATGATGGACGGCCAAGATCATTTTTAGGGTTAATTAGGAGGTAATCAAGCCTCCTTGGTAAAGGTTTAGGTAAAGGGGGATTTGGAATGGTTTAAATGCAAAAAGGGGACTGAATTTGACTTAAATATGTCAAATTTGACCAAATTAGGCTTAACCAAGACATGAGACGAACTAGTCAATACGGTCAATCAAACCCAAATAGGTTAGGGAGTGAATAAGGGAGGCTTTGAAATTGATCAAAACCCAAATAAGAGTGATTTAGGCTAGTTTGGTCAACCTAGGTTGACCTGGTCGACCAGGTTGACCCAGAACTTGGGTATGGGATCAATATACTTGGTTTGACTCACTGAACCCAATAGAAGTGGTCTTAGCATCTGACTTGGTAAATTTAACAAAGTCAACCCTCATTAACCTAAAGTTTAATAAAAAGCAAGGTCAACAAATGAACCCCAAATAGGGGCGGTGAATAATTAGGGAGCCGTGCATGTTTGTATTGACTAAATGTGATAAGAGAAGTAAAATAAGGAACACATGTAAGATCACTAAAGAAAGAACATAGGGAGCTCATCTGTCTTCCTTACTCTTTTGTAAGAGCAGGATAGAGGGGGAAACAAAGACAAAAGGGCACACATTCACATGACCAAAACAAAGTAGTGAATGTAGACAACTCAATGTTCACTTGACTATATTGAAGCATAGAAACAAAGAGCAAAATGGAAAAGCAAACCAATAACCTACCTGATCATATCGAAAAAATTGAATAGAAGGTGGAGGGATCCCACATTCACTAACAAAGTCGAAATAGTGGATGGGGATAACTCAATATTCACTTGACCATATCAAAATAGTAAATAAAGAGAAAACAAAGAAAGTGAACCAACTACATACAAGACCATATCAAAATAACAGAATAGGTGGAAGGATCCCACATTCACCTGACAATATCAAAATAGTGAATGAAGTAGGCTCAATACTTGCCTGACCATATTGAAATAATAAATAAAGAAGTCAAAAAATCTGATGTCCATCTCACCATATCAAAATAGAAAGATAATCATGAAAAGAGTTTGACATTCACCTGACCATATCAAAATAGTGAATATAGAGCACTCGATGTTCACCTGGTCACATCAAAATAGTGAAATAAGGAGTGAAAGATAGATCAAGAACCCCCCTAACCCAAGGTATAAAATAGGAGGAATGAAGAGGTGGTGAAGTATGCCTCCCAGACACTCTATCAGGCTCCCAACCAAGAAAATTTCAATATTTTCCTAACCATATCAAAACCGCAAATGTGAACGACTCATAAGTCAACTGACTATATTGAATTAGTGAGTAAGGAGCAAAAATATTTAATTTCTGCCTCACCATATCAAAATAGTAGAATAAAAGAGAAATTCACCTTAATAACAACTTGACACACATCTGTGTAGGGATATTAGGGAAACAAAAAAGTAGATGGGAGAATTCTAAGGAAATAGTTATCTAAGAAATCCTAAGTCAATATTTTAGTTACCTCGTGGTAGAGGACAAGTCGTCGTGGCTATGAGTATCCAATTTCCAGTGGAATTTCTTAGGCAAAACTAAATTCATATGAAGCAGAGGCATCAAACTGATGTCTTGATCGATAATAGAAAGAGATACGCCATCAACAGAGTGTGAGAGGGGTGATCTCATCACAATTGAGTAACAACTGAAGTAGCGAGGGGACACACTCGCTATAAAGAATAAAACTATTTTGAGGAGAAATAACCATTAAGGAATTATAGTGGTGCACCAATACTAACTGACAGAGACTCTATAAAAAGTGAGAGTAACATCAACACATCCCAGGAACCTCTCTAGTAGCGAATAATTGGGTCCCAATGGGGAAGTATGCGGATAAAGAGACCAGGGAGATGATTTTATGCTAGAAAATCAAATCTCACAAAGAGATGATGGTAACATCTAAGACATGATGTACTATATCACAAATGGGGAGACAAATTGAGGTTTCGAGGGGACACCCTCTCCACCCACGATAATAACTTTGAATAAGATTAACACTCATTAAAATAACATAGTGGTAGCTCCCACACCAACTAGTGGGACCCTGTGAGAGGTAAAAGTAATGCCAACGCATCCATAAAACTACTCTTGCAGCTAAAAGTATGGTATGACTGGGAGAGTAGGTTGCCATGAGATGCTAGGGAGCTGATCTTCTAATTAAAAAAAAAACTCTCAAAGAAAAGATAAAAACATCTAAGACATGATGTACTACATCACAACTAGGGAAACAAATTAAAGTAGCAAGGGGATACACTTGCCACCAAGGCTAATAACTATGAATTGGATCAACATTTAATAGAAGTTCATAATGGTAATGCCCACACCAACTGGTGGGACCCTGTGGTAAGCGAAAGCAACACCAACACATCCATCAAACTACTCTGGCAACTAAGAGTAGGGTATAAATGGGAGAGTAGGTTTTAAAAATAGTGTAGAAAGGGGGTTGATCTTTCCTTAGAAAAATCCAAGCCATGAAGAAGTGATGTTAACATCAAGAACACAATGTACCAAATCACCAGTGAAGGTAATGACAATCACAAAGAATACTAAAAAAATAAGTGTAGGGTCATCCCTAAAGTAATCACTGAGATGCTTCGAAGTAGAGGGAAAGAGACATTTTGGGGGAACTTGAGCTCTTGGAGAGTAAAGCCAGGTTCCACTTATGACAAGGGTAACTGAATTTACTCTACCGAGAGCTTCCCTATCTATAATATATATATATATATATCACAGTCATAGATTGGGTACATCCCATACTATCGTGGTCAACAAATGGCAAAGGGAACGTTTACCATATCCATGAGTTATTCCTAGTATGAAATATTCTCTAATGACCATAATACAAAGAGAGGGAGATATGGGTGGCTTTGATAACCAAGGACATATTCACAACATGAATAAAACTAGGGGGGACAAAGATTTTACAAGACCTATAAAGAAGTGACATATTGACTTTGATAATCCATGCCACATTCAACTCATGTGAATGAACTGGGGAGCACAGTTACAAAAAAATTGATGTATGAATGAAATCCATATTAGTATAGGATCAACATTAACATTTTAAATCTAGAAAACTATAAAGCTTGAATATAAAGGTATATGAATCCTATAAGTTATACCGAGCTAGGCAAAATATAAACAAATCATATGGTTTACACTAGAGAAACAAGAGAAATACAAGAAAGTAATACATATTAATTTTGATAACCAAGAATAAATATGGGGTGACA
Organism: Dendrobium catenatum; assembly: GCF_001605985.2. NCBI lineage: Eukaryota > Viridiplantae > Streptophyta > Magnoliopsida > Asparagales > Orchidaceae > Dendrobium > Dendrobium catenatum. Next base: position 1,944,219 of record NW_021318852.1, read on the forward strand.
AGTGAAACTAGGAAGAATAAAACCCTAGCAAGGGTGAAATAAATTGATGATTTTATGCACTAACACCAATGTGATTGGTGTGCATAGACATATGCACAAATATCCCTATGGCGTATTAACATATCATCTTTAAGGATAGCCTTATACTCTTCGTAATGAATATTATATGGTAGAGGACAAATCATCTTGGCCACACAGACTACCGAAAAGTAAGAGGAATCCCTTCAGGTGGAACCTATATAGAGGAATATTTATAAGTGATAGGGAAGCTCCCATGTAACATATTAAACTTAAGCATAGTGCTTTTTTAGGTACTGCCAATTAATAATAGGCATAGAGTGAACACCATTTGCATCAACAAGTTTGTATCTACCACCTTCATAGACTTACACTATGCTGAAGGGGCCTAGCCAAATAGGCTCAAACTTATCACTTTCGCGACAACACAAAATGTTAGGCCTACATAAAATAAGAACTAAGTCGCCAACCTAGAAAGTATGGGATTGAATAAGGCAATCATGTGACTATACCATGCTGGACTAATATAGCTTGATGTTTTGATGAGCTTGAAGATGAAGCTCTTATAAACCATCAATTTTTTCCAACCACATTCAGGCATCATCCTCATGAGAAAGATTGTGGCTATCTGTCACAAATAACGAGGGGAGCTCAACCTTAACTTGGTGGATAGCTTCAACCCCGCATGCTAAAGTATATGGGAAGATTGAGTAGGAGTATGTTATGTAGTCCTATAGGCTCATAATGTCTCAGATAACTTATCATACCACTCTCACTTATTTACCACGAGAATGTTTCTTATTAGTTATACAAGAGTTTTATTAAATGCCTCCTTAAAGCCATTGGATTTAGGGTAGTAAATCAAAGAGTATCACCAATTGATATTATAGCAGCGGGAAATCTAGCAATCTTGGTTTTTCTAAATTAAACAGCACAGAATATCAGTGCAGTAAACAATGTAATCATGAAAGAAATGCATCACGTCCTCTAATTTGAGTTTCTTAAGTGGGATAGCTTCTACCCACTTAAATAAGTAATCAATGGCAGCCAAAATAAATCGATGACCCTTAGAGGAAGGAGGACTAATAGGACCCACTACATCCATGCCCCAACCTTCATATGGCAAAGATGAAATAGTAGGGTGTACCAGATTAGGAGGTTGGTGAATCACTATGCCATGAATCTAGCACTGGTGGCACTTTCTAGCATGCTCCATATAGTCACAGATTATGGTCGACCAATAATAACCTAGGTGTTAAATTATGCCCTTCAGCTTTAGTTCATACTAAAGAGCACCATAAAGCCCCTCATGTATCTTACCGATGACCTTATGATCCTCCCCATTGTTAAGGGAACGTAATCACATTTGGTCAAAAGAGCATCAATACAAGGTGACATTTACATAAACAAATGATAATGCTCCCTTTGTAATTATAGCAATAAGAGATTGATCATCAGGGAGCTAACCATATTCCAAATACTCAATAAAAGGGGCTCTCTATTTTGAATCATCCTCAATAGTAAAGACTGCAAGGGTCTTATCATAAGAAGATAAGTATGTTGGACACATGGCTTAATAATGCTCGACAACATTAGACACGTGGTTTCCAGATGGGTAAGCCAACTATTTAGCTAGTTTAGCTAATATGTCTACTTTACCATTTATAGATCGAGGGATTTTAGCCAAAGTCACTTCAGAAATTAAACATAAGAGCTCCATTGCCTTGCTGTGATAGGACAAGAGCTCTAGCTTAAGCACTTTGAAAACTATGACTACTTGATTAATGATTAGTTAGGAGTCTCCAAAGATCTTCACCCACATAATCTTTATATGAATGACTAACTCAAGTCCCAAGATCAGTGCTTTGTACTCAGCTTCATTATTAGTATGAGGTTTGGAAAGATTATAGGAGTATCTAAGAGTATAGCCTTTAGGGGATACAAAAAGAAGGCCGAAACCTATCCTAACTATGGGAGTTTCATTTAGATATAAGGATTTAATGAAGGATGCACTGTTAAAATAGTACTCCCAAGTAGTTCATCAAGTAAATCATAATTGAGCAAGAAAGTCAGCTAAATCCTATCCTTTGACGGCCTACCTAGGAATAAAAGTAATATCAAATTGTAATAGGATTATAGGCCAACATGCTAAACAACCTAAGAGGGTCAGACAGGTCATCAAATACTGCAAGGGGTTAGCTTGTGAAATTATGTTAACCTTGTGTGAAAGTATGAAATGTCTAAGCTTCTACACTGTAAAGATTAAAGTCAAACACTTCTTTTCCATTGCTGGGTATTTTAGCTCTGCAGGTATCAACCTTCTGCTCAAGTAGTATAAAGCTTTTTTCCTTTCCTTCTTCATTCTCTTGAGCCAAAAGTGCACCTAAGGATTCATATAAGGCCGATGTGTAGAGAATTAATGGCCTTAATGGGATGGGTGCAACTAAAAAATGGGGGTTCATCAGATAGCGCTTTATACTCTCAAAGGCCTCCTAATAATGTTTATTACAATAAAAACGAGCATCCTTCTTTATGAGGAAAGTAAAGGGATGACATCTACCACAAAGAATGGAGATGAATCTACAAAAGAAAGCAAGTTTACCTTATAAAGATCTCAATTGGGTAAGACTCTTAGGAAGTTTTAAGTCCATTATAGCACTGATCATGGAAGGATCAATCTCAATGCTACAGTAGTTAACTATAATCCCCAAAAACTTTCCTTCACTAACACCAATTATGCATTTCAAAGGGTTCATCTTTAACTCATACTTGTGTAGGAGAACAAAAATGATTTGCAAATCTCTAAGGTAATCTCCATGGATCTTACTTTTAACCACAAGATCATCCATATAGCACTCAACCTGCTCATGTGTCATCCATCGAAGATAACTATGATGGCATGCTGATAGGTAGCCTTGGCATTCTTGAGATTGAAGGGCATCACCTTGTAATAAAACACACCTATAGGTGTATGAAATGTAGTGAACTTCTCATCTTTAGGGGCTATCTTTATTTGATTGTAACCAAATGAACTATCCATGAAGGAGAATATGCTATGGAATGAAGCAATATACACCATAATGTTGAGGATAGGAAGAGGGAAATCTTCTTTAGGGCATACCTTATTAAAATCACTGAAGTTAATATAGACAGAAATCTGTCCTCTCTTCATCCGGACTAGAACAACATTTACAAGCCAAGTAAGATACTTATCTTCATAAATGAATATAGATTCTATAAGCTTCTTAATTTCAAGGATCACCTGTTGTTCAATCTCTAACCTCATTCTATTAGGTGATTATTTAATAGGGACTGCTTCGGGCTTAATACCAAACTTGTGGACTGCTACTTCTAGGTTTAGACTAGGCATCTCAATGTAATTCCAGTCAAAGCAATCTTTAAATTCTAATAGTAATTTGATGTACTCTTTAGCCTCTGAGTCAGATAATAAGGAACTATGAAAAATAGGCCTATTATCTAATTTAGTGCCCAAGTTAACCTTATATAATTCATCCATGGTAGAAGTGGTGCCATCTTTGAACTCATGTGGAGCATCAAGGACCATATACTCAACAGCACTCGAGTCTTCATCATTATCAAGGGAAATAATCAGATATGAGTGAGACACAACATGAACGTTAGCATAACTAAACTGATCTTTCTCAATATAATCAAAGCCTTTCTAGGTTTGAGGCAAATCGATTTGCTAAATACGGGCTTATTGTAGAGCTCATTCATCGGACCAAGTAAAAGGAATGACACCCCGCTCAACACAGCCTTCCACAAAAGAGAAAAGGTAATGAGGGACATGGGTGACCTCACTATTTATAATGGTATATGCAGGACCCTAACTCTCTGGACCCAATGGGGCACATATGCTATAGGATAAAGAGGCATACTCACAAGATCATTATGGCATAATGAATTTATGCTGTGCAGGTGAACCACCAACGCTAAGGGAAGGAGTAATAGAATCTCTTCAAAGAGACTACTCAACTCTTATTCCACACATATGATGGGAAAAAGATTGTTTGCTAGTAGTTTGATATTAAAAGCTTACTTCCTCATCTGAGCTACTATTTATAACTAAGTAACCCTCAAGTATACAATACATATAAAAGGTGGAGAAAGAGGATTAATTAGAGGAATTTAGGGCTAGTGAGAGAATTGAATGATGAGGAACATCAATCATCTCATCATCCAAAGAGTTAGACTTGATAGTCAAAGAGATGTGTAAAGATGTAATGAAGGAGGAATTCGAGTGTCAAAGTTTCTTGTGGAGCGAGCCAACTCTCTATCTCTACCTCTACCTCATCATCCCCTACCAATACTAGGGGAAAAATTATGCCCAACTACAAACTGAATGGAAGATCCCATAGGATCTACAACAGAGATACCTGCCTAAATACCAATATGTGATGGAACCTATACTAGTGGTTATATAGGACCCTGTGCAAGTGGTTTCATATGACCTAGTAGGTATTACTTTTGATTGGGTAGGATGAGATCTATAAGTCTTTTGAAGTGTGCAATGCTCAGCATCATCATAAATAAAGACCTCATGCACTAAAAAAGGTCGAGTATCCTTAGTAATGGAATACTCACCATCATTCCTCATATATTTCATGCATTGGTGCAAGGTAAAAGGCACCACTCCATATTCATGATTTCAATGCCTTCCTAAGAAAGCCTTGTATGAGGTATCCGCTTCAATCACATGAAAATTTTCCTTAGTTAGGAAACCTCCAAACTTCAAAGGCAGGGTGATTGACCATAGAGCCTGCTGGCCTTAGTCATTGAAGCCTTTCAATATAATCTTATCAGAGGTAAGCTTCAAATAACCAAGAGAGAGGCTCTTTAAAGTTTCAGGACTCAGGATATTAATTGAAGCTCCCTGGTTAATAAGGACCCTATTAACCTCATAACCATTGACTTCAACGGTGACATACAAGGGATAATTATGCTCAAAAGTCTATAAGAGAATATCTTGGTCTAAAAAGGTACAACATGATATCTCTCTCAAAGAACATACATCCCAATCAGATTTAGAAGTAAAGAAGGCTTGATAAGATTCTAGCTTAAGCAACACTTTCAAAATAGTCTCTCTTAAGTCAGAAGACATCATTAGAGCATCGTAGGCACTAAAAGAGAAGGAATATTCCTTAAGTGACCTAATACATTGTAATCAACCTTCAACTGGCCCCTTCCTTTCTCCCTAGACTGCTCTTAGGAAAATGGGATAGGATCATCCTAATGTGTAATAAAATTTTTATCTTTTTCAATAGCTTTCTTAGCCATCTTACGTTGAAGGACTTTCTCGAAACTCAAGTGAACTTCCTATTTTGAGTCAGTTTCAATAGAAGATTCACTTGGCTAAGTCATGATGGCTTGTGCTAGCTTTCAAGAAAGTGATTGGAGTGGGTTCTTGAACTCATCTACTGAATCTATATAGCAACCTGTTAAGATAGTTGTTATTTGCATGCTTTACATTTTTGCAACTTATGAAGTTTTGATGATTCCAAACATTATTGTTCAAATGTGTAGTTATCTCCTAACATTTTTTAGAAGAATTATATTTGCTCTTGTGTGTACAAACATTTTAGGAAAAATGAACTCCAGACTATGAAGACTTCAAATTAAATTCAGCATGAGATACTTTATAAAATTTGAAGCTTGCACTTTTCTTAGAAATCAAATTGAAAGGGAGTGATTGTATTTTGAGTGAATAAAAACATACACACACATAAGGAGATCATATAAAATTTTTACTGATCGTACAGGATGATATCCGTTCGTACTGGACGATCAGACAGTTATCTCCTATAGAGCACATGGAATGAATAGGAACTTGCTCGAAAAATTTTTCTAAGTCCTATTCGTCCAAGACGAAATTAATTATCGTCTAGGACGATTGGTTCACTATAAAATTTTCGTCCAGACAAAATTAAATTATCGTCAATGGCGATTGGTCCTCTAGAAAATTTTCGTACAGATAAAATTAATAATCGTCCAAGACGATCTGGTCTCTGGAAAATTTTCGTCCAAACGAAAATAAATTATCATCCGTTGCGATTGGTCCTCTGAAAAATTTTCGTCCAGACGAAGTCAAGAATCGTCCAGGACGATCGGTTCTTTGTAAAAATTTCGTCCAGACGAACATATTCTCGTCCAAACGATTAACCGACTTAGAACAGTTTTCAATAGTTTCTAGAACCGACCTTGTAATAACCGTTCGTACTGGACGAACCTAGTTCGTACAGGACGATCAGCTGTACGAAGACATTTCATACACATATTCAAATAGGGTCGTTTCAGATCGTTTAAGTAAAATCGTCCAGGACGATCCA
>NW_021318852.1:1950724-2004073 GCF_001605985.2 Dendrobium catenatum
TAAAGCTCCTCACTCTCATTTTTTTTTTTTTTTTTTTTTGTTACGGGAAGGGTCAACACCCTTAGCCCATGAAGCCTTCTCTATTGACTTACCTAGTCCCACAAGGATCCACATTGAAACTTTAGGGTTCAAAAGGTTAAAAAAAGAATTTTATTTGGATGTCACACTATATTTCTTACATTTTAAGGAGATCTCTCCCACTCCTTCAGAGATTCACATACCTGCTGCAATCTCTAATCTCCTTTCTGAGTTCTTTAATTTGACCCCTCATGAGTTACCTCCAATGAGAGACATCCAGTGCGTCATTAACTTCAGCCCAAGTTCACAATTGCCAAATTTATCCCATTATAAACAAATCATATTGAACATGCGAAATTGCAACGTTAAGTGAATGATCATTTTAAAAAGTGTTTCTTATAAGCTTTGGCCTCTATGTTGTCCCATCCTGATGTAGGACTACAATGCTTGCAATGGTTTTATTAAGAGCTTGCACAACTTATTGATTAGAGAAATAACAAAGAGAACTATTAGCAAATAAAATTATGAATCAAAATATAAGATCAGTCACTTTCGTTTAGGCTAAGTTGCATCTCAAGAGCCTTGAATAATCAAAATAATGTAGGAAAACAATATCATGCAAAGGTAGTAGCTTTCAACGAAAATCCCTAATCTAACAATAAGATTAAAAAATAATGAAGTGCACTCAATTCCCTACGTTTACTAAGCTTGGCAGAATCGGGCAAACGCGACCTTCATGACTACAATCAAATCACAAAGAAAGGGTTAGACTTTATAAAATATAAGGAAAAGGGAGATTAGAAACCTTTGTCAAAGATCGGTTGTAATCCTCCACTCAACGGTTCCAAGTTGCTTTTCAATGGCCTCAACCAAGGTATCCAAGATGCGATCCACGTACTCTTCTAAGGTGTGGTCGATGCGCGGGTTGACATCGAAGAAAGGCGAGTGCAAGATGCAAATAAATCCTTGCTCATCGTAGGAGAGGCCGTAGTCAAGTTCCCGATCGGCCATTCATGAATGCTCGACGATGATTGCTTCCGAAGAACACTAGCAACTTTGAACTCCGTTAAAGAGAAAGAAGTTTATCTAAAACTTGAAGTGGAGGTGTAGTGTGTCCGGCCAAGGGATGAGTGTGCGGAGAGCAGGAGTAGGTTTAAAGGGGAAGAACAATTTAAAATCTGAAATAAATTTCATATTTTTAATTGGGGGTGATTTAGGGAATTAAGTTTGAATTTAATTCCAAGAGAGGAAGGGGTGTTAATATAGAGAAAGGGGATTGGAAAGAGGTAGAGAGGGGGGGCGGGTAGAGAGAGGGATGAATGAGGGAAATATTTCCAAATCCAATTATTTGGATTTGAAAAGTAAATAAAAGAAAAGGAGCTTTGAAAAATTCGGCCAAGGGTGGAGAGGGGAGTTAGGAAAGGTTCCCAAGAAAGGTTGAGGGGATTTGGACACAAATCTAAGAGGTTTTAATGAGGGGGGCCCGGCGGCATGAGGTGGCTAGGGGGGATTAAATGCAAGGTTTCATGCTTGCTTAATTTGGGTTTAGGAATTAGGAAAGTATTTAATTTAATCCAATTTGAATTTGAAATTCAAATAGATTTAATTTAGGAATTTTCCTAAAATAGATTTGGTAATTTATGAAAGATTTTAAATTTCAAATTGATTAAATTTGAATTCCAAAATCTGTCCAAACTAAGCCAATCCAAATTAGGCAAGGGAAAGCAATGGGGAGGGGATCTAGGGCCGGCGGGATGGAGGGATTCGGGTATGAGGCCGGCGGCTAGGTGGGAAGTATGTGGAGTTTGGTTGAGTGAAGGGGAAAGGCTTGGGGAAGGGAGAAACCGTGAGTGTGATGTTGGCCGATGGTGGTGAAAAGAGAATGAAAGAGATACAAAAATAGAACCACGAACCCGACTCGTCTAGGTTGTTGGGTGATGCGCACTTCTCCCTCTCCTAGGGAATCTCTCAGATTTCTCAAGCTCTCATAAGAACTCATGCAAGGGGAAGAAATATTTTAATCGATCATTCATTAACTTGAAAAGAAGAACAATGGGGCTATAAATAGCCTCTTACAATGATTCAAAACAAAACAGGCCGACAATGCCCCTAGGGCTTACATACGACCTCCCTTAACAAAAGAGCAAAACGGGAAACTAATAAAGCAAATATAATATGACATCATAAATAAAAAAATACATAAAACAAATGAGAAATACAATGACTCAATCGTTGTTGTAGATCGACGGCCACATCTCTGATAGACCTTTCACGATTTGATGTCCCCATCACATCCCTTCTCACTCCAAAAAAAATAAATCTTGGAGAATGTGCATAGATAGTTGTACCATAAATAAGATCATAATCGAGTATAGATCCCCATACCTAGGCTAGATAATATGCTCGATCCTATTTTTCGGTCATTCATTTTTTGCAAAATAGGTTCTAGAAGTGCCTACCATCAAATTAGCATAAGGCGTGACTATGAATGGAAGATCGCTTTTAAGACACCAGATGACCCATATGAATGGTTTTAGTAATGCCCTTTAGGTTGTCCAATGCTCCTATTACCTTCATGAGATTGATGACTAAAGTATTTAAACAATTTATAGGTCTACTTTAACAATATTTTGATCTATAACATAGATAAAAGGTTATATTTAGGACATCTTTGACTTGTTTTTAAAACGTTCAGAGTTGAAAAACTTTACATTAACCAAGGAAAATACTTTTTCCTTCAAAAAGAAATATTCTTAAGATTGATCATTTCAACTAATGGATTTCAACTTGACCCTACTAAAATCAAATCAATAATGAAATAGCCAATACCAAATTCATTCTCTAATGCCAAAGTTTTCATGGACTGGCCACATTTTATTGGAGATATATTAAAGATTTTAGCATTATCATAACCCCAATCACAGATCTCCTCAGAAGAGATAAGTTTTTATAGACTACTAATGCAGTCAAAGCTTTTGACAAGATTAAAATCCTCATGACCACTTCACTTATCCTTCAATTAGATGACTTTGCCTAGCACATTGAAGTCTCTTGTGATGTCTTTGGGATTAGCATAGGTAGAGTGCTCAATTAAGATAACCATCCCATTGCTTGTTTTAGAGAAAAAATAAGTGAGCCAAAGAAAATGCTACTCCATTTACGATAGAGAATTTTATATCATTATCCAATCCCATAAACAATAGAAACATTAGCTATTACATAATGAATTTGTATTACATTTTGACCATCATGCCCTTAAGTTCATAAATGCCCAAAAAATTTAACCACAGAAAAGTAAAATTGATTGAAATTCTACAAAACTATTCTTTCATTTTGAAACATAAATCAAATATTAAAAATAAAGTTGTAGATGACTGATCATGAGTCACTTTAGTCATCTCCTCTTTAGAATAACAAATTCCTGACTTTCAAGGAAATAATATAATCATATCGCATGCCTTGGTTTCCTTCTTTATCATGATCACCAAGATATCTTTTACTCAGACTGGCCTTTTATTCTATTCTACATGGCTATCTTTATCAAGAAAATAAACTTTGTATCCCTAGATCACCGCTTTGAGATTTCTTAATAACTAAACTTCATTATGGGAATATAATGGAATACTATGGTAAAGATAAAACCATTAAACTTACATAATCAAAACTTGATGGCCCTTCCTAAAAAGAGATATTGTACATGTTATTACTGATTATCTCACTTTTAAACTTACCAAAACAATGAAGAAAAAAAATTGGCAAGTACACTGCTCTTCTGGATTCATATCGACCTTAGGAGGACCTTTCCACAATTTTTTTTTTAGGTTTGCCAAGAACTCGTATGCATGATAGTAATTTGTAGTTGTTGATAGGTTAACTAAAATAGCTCATTTCTTATCCAGTTCAAAAACTAATGATTTCTCACATATAGCAAAACTTTCCTCTAAAAAAATTGTTAAACTACATGAGTTATCATCCACAATAGTTTTAGACAAAGATATTAGATTTGTTTCATATTTTTTAGAAAATACTATGAAATTTGTTTGGAACACATTAAACTTTTCATCTACATTTCACCCTGAATAGATGGTCAGATGGAAATTGTTAATAAAATCTTAGGTAACAAGTTAAGATGTTTAGCAAGTAAAATATTGGCACTTGAGACTTACATCTTTATACTCTGAGTTTGCTTATAATAGCATTAATTCTAGAACGGTTTAGAAAATAATTTTTAAAGTTCTTTATGGCTATAACCCAAAAAAATCAATGGATATGGAAAATATTCCTCATCATTGATTTTCAGATATTGCATTCTCATTTATATAAAATTTTAATAATCTACATGAAAATAAAGCAACAATCCACTTAAGTAATAATAAATATGTAAATACAGTAAATTCTAAACATTCCGTTGAGGAATATATAATGAAGGTGATTATGCCTTAATTTGAATTCGCCCAAAATGTTACCCCACCAAATATAGTAAACTTCATGCTAGAGTTATGGCTCATTCAAAATTCTTAAAAAACTTAGATCAAATAGTTACCTCCTTGAATTGCCTTCTGACATATACATACGTCCTGTTTTTAATATTGATGATATAATTTATTATCAAGGAATTATGAAAACTCAAGATTTGCAAGAAAACACTATAGCATGAGATATAAGTCCAATTTTGCATACTCCTTGCACCTCAAAATTCTTAGATATTAATGGCATCAATTTAGAAGAAAACTCTTGGATAACAAGTTCATTACCAAGACTTTTGGTTACATTAACAAATTAAAATCCTTCTGAGGGCACTTAGATGACTAAAAACGACAGAGAAGCTTAAGCACACCTTATTGATGAGTACATGGAATTTAACTCTACAAAATAGGGTTCTTTAAGATCCAACGGAGTTGATGTAGCACAAAGATAAAGAGCAAGGATAAGATCACAAACCAAAGCCTAACATTAGATTTAAGTCATTTATTATGCACAACTCTCCATATAAGCTCATGAACATTCTATAATACTATTAAAATTATGAAAAAATAATTTAAAAGCTTAATTTAAAGCCCTTAGATGGATAGATAGGTCATACCAATCAAAAAGACAAAAATCTTCATAAATTGATTAAATTCAAAACAATCTACTTGTCATATTTGGCCAATTTGATTTTTTATGTATTTGAAAATTTTAATTTTATTTTATCTCTTTATATTATTGCATATCATTAATCCATGTATTAGTATTTTATTGGCTAATAAAGCTTTTCAAAATTATCTAGGCTTGAAAAAAAGCTTTAAAAAGGATCTTACTTGATACTTTTGATCCATTGAATAAAAAAATATTTTTTACTTGTGCAAATTTCGTGTGGAAATGCTTGATGATTGCTCTACTTATTGATAAAATTGGGTGGTTGATCCCCTAGGACATTGGTGAGTCATTAATTATCTCTTCTTACCATTAATTACTTTCTTTTTCGACACAATTTTCAAAGCCTCCACTTAGCCTCAAGCTTAGCTTTTCTCAACCTCAAAATACATCCAACTTCCCCAAAGACCACCTAAATATCCCCACACATCTCCCACAGCATTTTAAGATCTCAAATCTCTAATAATCCTAAGATACCCTAGCCAAAATTTCAATATAGAAAGATAATTTTTTACTGTGACTCTGTGAGTAATCAAATTATAAAAATCATAACTTCTCAACCAGTGATAAAAAATCCATAAAAAAAATCATCACTGGTTTCCTAAATCCCAAAGTATTAATATGGAGTTTCTCATTGTTTTATCCAATAAAATTTATCTTTTAATAGCCAAGAAGTTTTAGCTCCAAATTTGTCCAAAACCTAAATTTCCATTTTATAACCACCAACATCACCTTTCCATCACAACTCTAGAAGGATACGAATCAAGTTGTTTACTTCTTCAATAAGATCTTATAGACCCTAAATGAATGCTTGAGGCTCTAACTTGTAAAAACAGCTCATTTATCAATAATGGACAAAACTGAAGTGAATTTCTAATAGATGTAACATTTGAATTTGATAGCAAGTCTTCATAACCTAACCCATCCTTTAAAAAAACAGAAAAAATGTAAAAGCTAAAAGCTCAAGCAATAACAAGTTGCGTCATACTCGGAGTTGACAACCATCTGCTCACCACACTAGCTTGCCAAGGGATAAAAAATCATGTCTTATTAAAGCTCACAAAAAAACAAATATCATATAAATTATGTCCATGAGATCACACTAAAATATATCACACTAGGCAAAGTCCCTTCAGGTTGAGTGGTCATATGTAAAATATGCCCTTGAATCAGAGTAACCGGATGAAAGGCCAAGCCAAAATGTTCAACAATTGCTGATTTTACGAAGTGTAAACCATAAAACTTTATAGAAAGAGCAATAAACCCTGTATTAGCAGTTTTGAGGCCAATCAGTAAAGCTACCAATCAGGTTATCGAAGTACATCGTATATCTTCTAACGAAAAGAAGGGCGGGGACAACCTGAAGCGCCCACATGATATGAAAAATCAAGGAATCGACTATAACTTAAAAACTGCGACATCTCAAAACCCGTAAAAAAACGAGAAAATGATGTGAAAACTAACAATATACGAAACTTCTGCTGAAATTATGAGCAGAGGGCCAAAAAAACATTGGGGTTTCGATCGGTGCTGGTAGGATCGTGAAGAAAATCAATAAATGGTTACTGTAATTATAAGAACAAGATACCGATGACTGTGAAAACAAATCGGAAAGGAGTAGCTAAGAATTCTCTTACTTATCTCCGCGCCACAAAAGCTACAGCGAACAAAAAAGATGAACCTGGCTGAATAATAAAGGGCATGCATAAATAAACCCGGCGCTAGCGGAATTAGAGGACAAATTATTCCGTAGTCCGGAATGTAAAGCGGATGTGAGTGTACATATAATGAGTATAATTTTATATATAATTTAATTTTTTTATATAAATGTGTATAAATATCATGTATATTTATATTAAGATGATTCTTTATCATTCAGACTCTGCATGAAATAATTTCTCGAATTTGAGGGGGTCATACAGGCCCCAATGACCAGCATATGTTCTTTTGGTTGACTAGCTGAGAAAGATAAAAAAAAAAATTTTGAACAAAGGTATATACCTGCTGTCGCCCCCATAGGAGACGCATGACAGCGTAACTAATCGATGATTCAAATAAGTTAGATATTAGATTTTCCATATGTTTATTTATAAACATATTATTATAAAAATAAAATAAATATTTCCCTTTCTTTTAATATATTTATAGCTCATTTTGAATATTTTTAACTATATTTTTTGTTAAATTATATATGCAGAGATATTAAAAAAATTGCTACAAATGATCAACCTAATAATATTTGTGATGAGAACAATACATACTTCAAATAAATTTGTGTAAACCCTATTTAGAACGTATTCATAGGGATCATGAATTAAAAAAAAAAATCTATTGATATTTGAGGGTAATTTTAAAATTCATAATTTATATCCCTACATAAAAAATAAAATCCTACTTCTGCCACTATCTTCACATCATATTTTAGTAATGTCTAAAATATATATTTTGAAATAAAAATATCTTAATTTGCTATAGCTGGCTATTTATTTAAAGTTCATTATGATTAATAGTGATTTGAATCATATTACAGCAATTTTTGGATCAATATTCAATACATATTTGAACTTTATTTGAACTATGTTCGAACTAATCATATTCCAGCAAAGTTCAAATATGGATAGAACATGGATTAAACAAAATCTGACAAGGTTCCAAATTAAATCAGCATATATTCGAACATGATTCAGAGATTAGTTTGAATCATGATCAAAGATAGTTCAACTATAGTTTGATCCTTATGCAATCATCATTCAAGTATTGTGATATTGTCTAAATATGGTTCAAAGATTGTTCGATTATGTTTCGAGAATTGCTCAATAATGATTTAAAGTTATTTTCCTTTAAAAAATAAGGTATATGCTGTGTGGTATCACATACACTCTATAGTCATATCATCAAATAAAATATAATTATTAAATTATATGTGCAAGAACTATTAGATTACATGCTTTTTTCCTTAAAATTTTGAAGTGACCATCTTACTACAAACCTAGGGACCTCATCTATGGTGTCCTTCCTACATATCTAAGGAGATTTGAAGAAGAAACTTTTTCAACATATTATAAAATAACTCCTGGTCTAGTAACTTAGTAGAACACTTACAAAAAAATGCACTCATCATTTCATATAAGGTATGAAATAAGGTGTAAGATGGCTCAAAGTCATGCAAAGTCCTGGACTTCATAAGAAATGAGATCTCACATATAATTCAATGAACATAATTCCAATTCACTAGAAAATATATGAATTCTACATTCAACCCATAACTTCAAAAACTTCCTCTCCAATTTTCTCCTTAAAAATAGGGCTGCTCACTTTCCTTTACAACTCTAATTGGGATAGGTTTAATAGGAGTATGTACAATAGATTTGTAAAAGTCCTCCCCATTATTTCTATATACTAACATAGGATGAAAATTTTTTGCAAGAAACAAGGCAAGAGTTTATGATCAATCATATAAATAAAAATATTTTTATTAATATGATATAATGGCAACCTCTTACATCATTATCCATTTTTAAATGCAAGGAATTTTACCTGTGAACACTTTATTGCTCTTCCAACCCAACATGTTTGATGCTCTTTCCTCAAGAAACTCAATATGTCTTCTCCCTAAATTAGGATAGCTTCATAAAGTCAATATTATAGTAATAATGCATATCCAATTATATTGTATTGGTTTGGGATATTCTTTTTCATGATAGTGGCCTTGTCCCTCTTTCATCCTACTATCATTTTCTCCCATGCTAGTCTACCCATGGGTATCAAAAAATGCCTCCTTGTCTTCAGCCATATCAAGCATTTTAACTAAAAACAACACTCTTGATTTGGTTGAGGAGGACACCATCTACAAAAAAATATTGCCTAAGCTTCCACACAGCTGCTACCATAGTGCCTTTAATGAATGATTTCTCCAAGTCTATATTTCTAAAAAATTTATCTCCATCTAAGTAGTTCTAATGTAGCTTATTTCTTCTCCTCATCTTCTACAACTCCTCATATGAAATTCTCTAAACTTCAACCCAATGATTGAGATAAATTCAACAATACCAAATATGATGTTCTTTCTTTGAATGTCAAGCATAATGTAATATTCTTCATTCACATCATCATCAACCATCCTCAATAATAATTGATGAATTAAGGTCCCAGAAAATTGAACAAAAGGTGATCTCTTAGCCTTATCAATGAAGTCATTAACATTAAATTATCTAACAAGTTTCTCTATCATACCATGATCACCATATTTTATTGACTCTCTTCTTGTATAATTAGACAAATAATTGGATTCATTTGAAAAAATTTGAAATGAGCAAAATAAAATATTTGTACAATCATGATTAAATCATAATCAAACCATCTTTGATTATATGCAAACCATGATCAAACCATATGAATCATCCTTAAAACTTGATATCAAACCGTCTTCAATTACCATTTAAATGATCTTCAAATTATCCTAACAGTGTTCAAATCTTGTTAATTTATTATCATAACCTTATTTGAATTGTATTCAAATATTATTCAAACAAATTTAGAACTATTCTTGTAGTTTCTATAGCGCATATCTTTAAAAATATATTTTAATGAGGTTCTTATCTTATTTCTCCTGATAAGGTTGTATGGAGTTGATTCATTTGAATTTCTTTACTGAATAAATGCAGTCTCTATCTTATCATTTCTATGGAGAAGTATTTCATTACTCAGAAAGAAACTCACTTCCAAGATCAATAATTCTCTAGAATCTCAAATCTCTAACTTCAGTCATGTGTATGCACACCTTGTTAATTTAATAGTGATTTATGTTTCAAATTTAAGGATTGATACAATTACTTGGTTTAATAAATATTAAAGAGCTATTAGCCAGCTACTTAAAATGTACACCCAAGTAGTTATTATATGAATCATTATTAAATGCACCAACATAAATTTATGGTATCCATATTGTTCAAGTTTTCTATATCAATGATTAAATCACCATTAAATTAAGAAGATATGCATAAACCTATGTAAACTTGTCTATAGAACAATGTAGTGGGTTGAGTGATGGTTGCAAAGGCTTTTACTTGACGGGTATCCCATTTGTTGCTCTCCTTCCTCGGGCTTTGGCTTTTCATGATCCTTCTGGTTGTGGGATTATTGGTTTTATGGGTATCTGGATGTGGTGTTCTTTTTGGGCACCTAGGTGGTGGTTAGATGGCCTGTTGGGTTATTCTGTTTTACCGAGGCTGCTGGGCCTTCTTTATTGGGTGACTGCTTATTTTATGGTGGAAGGCAGGGTTTTCTTTGGTAGGTTATTTCTATTCTGTGGTGGATTTTTGGTGATCTATGGGGTTTGGTTTGGGCACTTGGGTGTGTTTTGCTAGGTTGCCCTATTTTGTCGTGGCTGCTAGTGCCTTTCTATTAGGCCGATGCAGTTTTTCTGGAGCGTGGATTGGATTTCCTTAGTTTGTTATGGTTGGCTTATTATTGGGAATGGGCGAATGCTCATTTTGTTGTTTTTTTTCTTGCTATACGTGGAAATTATTTCTTTTATATAAGAAATTTTTTAATTTTTTTTTTTTTGGGGGGGGGGGGGGCTGAGGCCTTTTAGTTGGATGGAGTGACATTGGGATTTTCCTTGTGATGTTTGTGAGATCTAATCTATCCTGAGCTCTTTCTGCCTAAACCCCTCTCACCTTGACTGTGGTGTTTTTGGTTTGGTTGGTGTAGTTTGGATCCATGCCATTCAGTTTTTGTGTGAGCAGTGTATTATGTTTAGATGCTGTTCTTTGTTGTTGGTTTTCTATTATTCCTATTTGTGGCCTGCTATTCGGGTTTGTTTTGTTTATCTAAATTTGGGGTGTTGGAGCTGGATTTATGTTCATATGGCAGGCTTTTGGGGTTACCTTAAAGATCATTCCAACTATATTTGTGGTGTTGTTTTGCTTATTCATTAGGTTTATGATGGTTGCTCTGATGCCTATATTATTCTTGGATGGACTCTTGTTTTCTATCTTTGCTGGGCGATGACTAATTGTAATATGATTCACTGGTGGTATTTTCAACCCTTTCTATTTACATTGTTTTGTGCTTCCTTTTTTTGCATTGTACTCTTTTTTGCAAGATCTCTTTTACGCAGGTCATTGTGCTGCTGGTTTTTTGGACAGGAAGTTCGCTCTGAATGTTGATGGTTGCTGCCTTCTTTTTGGGTGCTTCTGCTTGTGCACCATAGATTGTACCTAGGTGTTATTGTATTTTTTGTTTAACAGGAATCTTGAGCTCATAAGTTTTTTTGTTTTAATCTTGTAGCTCTTTTGAGCATTAGAGAGCTCGAGGCCCTTTTAAGGACTTTGTACTTTTTCTTTAATTAATGCATAGGCCCCTCCGCGAATTTTCCTATATATATATATATATATATATTCAACATTCAAATAATTTTTGAATGAGATTTTAACCAACTAGACTAGGTTGAAGAGAGATATTGCTTGGAAGACAATGAGGATGCTTGAAAGAGACATATTTGAGCATCTATCTTGTTTGAACATTCACATGCAATAGCACCAATGATTATGACTTATAATGCTATTGCTAAGATAATTTAGCTTGAAATGACGTTGCAGTCATCTTTCTCTGAATAAAAATGTATCTAGAATATTTGTCCAATTACCCAAATTATGAGCTAAATAAAATCAAATTTACTTACATATAATGTTTTAAAAAAATGATTTGCAATTGTATCCAGAATAATTTTTCATTTTTAAATATTAGAGATAAAATTCTTCCTATTTCTATTCCTTATATCCAAAATGATTTGCAATTGTATCCAGAATAATTTTTCATTTTTAAATATTAGAGATAAAATTCTTCCTATTTATATTCCTTATATCCTTCAGGGCATCTTTAATTGTCAATATGTATATTACTTCTTTGAGGGAAAAAAAAGTTTCTTATAATTAATTTCAATAGTTAAAAACTTAAATTTAAATATTCAATTCCTAAACTTCATCACTATTTTATAGAAAATTATATATTTAAATTTATTAATATAATTTCTCATCTCTCATTTATTTTGCATGTACAAACTAACTGTATATTTGTTCATATATCTATTTATTAAGATATCATTTTGGGAGCTATTTGAACAAGCCAATTAATTTCTTAATATTCTATAGAATTTCTAGAATTTATTAGAATTCTCAATAATTTTTAAAAATCTTTATTCATGAGAAGATAATTTAAATATGATTATATTTATTCACATATTGGTACTCAAAATGACATACAACAATAATAATAACAATAATATCAAGCCTTTATCCCACTTATTGGGCTGTTAGGCTGAAAATTATAATATTTTATGAATTTTTGCATGAAAAAATATTTAAGTTGTCATTTTGTGCAAGAAATCTTCAAGAAGGAAGCCATGTGAAACAAAATATGTGAATCATCGCAATGCCATACATAGAAGCGCATCAGTGCTCTGGCCTAAAAATAAAGGTCAAAACAGAGAGCTTAATGCCACATTGCTGACTTTGGAGTGTCATATAGCCAATACCCCGAGCACCTTAAAGCTCTAAATGAGAGTTCAAGATAGAGAACTTTCACTACAGTGTCGGATAACCTCAACGCCATAGCAATTGGAACATCGCAGCACCCATTGCCTGAGCGCCATGACGGTGGTAGTTATTTCTATTAAAGGATGAAGAAACCCAAGGTTTTACTCAGAGTGCTACAACATTATAATTCATTAATGCTACAGTGCTAGTTGATTTAGGAGTGCTACAATGTCATTATAGCCTACGTCATGGCAGTACTATAGGTAGTTATGAGGATGTTTTGTGATTTGAATATAAGTAGATGCAAAATTTCTTGAGAAGAATTTTTCTATTATTGTTATTTTCGTCTATATTTTTAGTAGAGTAGGTGCGGGAAAAAAAGGGAGAGTGAGCATTCTTGATTGGAGGGGAGCTTGTAATCCTTGCAAAGACATATTATTCCTATCTTTCTTACTCTTTTCTCTTGAAATTTTGTTTTATTTATCGATGAATTTTGTGATTGTTAGTTATCTTTTAATGAATTTTAGTGGCTAGATTTTTTATTCAGGATTATGATACAATGTGGTGATATGTGTAACGTAGCTTAGGTTTATGATCTAAACTATGCAATCAAATTATTTTATGCTTTTCCATACTAAATTTAGTTATGATGTGGATACTCATAATTTAAAACCTAGTGTGGTTTATAACCTCGACAAAGGCATAATGGAAAAACTAGAGGAGCATAAAAAAATTCATGAAAGCATAGTCATGAATTTTCGGGTTTTAAGATCTTTAAGGAGATATGTATCATCCAGCAAAGGTGAATAATCAGGGGTTAATTATACATTTACTTGGATTCCAATGAGATGAAGAATTAAGAGTGATCTAATCCATAATTAAAATTTAATAAATCTGCTTACATTACACATATTCACTAGATTAATCATAAATTTAGAGACTTTATAAATTTGAAGAATCTGGTTAGATAAATATAGTGGTTAAAAAATTGGTACTTAGCTTATAAAATAATCATACTAATTCTCTAAGAGAATGATACTTTTCTCAATCATTATATTACTTGAATGACATGTGCACTTGCATAACACTGTTTAGCCTGGTCAAGTTTTTTTGGTCATTGTCAGTAATCGTCTTTTTATTTTATTAAGTTAATAATATCAATTTTAAGATCAAGAATTTAATTTTCCTTGTTTGTTTTTCTTTATTATTATTTTATCTATAGTATTATGTTTTGTTTTAGTAGTTCCAAACTTGGTGGAAATATGTTTTTTAATTATTTGTGTGTGGAGCATGTCTCATTAATTTTGTCAATTATTATATGAATTATAGAGAACACTTTTCTATATTATTTTTTTATCCCAAAATAGAAAAAAATCATGAAATTTTTTTAAAAAAATTAAAAAATAATTAGGAAATAATTAGGAGTCATGGAAAATTCAATTAATGAAGATAAGAAGTAGGGGCCACTTAGAGTGTATACTAATTTATTAGTAGATGACATCTATCTAAGCATGAGTAAACCATCTATCCAAGCCAGTACATTTAAATTAAAGTCTGTCATTAACCAGATGGTACAAAATTCATAATTTTGGGGATCTCCTATATAAGATCTTAACCTATAGATTATTAGTTTCTTGGAGATATTCACTATGGATAATTTTTTTACTACCCACAAGATTTGCTTGAAATATATTTCAGTAATTTCTTTCATTCAAACTTGCATAGTTTAACATTATACCGCCCTGAAGGGTAGACTAATGTTCTTATATTGATTTTGAAAGAAAAAAATTTGCAATTTAATTTTCTAATCAAATACAACATAGGGAATATACAATTTATCACAAAGGATGAATATCATATCTCCTATCATTCCAATTAGAAGTATAAATTATAAATTTATTTTCATAATAAAATATAGAGGATATTCAATTCACTATAAAAGTAAAGAAAATATCCATCTATCTTTTGATTATGAAATTAAATTTATAATATAGATAAAGCTAGTCTACATTCACAAAGTTTTCCCCTACCTTGGAAAGGAAGTAAAATAAGGTTTATTTTATTATGGGATCTAGACTCCCTATAGGAGTAAGCCCTTATTGTTAATTACATCTCCTAAGAGAATAATATCGATTAAAATAAAGACTAAATGATTTTAAAATTCATACAAATTTAAGGAAATACTTGGGTTTATATTATAAATTTTGGAATTGAGTTTAGAAATTTATATTTGAATTAAGAAAGGATGTGCATGGGGAGGGTGTATACAATCTAAACTTATCACTTGCTTAGAGTGAGCTACCAGTTAATAGTCCTAAGCACAATAATCTTCGTATGAATGTAATATTTTGTAAGCTCTATCGTAAGAGTCAAGAGTTATTATTAAGAAAATTTAAATCAAATGCTAACAATATGCATACAAAAATAAGAAACTACTTTTATAATGCAAGTGATGCATGAATAACAGTGTATAAATGAGCTTAATTTATTGATTTATAAATTTGTAAAGTATAACTCAGAGTTTGCAACAAAGTAATGGTGGCTTACCCCACCATCAATAAACCTGAATTCTAATCCTATCATATACGTCTATAATTAAATATAACTGCTTATAATCTTCGAGTTACAAGTCTTTTATGGAATTCCAAAAAGAATATCCTAAAGAGGACATTACTTTTTAGAGCCGCGCTTGTATATGTATAAGCAGTTATATTTGACTCTTTTACAACTCATGACACTATACAACTCGATCCATATACAAAATCTATGAAATTTAAATATACATTTCTCTTTTTATGTACATCGTCACCTAGAAACATTCTACTATGCATAAATGTAAATGACATAAAGTAAAATGCAAGTATGAAAGTGCATTATGAGAAGTTATCTATATAGAAAAGTAAATGAAAGTAAATTGTATGGTCTTGAATTCATTCACTATGCTCTCTGGTGTATTGAAATAAAAGTAAATATGAAATATAAATTTTACATGAAGTAAGAAAACACACATAGGTGCCCTCTAAGCAAAGACACCCATAATCAAACCAAAAAAATCCACCAGCCTAAACTGGGCTAAAGTTGGTTTTCATAGAAAACTATCTATGTGTGTTGAAGAGATTGGGTGGCTTTGATATATCTTACAGGAATTTAATATTTAAATTGCATATATTTTTAAGGTTTATTCATTAAAGGTTAAAGGGGAATTTAATTAAAGTTTAAATGATGTGTATTTATATTTTAAATTATTCGAGTTTTAAATGTTGAAGTTGTTTATTTAATTTTAAAAAATTTATAGATTAATAACCCTTAAATTGCAAGGGTTATTAATTTATAAATCCTAAGCCTTGCAAATGGAAAACCTATCCTTTATGTAGGACAGATGATCATATAAAGGCCTTCAAAGATTTATTAGAGATAGAGAAGGGACCTTGTAAATTAAATACACATTTCTTTCGGATGGAAGCAAGTATACTGTATAAGGTCGGTATATTATTTATTGTTTAAAATTTCCCAATCCAATGCATTAGTGCCTTCCTGAAAGGAATCTTGCACAACACATAGGGGATCTTTTTTGTCATTAAGGGTGCATTAGAGGCCATAGAAGTGAATGCAAAGTGCCCTCCAAAAGGAATGAAGGCCTAAATTTATTTATTTCAAGTTAATCATCAAATTTTATAGATTAAAGTAAATTTCATTCAATTAAGTTATCTAATTAATTTAGCTTAAATGAATTAGACTTTAATTTAGAGTTTTCTTATTTTATTGTAATATCCATAATTTTATATATTATATTTAACTAATTATAAATTAATTATCTAAATAAATTTTAATTGAATAATTATTTAAATTGAATGAATAAATATATTTTTTTTAATTGTTTTCATATTTTTGAATTTTAATTTAATTTTAATGTATTTATTTAATTAATATTTTTAAGGGTAATTAAATATTATTAAAAATTTAAAAAATTTTGAATTTGTATTTTAATTTTCAATTATTGTACTTTTGATTTATAGTTGATTGAAGTTATTTTTTTCTTAAGAATTTTATTTGGTTTATTAAAATTTGTTGAATTTAAATCCTTAATGTAGGGTTAATTGAAATGGTCATTGTTTGAAGGCCAATTAATGTCAAATCAATGTATTATTAATCATGAGGCATAATGTCACTAAGTTTTGTATGTTTAATGTTTCATCCAAAATGGATGTGCATGGTGAATCCTAAAATTGCCTAAGTTAACTAAGACACGCCCTTATTTGTTGTCCTTAGATGTCACTAAGTCTGAATATGATTGCAATCAAGTTTATTAACCCTTTTCATACACAAATAAACAACCACATTACTCCAAATAAGTGTGTTAAATCTAAGAGAAATGAATATATTAAATCCCCACTTGAACAATTTTGGGTATGATTCATTGAATATTTGGAAAATAATTAAAGGAAATTAACATGCATCAATGGTGAGATAACTCTCGAAATAATCAACAAACTCATATGCTTATATTTTTCATCCAAAAAGTTCTATCTGCTTACTCCATATACTACATAATTGCATGCAATGAATTTAAAAGCTATTTATAGTGAATTGTTTAAAATTAAAGGCCTAATTATGATCCATGATTTTATAAATTCAACTATTATAAAATAAATGCTCAAATAAATCTAAAATATTTCTAGAAGTCAAAAACATATTGAATATCATTTTCCAAAAATATTAAATTATTTGGATTTATATTTAATAAAATATTAATTAAAAAAGTAGATAAGGAATATTTGAAATTATTTAATATTCATAAAATATTTTTATTTAATTTTAATTTTAAATAAAAGTAGACTATTCAAAATTCATAGAAACCAAAATCATAAAAATCCATTAAGAAATGGATTTACTATGATATTGTAAAATTACATGCATTAAAAACATTTAAAATTAATTTTAATAATTTAATTAAAGGCGACAGGAGCGGACGACCATGTGTCAACAATTGGTTGGCTAAATCAGAACTGTAGTGATGGTGGGCCAATCATTGGCATGATTGCATGATGACGCAATTTTTATTGCTGATTGAAATGGTGGCACACGACTTTTAAGGGATGTGGTTTCATTAAACAATGTCACCAGTCAGCGAGCACCATTTGATCCTCCATAGTTTGGAATGGAGGGCTTAGATCATGTCAGACAAAGGTCCAAGAAATAAGGTGGATCATGCGGTTGGGATTTGATATATAATGTTAAGATTAGAGCCATTGATCATAAGATCAACTGCTTATATTTTGTACAGTTAATAAATAAGCTATTAAAACCCTAAATGATGAAGAACACTTCATTCTTCAAAAATAATCAACTAATGTCTATGAAATTTTTACTAGAGTTTGATGATGATTGAATGAACAGTGGGGAGGTGTTTTTATGGTTTGGGAAGCACTTTATGAAAAGCTAATTAATCCTAACTATTGCAAGCTAGGGTTTGACTTTTACCATAACTAAATGAACCTTAGGGGCTGCTTAAGGACTTGATTTATATATTGAGACCTCTAGATCAATCCTATAGAAGACGTCAAGGCTTGAGAAAGTCAAGATCTTGAGCTATAGGGCTTGGATGGAACTTGAATGGGGTGGCTTGAATCTCACCGCCGACAGCCTTCAAACGATGGGTTTGAGCTTGGGGATTGTAGAGGGGTTCTTGGTGGGCTAGAACAAACATGAGTTTTGGGATTGGAGGCAATGGGTTGTGAGAGATTGTGTAATGTCTTGGAATGAGCCCTATTCCTTAGCCCAATTCAAACCCTAGGGATTAAATGGATGGCTGAGATGGCTTTGAAAGGTTACTATGATGCACAACACCTGTCTTTAGGTAGTTAGAAGGGTAGGGAATCAAAAGGATAAGGTACAATGATATGTAAAGACCACTTTGTCTTCACATGGGAAGGGGGACAATCTAGATAGCTTAAGCTTAATCCATGGTTTAAGGCTGGCTTAGGTGTTTCTTAAGAAGTTTCTAGAAGGGTTTGAATTGCTTGAATAAACTTCTTTGGAGAGAAAATCAAATGCTTAAGTAGTTTGGAAATTTTGAACTAGTTTAGGTGACTGTTGACTGTTTAACCAGTCAATAAGTCAACTTGACTAGTGAGGTGGACATGGAGAATTGTGAGTATTGTCTTAGTGAAGCATAGGGGGTGTGAGAGTTTGAAATTAAATTTTGGATAAGTGAATGGGTATAAATGTGAGTTTGACCAAATTATAGTGAGCTTACTTGATCAAACTCACTATGGTTAAGGGTTTGATGGAGTTTATGTAGGTTGATTTGATTGATTGTTATGAACTGATCCATGTTGACTTGGGTTGATTAGAACTAGGTCTAATTAACCAATTAAATTATTAAATGGACCTGGGTGGCCAATCAAGTCCAATTCACTAGGAGGGGTTTAATGAAGTTCGTGGTTCATTTGAAGTATTGATTGGAGATTAATTATAGTATATGATTAGTTGAGCTAGCTTGAGTTAGCTCAACTGGATCAACCTGATCAATCACTAGCTTAGAGAGCTAGTGATGGGTTATTTTATATGTAGGACTCCTAGTGAGGGTAACCACAATTTGATGTCAAGAGGCTAGTGCATCGTATAAGATATTACATTATGCTTTCAGGTGGTAGTCTAGGGTTGCATCTGCTCAAATGATTGAGGCTTGGTATATGTTGAATGTAAAGTGAAGATTTATGTTTGATTAAAGGCTGATTGATTGAAGCATTGAATGTTTGATTAAGTATATGTAGTGCTGGATAGTTAATCGAGTGATTGTTGGTTAGAGCATATAGACTAGAAGATTGATTGAATGTATAACTGTTAAAGATTTATAAGATGATTTGTTTAGATTTGATTGAAAACTGCACATTGAAGCTTTGCTTGGTTGATTGGAGTTTTTGAAGTGTGGATAATTAAAATGATTGACTAAAGGTGGATTGAATGTTGATTGATTAATTATAGGTTAGTTAATTAAAATTTGATTGAATGCTAGAATATTTATTAGGATTTGTAGGGTTATTGATTGATTGAATGCATGCCATTGATTAATGATTATAATATAGTAAAAATGCTTGATATTTGAAATACTGAATGATTGATTGGTTAATTATGAGCTGTATAATTAATTGATTGGATGCCGGAT
Source organism: Dendrobium catenatum (assembly GCF_001605985.2). NCBI lineage: Eukaryota > Viridiplantae > Streptophyta > Magnoliopsida > Asparagales > Orchidaceae > Dendrobium > Dendrobium catenatum. Next base: position 1,970,585 of record NW_021318852.1, read on the forward strand.
AATTGATTGAGATTTGATCGAAGACTTGATGTATGATTAATAGGATATATTCAAGCTAATGATTGATAGTTGGCTAGAAGATTGACAGGTGGCTTCTATCAACCATCAAATATTTAATTTGGAGTTTGGATAGGTCCTCATGACCTCATTCAAAAATGAGGTCAACATACAAAACCTTTAAGTATAATGGTGTCTCTGAAGATGCCTCTAGAATGAGCTTGTTTTAATTTTCTCTAAGGGATAAAATGAAGTTATGGTTGAATTGCTTGCCCCCATTCTTTATAAACACATGGAATGACTTCACAAAATGTTCTTAGCTAAATGTTTCCCTCCATCTAAAATTGCTAAGCTTATAAATGATACACATTCTTTACCCAGTTAGATGGGGAGTCCATTTATGAATCATTGGAATGGTTGAAGGAGTGGTTAAGGAAGCGTGATCATCATGCCCTACCCAACTAGTTAATTATTCAAATATTTTCTAATGGGTTGGTAGGTTTACTTATGTATATCATAGATGTCGTTGTTGGAGGATTGTTAGAGTTAAAACCTTTTGATGAAGCATTTTCTTTGATAAAAGAAATGACAACTAATAACTTTTAATGGCCATTTAATAAAGTTCACCACAAAAAGGTAGCTAAAGTGCACAATTCATCCATTCTAACCTTGAAAGTTACTAGGTAGCGAATAATTGGAATAATAATTAACCTAATAAAATAGGTAATTAGAATCGCCCTCGACAAATTTTTGGTAATCCTAAACAAAACTATCCTCTTAAGTTTAATTCTAACAATCAATTCAAAGACAAAAAGCCTTCATTAGAAGATTTAGGGTTATAGATGGGGACTTAATTGAAAAGAAAAAAACATGCAAAATCAATTAGGGCAACTGACTAATTCCATAAATAATAGACCCCAAGATACCTTACCTAGCAACTTTCAAGTAAGAGATAAAGGTAAAGAATAGTAAAAAGCCATTAACTTGAGGAGTGGTAAGGTGCTTAAATAAAGGATTAGTGAGGAAAATCTTACTGAGATGTCAAAAGTAGAATCCAATCCACCTATAGACCAACTTAACAAGATGTAGAGATAAAAAAAAGTAATTTAAAAAAAATTATAGGAGATAATAAAAAAATTCATTCTCATAACTACACATATTTTTATAGAAATATTCTCTAAAGTTTAATTTTTTATGTAGAAAAAAAGTAAAATATTCCATAATTAAAGGAGCACCACGGTGCTAAAGAATATAGCGCCAAGGAAAGAGCATCCTACTACAAAATCGCCATAGTGCTATAGTATGTGATAGTTATTGATATTTGAACCAACAAACTAATGCAATAATTGATGAACTGACTTGTCAATTCAATAACACCAAAAAATTCTAGTTCAAGGCTATGACCACAAAATTCTAGTTCAACGCTATGACTCTATGTAGTAAATAGTTTGGAGTTTTTTTTATCATGTTTAGTAATGGCGTTATATTTTTCCTAAACTAATACTGCACTGACTTTCATTAATGTTAAAAGAATAGATTACCTACGTAGAGAAGCTATATTTTGTTTCATATGTCCCTGTGCTTAATTTAAGTATGTAGTTGGCTACTCACTTTTTAAAATCAAGTATGATCTACAACCTTGACAGAGTTTTAGTGGAATCAACAAAGGAAATGCGAATAAGATCTAATTGGACCTATACATATTATCTAATTTAATAATTAGAATCCTATGGAGATGCTTTAAAATGCAATTGTAGTTAGAATATGAACAAACTTAATAGAGGTGAAGGATTATTATTTCTCTGATCCACTTTAACTTATTATAACACGTGACTTTGATTTGCATAAAATTAAGAAATTGAATAGTTTAGAAATTTTATATATCTTATAAAAATAAAATTTTCAAAAACAAAGTGTAGGATAGATTTGCTTTTGATTGTTCACTTTAAGTAGGGATCAATTAGTAATCAACTTTTCAAACTATAATTAAGTTGATCCTCATGTGAATGATATTGTGCTAATTCTTATAATACTTTATTGTGACACATTTACTTAAGTAAAGAGACATAATTTGAAAATCATTTTATAAACTTGTGTGTGCTCATCAAAAAGTTTTTGATGCCATTATCAGGGATCCTTTTATATCAAGTCAAAATTGAGCACGTTGATATTTGTTCTAAAATTCACTTGTTAATATTGCTATTTTTATCTCTAATTTATGTACTATTGCATATATGTAACTCTATTTAGTTTTATATCATTATTTTGATTGATTATTATTATAGTTTTACTATTGTTATTAGTAAATTTGATATATTACATATGATTTTATTTTCCAAATTATGAAAACTTGTTTAGTACTGCATAGAGTAGTAGAATAGTTTTTTTAGTTGTTAAAACATTTTGCAAGTGTAATAGGATTCAAGCGGTGCTATCCTAGTGTGACCAAGAAATAAAAACAAAAATACTTAGAAAAATTAAAAAATCTAAAAAAAGGATTAAACATGGAAAACCTTATTAATAAAAATGATCAATATAGACCATTAATAGAATAATTTAATCATTTAGTATATTATTTTCATTAAAGCATATATAGGACAACCATTTAGGCAAACAATTTTGAACTTGAAGCTTCAATCATTTAAATGGCTCAAAATGCTCAGTTTGGGGGATCTCTTGTTGAGAATCCAATCATAGATATTGATAGCTTTTTAGAAACATGAGCAATATTTAAGTATAATGGAGTCTCCGATAATTCCATTAGACTTAGATTATGTCCATTTTATTTGAGATATAAGAAACAATTATGGTTAAATTGCTTACCACTGCATCTATAACAATATAAAATGATTTAGCCTAGAATCGTTTAGCAAAATACTTCCAACCCTAAAAAATGCCAACTTAAGAAATGATGTAACATATTTTAGAAAGTTATATGGGGAGTTTATTTATGAGGCTTATGGTAGGTTCAAGAAACTTCTTAGGAAGTGCTCGGATCATGTTTTACCTAATTAGTTAAATTTTTAGATATTTTATAATGGTTTGGTAGGTTCCCTTAGAGCCATTATAAATGCCACAGCAGGAGGTTCTTTGATGTCCAATTTTTCAGTGAAGCATATGCCTCAATCGAGAAAATGGGAACAAAAAATTTCTAGTGGGCTTTAAATAGAATGAACTTTAAGAAGGTTGTTAGCATGTATGAATCAGGTGTGTTGTCCATCTTGAACAATATTATTTTTAGTAAACTAGATAACTTAGGAGTTAGTTCAACTCAAGATCATATATGCCTAAAAAAGAACCAACATATATAATCCCTAGTGATTATAACTTATAAGATATGTAATCTATAAATATGATTAATAGGCAGAACCACCCATATTCCAATACCTTCAACCTATGTTAGAAGAACCATCAAAATTTTTGTTAGAATAATCAACAACTCAATCTAATAGGCACTTGGAATTCTCCTCCATAGTAAAATCATGTTAGCACTAAGCCTAATTATCCTTCAAAATTTAATTCAAATAACCAATATTAAATTGTTGCCCTTCATTAAAAGATTTAGAGTTGCAGATGGGAACCTAACTCCAAACTTAAAGTGCTTCCATATTTAACTTAAAGAATTAGCTTGTGCAGTTAGCCAATTCTCTAAATAATTGACCACAAGGAACCTTACCTAGAAGCATAGAAATTAAGACTAAATAGTAGGGGGTAGAGCATTACAAAACCATTAAGATAAGGTAAGGAACTAGAGGAAGCAATAAGAAAAGATGAAAATAACATGGAAGTTTTAATAGATGAACAAAATAAGGAAACACTAGTAAACCCAAACTTCTATATGGAATAACCTAAACCTAATACTGCATTAGATAAACCTACTAGAAAACTTGTAGAGAGACCACCACCACGATTCCCATAGAGACTATAAAAGCAAGTTTTGGATAAACAATTCTCTATGTTTTCAGAGTTTTTTAAGAAGTTGACCATCAACATTCCTTTTGATAAATACCTAGAGCATATGCTTAGTTACATTAAGTTTATGAAGGACATCATGAGTAAGAAGTTGAAGTTTGGTGATTATGAGACAATTGCTCTTACTCAAGAATGTAGTGCAATCTTAAAAAGTAAACTTCTTGAAAAACTAAAGGACCTTCATAGATTTACCATTCCTTATACTATGGGGGAGAAGTTTTGTCGAAAGGTCCTATGTGATTTAAGAGAAAGCATTAATCTCATTCCTTTAGCAATATTCAAGAGACTAGATTTAGGTGAAGTTCAACCCATGATTATTATCCTATAGTTAGCTAATATATCATTCACTTACCCAAGGGAGGTGGTAGAGGATGTCTTAGTTAAGGTAGATAGGTTTATCTTGTTATTAGACTTTATTATAATATATGGACAATGATAGGGAAATACTTATTATTTTTGGTATACCATTTCTAGCCACAGGTATGGCTATGATTGATGTCCAAAAAAGGGGAATCAACCATGAAACTTTGGGATTAATAGGTAACTTTTAATGTGTTAATGTCAACAAATATTCCAAACAGGGATGGCAAAAATAATTATTATAGAGTCAATGTGGTAGATGACTGTGTAGAGGATGATCAAGATGACTTTTTTTTTTTAATTTAGAGATGTTGGATCAAATACTGATTCAGAGTGACATAGAGGAGCTTATAAGTGGTACTACTATCCTTCTAGGAGTGAGACATTTCCATAAAAGGTATGAGATCTCAGAAACTTTGGCATTAGGTAGATCTTTGAAGCCCTCTATTTTTGAAACACCCATTTTAGGGCTCAAAGCACTACCTAATCACCTCAAGTATATATTTTTTGGTGACTCATTAACTATATCATCGATCATATATATTTATCTGGATGAAATTGAAGAGAAAAAGTTGATGGAAGTTCTTAGAGACCATTAAAAAGCCTTTGGGTGGACTATAGCAAAAATTTAAGGGATTTGTCAATAAGTGTGCATGCTTAAGATCCTATTGGATGAAGATTGTCAACACAATGCTGACCCACAAAGGAGGTTAAATTTTTCTATGAAAGAAGTAGTGAAGAAGGGGATCCTTAAGTGGTTAGATTCAAGAATCATATATCTATTATTGATAGTGATAGGGTAGCCCAATTCACTCTTTGCCTATGAAATGAAAATTAGCTATTGTCATAAATGAGAAGAATGAACTTATCCTAACTAGAACTATAACTGGGTGGAGGATTTGTATCAATTATTGAAAAATCAACAAAGCCAATAGGAAGGAACATTTTCTATTACCTTTTATAGATAAAATGCTTGATAGGCTAACAAGGCACCCTTTTTTAATATTTCTTAGATGGCTATTTAGAATACCATCAAATTCCTTTATAAGTGCTACAAAACTTTTGCATTCAGAAGAATGCCCTTCAAATTGTGTAATGCCCTTACAACATATAAATTCTTGAATTTAATTGTCTATCTTCTTGAATTTAATAGATTGGGGAATTAATATTTTTATGGAAGATTTCTCTATTTTTAGAGTAATATTTTATGGTTGTTTAGATTATTTTGAATTTGTTTTGAAGAGATGTGAGGAAACTAACCATATTCTCAATTGGAAAAATCATAGTTCATGATTAAGAAAGGAAGTCTTCTAATAGAAATTTTTGGAGGGAGGAATGGAGGTAGATAAGACAAAGATCCAAGTGATTGGAAATTTTCCACCCCCTACTTCTGTAAAGAAATCTAAAGTTTTTAAGGTCATGCAAAATTTTTATAGAATATTTATAAAAATATATATATAATTATGAAACCCTTATGTCATTTTATTGAGAAGGATGTACAAGTTTAATTCAAATGTGACTATTTAAATGTATTTGAATATTTTAAGAAGGGTTTAGTTACTGCACATATTATTATTTCATCTCAATGGTCTTTAAATTTTGAATTGAATTTGTTATGCTAGTGTGCTATTGGAGCAGTTTTAGAATAAAGTTTAGATAAGAAATTTCATGCTGCATGTTATGCTCATAGAACATTAACTAATTTATAAATTCATTAGTCAACAACTAAATTTAAAAAATATTATGCTAATGATATTCTTTGTATTTTATAAATTTAGATAATATTAATCGACACCAAAGTTATTATTTTCAAAATCTAGGAAGCTGACCTAGTATTTTGATGATTGCAAATATTCTTGTTTTGATCATTTACTATTCTCTAAATTATGCTACTAACATTTTAGATACAATATATACAAAGCCTAGTCAAAGGAGCACACTAAAGGAATTGTAGTTTTGAGTCTATTTCAGTTTGTTATAAGAGTCTATATTTTATTTCTTTAGTCTTTTATGCAATTAAGTGTATATTGGAAAGAAAATTGAGGACACACTTATAAGGGGGGATGAAAATTAAACACTTGAGTTATATATTAAAGTATATTATATGATCTCAACCATACTATATGATTTATTAATTAAGAAATTAAATCAAGCTTTTAATTAAATTAATTTAAAGTATAACTAATTATATAGCATGACTTATGATCATATTAGATGATTAGGTCTTTTGATAAACCCCATTGCCCCAATGTCAAATCTTAGTTATCACAATTAGGCAAATTTGAAATTAAATTTTTGACCGAATTGTACTATATGAACTATTTTGTATTGTATAACTTTTACTAAATGAAACCTAATTTTATCTGTTGATCAAGGAATCTAGTCATGATCAAATCTTGATAGGAGATTGTATTGTATGATCTAAGTCATACAATTCAATTTAACCAAACTTTCACTAAATAAACCTTTGTTCATCCTGAATGATCCCAAATTTGATATAGTTGTTCATACTATATGACTAAATATATCATATAATCTAATTTAAGATGGGATTTGAACTACCTGAATAGTATCATACTCGCTTCATACTGTATGACCAAAATAAACAAAATTAAAATTTAGTGTTTCCTTTAAATTGGCTACTTTAATTATTTTCAAATAATATGAGAGGGTGGAGTTAAGTGGCTAGATATATTTTTGTGTGTAAGAGAGATTTATAGAGGGAGAGGTGTCTACTTTCTTAAGAGTGTGTCTTATCCACTTGGGAGAGAGTGAATATGAGGTTCAGAGGTTATGCTTGAGGGACTCAAGTAGTGTGTGAGGGAGTCACCTGGTTATCCTCATCATTCTATACCATGGGTACTCCATGTTATAAGTTTGGAGCTCTTGGAGAGATGTTTTAGGGAGGAAGTCTTTGGGTGAATGACCTTACATTTTGAGGAGGCTAGAGGAGCGACATATACGTTGTTACGATGAGTAGAAGGTGGGAGCATCATCCATGCCATTGTGAGAAGAAGAAGAAGGGTTTAGGTTTTTGGGAGGAAGTGCTTTGTGAAGGTCATTCTCCACCTTGGAATGGAGAAGGGCTTCTTCACCTTGCTAAGTACAGAAGGAGATCGTACTAGTAAAATTTCTAAAGAAGAAGACCTTTGGGGAGTGGACAAAGGTTGAGTTTGAGTGAACCACTAAAAAATTATGGTTTACCGTTTCTTTTATTTTCTATATTTCACTTCATGCAATCTTTATTTTTTGCAATATATGATTTGATTATATGGTGATTTCATTCATTCATAAGTTGTGGTTATTTGAATGAGCATTTTCTTTGAATTAGTTTTAGTAATCTTATTGCTCAAAAACTTTAAAAATAATATATATATATATATATAAATTGGCATAGTTTACTTTCAAAGCTTCGTTATTATTATCCAAAGTCCATTTCTGCTACATATTAGTTTATCTCTCTTTTGTTAAAATTTTAAAGTAACCAATTCACCCCTCTCTTGGTGTGCCATATCACTTTCAAGTGGTATCAAAGCAGGGTTCTCACTTTAGATCATTTAATGAACTGACTATATCTACTGAGTATATCTACATGGCACATTTTAGAAATAGAAACACTTTGGAAGGGTATTTTGTTATGTAACCACTACTATATGACATAATCCATTTGATATTTGAAAAATTAGAATGCCTATTTTTCTACAATCCATTGAATGTTATAAATGGCATATGTTTTAAACTGGTTACTCTTTATCTTAGTTATAGAATTGTAAATTGTACTAAAGTTAAAATTCTTTTTATTGAATGGAGTTTAGTAGATTGTGATATAGCCGAGTTAAATGCTATATATCTTAATTATTTATTTTGTGCATTAAAATTAGAAGACTATATGCATGTGTCTACACGTACCACTAGAAAAGAAATATGGGATAGATTATGCATTATATATGAAGGAACAAATGAAGTTAAAAAATCTAGATTCAATATCCTTCTTCAATATTAAGAACTATTTAGCGAGCAACCAAATAAAACTTTTATTGACAGGTATACACATTTTAGAAAATTATATTGTCCTTGTATGCACTTAGAAAATAGATTCAAATTCTTAAAAAGAGAATAAGATTCTTATATGGTTGTCTAAATCTTGGGATGCCAAGGTGACAACCGTATCTAAATCTATGGATATGAGTGTATATTATGTTGATAATTTTTGTGGTTCACTAATTGAACCTAAGTAGACAATTTTCTAAAGAATTTTAGATACATGTTAGAAGTGGAAGGAGAAGACAATTGCACTAGAGGAAAATGGCTAAAAAATTAGATATTCTGAAAGTGTTAGTAACGAGGAGATAACACTGATTAGAAGTTAAAGTTCTTGAAGAGAAAGTAAATATGTCATAATGAGAAATAGAAATGTAAGAAAAATAAGTTTAATAAGGTCAACTGAGTGTTCTTTTAATGTAAAAAGATAGGTCACATAAAGTTTGATTACCCAAACTTCAAGAGCCAGCTAATTAAAGAAAAAATTAAGGATAAGGAAAATATAAAGAAGGGGAAGAGGAGGGCTTAGAGTGCCTTGTGGGCAAATTTTGATTATGAGTCATCTGAAATAGAAACAGTGGAAGTGGTCATCAACCTTTTATTAATGGAGACAGATAGCACATGTGAAACATATAATGATTAGGTATGTAATTTTACATATGATGAATTTCTTTCATTCTAAAAAAACATTACACACTAGCTACAAGAAACTAAAATGAAAAATTCCAAGCCTAAAATATAAACATAATACATTGGTAGAAGATGGATATAGTAGGAAAGTTTGTATCCATGAAAAATGGTGCATTATAGTCTTAAAAAGGATCAGAGGAATTAAAAAGTAATCTTAATGAAAAATCATAAGAGAAAATTAGAATAGAATTTACATTTAAATAGTTAGAAGAATTGGATCTACAAATGGATAGTAGTGAGCATGAGGTATTGGTATAATTAGTAATACATAAAACTGCAAATGAAATTTTATAAAAAGAAATTAAAGAGTCAAGGGCTAATGCTTTGAGATCAACACACACACCACCTATGAAAGGACCACGTGCATATTCATATTTTATGAAATCATCAACATATGGGTTTGCTCATTCATATCCAGGTGTAAGGTATTTTTCTTATGGCATTGTAGGACACATTGCATTAGTATATCCATTACGAGTCCACCATAAAATATACTAATGCCTCATTAGAAAATTATGGCATGACTTCATTTTCTCACATTTTAAGACCCAAGTTGGTTTAGATTCTAAAACACTCACTCTAATATATTTTGTAGGTATGTCGTCATAAGTGGTCCAATGAAGGAATATGGTACCCTGATAATGGATGTTCACACCATATAACTAGAGACATAATTAAATTGACCATGCTAGAATTCCAGGAGTGGAGGTAAAGTAACATTAGGAGACCACCAAAAGGAAGGTAAATAAAATCGGCACCATTGTTAAACTTTATGTCTTTACTAATGAAAAGGTTTTATTAATAGATGACTTAATGTATATCATACTCAATGTTAGTTAACTTTTTGATAAAGGCTTTGATTTAAAATTATTTTCTAACAAATGCTTTATTTTGATTGATAATAAGCCTGTGTTATGTGATTTTTGAGTCAATAATCTTTACATGCTTAATCGTTAAATTTTGAATGAGTCTTGCAAGGTACAATGTTTGAAAACCACTTTAGAAGAGGCTTGGTTATGTCATCATTCAAGCACGAGGGCACTAAAATAGATTATACACCGAAACCTAATGGGAGTAGTACCCAAGCTAAAGTTCATTAAGGAGCATATTCATGATACATTTAGTTAGATGTTAACCCCATGTCTATGTGAAATCATTAGGGCCTATCAACACTCTTGTTAGTCATATGATGATTGAAAATTATCCACTTCACAATCATATAGGTCCTAATCAAGTTCCAATCCAGTCCTTAATCAAATCCTAGACCATCTTATAATCTAATCTTCAGTTTAGTTTTAAACTCCATGCTCAAAATGCTCATATTCAATCAATCTCAATCACCCATTTAATTATGATTAATGTGGATAATTCAAACTCAATCAATCAAACCTAAAGCAAGTTTAAATCAAGAATTTCAGGCCAAAATCTAGGGCTAAGAGCCATTATCTTGAAACCCTTTATGTATGATTTTTCAATCACATCAAAATACATTTAAATGAACCACGATTTATGATTTATTAATTACATATTAATTAGTCATGTCTCCCTAGGATTAACCCTCCAAATTTGAGCTCAATCTAACACTTCTAACTACACAAACGGAATTGATTTCCATAGGCTATAAAATCTTTAAATATTTTTAGCCAATGTCATTGGACCTCCACCTTATGAAATTTGACCTTAGGGGGTTGTCCAATGACCCTTGAACATGTATATAGACTTTTTTACCACATGTTGACTAGTAAACTACATTTTGTTGGACCTAGTTTTACCTATGGTTGACTAGGGGCCAAAATGATCAAAATGCCCTTTAATATCATTAGAATTGCAAATTTGGACTTTTCCCGAAGACTCAACTTGACATGGTTAAACCAAACTTTGAAATCTCTTACACTGCATCCTAAATATCATTAGAATTGCATTGGACTCAAGCCTAGGCTTTGATCTGACCTGGTTGACCAAGTCAACCTTGGTTGACCAAATGGCCCTTTAAGGGTCCAAATGGCCATTTCAATTCAGACGACCCCTCTAATGCTTGAGGCCACCCTCATTGGTCTCCATTGATCAAATCAAACTTGTTGAGCCCAAATCTAATATCTAGTTTGACCTGGTTAACTAGATCAACCATAAACCTTATTTAAATTCAATCAAGCTTGAAATCCTCTCTGAACTTTATCAAAACCCTTTGATTACTGATCCTAATGATTTAGACCATATTGGACATCTTGACCAGGTCACTAGTTGATAGGGTCAACTGAACCCAATCCTAGTCAAATCAAGTTACATTTGGTGATTCAAATGTATTCAGTCAATTCAAAGATTTTAGACCTTCAACCTCACTCCAATGCATGGTGTGAATGCATCTAAGCTCTTCATAAACCAAACCAAGCATGACTTAGCCAAGTCAACTAAATCTATCTCAAGATAATTTAGGTTTCATTAGGCCCTTTTCTCCCACACACTCAAACTTTAATATCATAACTTTAAACACTTGACATTGATCTAAATAATAACCTTATATCCTTCTAAATCTTCTACAAATCTACCCATAGTAGGTTTGACTTGGTCAAACCTCACCACATAAAGAATGCATATTGAATCCATCCCCATAGATCTGTTACAAAATACTGAAATAGTTCACATATATTTTCTAAAATCCACCTCACTATGTTTATACTAATTGATTGGCTAAACCAATCAATAGGAACTTTTAATGAGCTTATTTGATTAACACTTCACTCAAACACCCATCCCATGGCATCATATCATTTCTAAAGTATCCTATAAATCCATTAGGTCCTCCTACATTCAACATAGATGGCCTTAGTCAAACCTACTAGTTAAATGACCCCATAGAGGCTCAAACTCTCCCTAGTGGTCAAACCACTTGGCCTGGCCTCTCCTGTTGGATCCAACATGCTTGACCCAACCTGAATTCTTCAAGAAGATCCTCTGGAATAGGATCGACTAGCCGAGTTGTTGGCATAACTCCGAGTGGATAGTGGTTCCCTCCCATGCTTAAGAATAACATGGGATCATTTTCACTTGGGAAAAAAGTTCCCCGGTGCTCTAACGACAAGGGATACTTTACATCCATCCAAGCAACAACTCTAAAGCCTCCCAGCCATCCATAATAGCTCCAATGACTGGAATAGGTAGGTCATGTAAAACTTGAGTATCTTCTTTAACCGCATACCATTCACTATCAATCTGTTCCAAATTTTTATTTGACTTCCCTGGAGCTTCATCCACATTTCATAAAAGATTTCCTTTTGTTTAGTAGTTGTAGAAGTTGAATCGGTAAAAGACCAAACATTTGTCCATCCCAAGATCCAAGGCTTGCAGTCAAAATAGTTCTAATTGCTGACTTCCTTTAGCTATTCAATCTTGGATAATCTAAAAGCTCAACCAAACTTCCTACACTAAAATTCATATAATTGACTGAAGTATTACCTAAACCCTAGGGTCTAGGTCATCTCATTAAATAAACCTAACCATCTTCCATCATATGTCATTTATCTCTTGAATATCATGCTATTTCATATATTGTATTAAGAGCTTGAATAAAAAACCTAACTATAGGGTTTTCTGGTGGCTGGAGGAAGGTGACAAGTTCATGACGGTTTGATCCATTCAATTTGGATTAAATGGCCCTGATCTTATCGGGTTTATGTTTAGACCCGACCATTTGACATTATGGGTTGGATCTTATTCGATTGAATCATAGTCGCCTAATCATATCCATATAGACTTAACAGCCTTCCCCACACCTAACATGGTTAAGTTATTAATTGCCTATCAATGCGTGGTTAATCTATTTGCAGTCATGTGGAATGTTTTGCCCTGCCACCGCCATGCCATGGGTGCTTTGATATGCATGGGTTTGAAACCATGGGTTCTAATCACAACAGTCTATCCTTTTCCACCCTCAATCGAACGGTCCTCTTGTGAAGCCGATGTGGTTTAGTGCCTAACCATGTTTTGACCGTCTTTATTTTAAAAATAAAATCAAGACCTTATGACCAGTATCTTAACAAGGATTTTGAATATACTTTTTATCTTACATTTATGATTATTCACTAAGTAAACTGCTAATTAAGCTCAAATTTAAATGTCTTTTTGTTAGGGGCTTGGTACACATCCTCTAATTTTCAGGAGATTTTGGGGTTTAATTGCATTTATAAATGAATTTCTAAATATAATGTGTACTATTTTACCTTTATGTTTAAATAATCATTATAAAATGTACTTTGGCCTAACAAGTGTAGCTTTGGGTCCTATAGATTCAACGGAATGAGTTATTCCATTAAAAAATGTTATTGGGATGTGATTAAGTATAATTTGATAACAAGTTGCTTTCTTTTATTTGTTGATTTCTCTAGGGTCTTCTATAAGCACTATCCCAATAATGGATAAGTATTGGTTAGGAATACATCCTACATCTTTTACTGATACTTACCAGTTTAATTCCAAAGCTTTATCACTTTTGAATTACCCATTTGGTAGGCCATTTTTATGACAAATGAGCTTGTTAATATTTAATAATCTATTAATAGTAGATTTAAGTTGCATAATTGTTATGGTGTGGCTGATTATGTTGATACTAAGGGTTAGGAAACTCTGATTTTAAACTCACACAACTTAGTGACACCTAAAGCCAAAAAAATAAGGATAATTTTGAGGAATTTAAGTAAATTATATGAGTTGAAATATGCATCCAATAAAGGTGAAATTTAAAACACATAAACATAGAGACATTATCTATCTTAGGCTAGGAGTTCACTGATTTTAAAGGACATTAGGTGAGAATTTTTAATTAACCCCTTAACTAAGCTTGCAAATTCAAAAAATCATATTTAATTCAATTTAAATTTAAAAATTATAAATAATATATTAAATTAAGCAAAATTAATCCCCCAACTAAGGAAAATTAAAAGGCCCTTCACTGGACCCTTAATTTGACTTTAATTCAATTTTTAATAGAAAATAATATTTAATTAATTTAATTAATTAAAAATAAATAAAATTTCCAAAACATTCTCAAGATCTTTAGAATACTCTCATGGGTCATTCTTGAACTTTAGGAGAGGTTTCAAGAAGTTTGGAATCAATTTGGATCAAAATCACTAAAACTCTTATTAATTAGTCAACTTAAAAATTTAATTAAATACTCAAATTTTAAAAATTCATTATTAATTTTAGAAAATTCTAGATAAAATAAATTAAAATCCATTAGACTCTATTTAAGGCCTACTATTTTCTAAAAATGTCAAACCATAAGAATTAAATTAAAGTCAAAAAGTCAACTTTTTGGTCAATTGTAGTTGAAAGAAGGCCAAAAATTAAAAATTCACAACATAATGTAGAAAAATCCAATTCTACCAAACTTAGTGTCTAATTACTTATCTTAGAGTCAAGTATTTAGGAAAAATACTAAAATTCCAAAATTTATTTTAATTAAAAAAAAAATTTTTTATGCCTTAACTATTACATTAAATAATTCTCAAAATTTCAAAATTCATTAATAGGTTTAAATTCTAAAAAAACATTAATCTTAGCCTTCCCAACCAACAATCAATCCAATTAGTTAAAATTTTGAACCCTTAACCTTAACTAATTAATTCACTTAATTAATAATAATTACTATTAGGTAACCAGGGCCTATGAGGGTATTAACTTAACCTCAAGGAAGGTGAAATAAAAATTATGGCCATGGTGTAAACTAAGGTAGAAATCATTTAACTCTTAAAATCTATCTTAAAATTGACCATAAAATATTAGTATTTAAACTGAAATTTAATTTCCCTTAAGCTTTAAAAAATATTAACACGCTAGACAACTTTAACTAAGTACCGAATATAAGACATATCCAAGTCATATAGCCTTCTTTACACACTTTAGATGGTTTGGTAGGACAATTGACTCTAGCCTTAGGCTAGGCCGGTGTTTTACTTTCTTGTTATTGTGTGTCAAGTTTTCTATAGTTTTAAGTGCATTATGGTTACAAATTGATTTGATTGTTTATTTAATATGCAATATATAAATTGATGCGATGGGCAATAGATTATCCCTAGGCTAGGAATGATATGGATGCTCCTAGAATTTGGTACAGGTGGCCATGCTCATATAGGGATAAATCAAAGGGACCAAATAAAACTTTAAACTAATTGAGTTAGAAATTAAAAGAGCATATCCAAGCATGACTGTGATTTAATTTAATGCTTATATATAACTGCTTGGAATGTTGATTTTGATTATAACTTCTTGGGATAACCATGAAGTATGCATATATCTTATTTTGTTTATACAATGTAATGTAATTGAGTTGTAAATGTGAATGCTAACTTTGAGGTGGGATATCAACATCCTACTTGGAATCCAAAGAGAAGGGAACATGCCCTAAGGGAGAGTTCTTCTTCATTTAAAAATCCAAATTAGGATGACTTCAATATCCAAAGAGAAAAGAAAATACCCCTTTAGGAAGAAGTTTCTTTTCATTTGGATATCTAAACCTAAAGAATCCAAGGAGCTCGCAGAAGGATAAAGAAGTGAAAATAGAGAGATATCCCACTCAAAGTCACTTGTATCATTTTAAGACTAGAATCAAGGCTGTAATCAATGATACTCGATTACTTTTTTAATTTATGTAGACCAAGGGTTGTAATTAAGTGGCACTTGCCACGTGGATATTTATTTAATTTAATTAATTAATTTGATTGATTATTTACATTGATTAAGCTTATAAAATGCTTGCTTTTCTAGTTTTTTGTATTGCATGTTGATTTTGATTTTGATTGGATATGTGGAGGGTTGTGAGGGGGCGATTAAAAAACTTTTTTTAATTAAAATTTAAATAAATTTTTTTAGGTTCATAAAGTAACTCTAACAATTTAAAAAGTAAGCTTAGGATTGTCGAGTGTTCATATACATACATATTAATTACTTCTCTTCCTTATTTAGTACCTCCTTGCCTGCGGGTTCTAGTAGACAACCTGTTTTATTAGGGTGTAGTTCTATCAAGGGGATGTTATGAATTCTCTAGGATAAAATCTAGATTTAATCCTTTTTAAAATTGCTTCATATCATCTATACATTTAAAGGTCAATCAACATGCATTGCATTAGAAATAAATTAAAGAGAAAAAAAAATTAATTGTAATTCTTCAAGCAAAATTACCCTATATGGGGTCAAATAGAATCGGTCCCCACTCCTCAAACTTAATCAAAAGTTTTACTTATCTTTCATTAAGACTAGATTCATGGATTTTAAGTGCCTAGGTAGTTAGCTGGCTCCCCAATCCAGGCTGAGATAAGTCCAGATTTAAACTGAATTAGCTAGGTTCAAGCTTCTATTATTTAGTTCCCAATTTAGACTTAGGATTTGGGAAAAATTTAGAATATTAAGTTCCCAACTTATAGAAATATAGTCCCACCATTCTAATAAAATGTGAAATCAAATTAAAATCTCTTCAATTCAAACTTTAAAGCCCAAAACATAAGGTAGACTAGGGCATTTTTCTTGTTTTGGAATCCCAAATGCCCTCAACTTTTTCTCTGGTGTCCTTAAAAATAAGTGTTAAAATTTGATCAAATCCCTATTGTACTTAAAAATCTCTTAAATGAAAATTTTCTCGTTATTCTAATATAGAGTTTTCATTATAAACATAATTTTCTATGATATAATTAACTATGAGGGCTTGCACTCATAGGAGGTTTAAAGACTCCATATCTATTTAAAAAATTCAATTAATTCTCTTTGAGAAAATCAACATAAAATTATAATCATTATCATCATGTTTCAAATGATTGATCATAAATGATTTCTTTCCTTAGAAAGATGTATCATTTATTAACATAAATTTGGATATAAAATTAATGATATGTCATCTAGACTATAATAGTTAAATACATGATAGAACCTATGGGTCAAATTTAACTATCATAATTAGGATAAAAATTATAGTTTTGCTGTCTGAACCCATTAGGGAATGATATATTCGCCTCTTGAGCTGATATATCATTCATAATGATGTGTTTGGTTTAAAAACTAAAATTCTAAAAATAAAATTTTACCAAAAAATTAATTCTAGATTTATTTTTGTATTTTTTTTATGCAAGATAAAGCTCCCCTTTTCCATTCAAACAAAAAATAACAATTCTATTGGGGATAAATCTCTCTCTCCATCTTTAATAGCAGTTTAAATTTTATTGCATCGGTAGTTTTGACTACATTCCTTTCATTGGTCCCTCTACCCATTTTTTCTTGGGAGAGTACGACCAACATAAAAAAGAAGAATTGAGAGGTGAGTGAGGAAGCCTCTACCAAATTTGGGCTTTGACATTTCACCCCATATTAATTGGCAGAATTAAAGATTCAAGCCCAATTCTTGGGATCTTCATGTCAATTTTGTAAACCTGCATAATTGAGTGTAACTTAATATGTTGAGTTTCAAAATTTGCAGAAGATTCTTCAATTCTAATCCCAAAATTCAAAATTCTCTAATAAAATACTAGCTTTGGCATTTCACCCCAAGTCAGTTGGCAGAAAAAAAGATTCAAGCCAAGCTTTTGGGACTTCATATCAATTTTGCAAACCTGCAAGATTGAGTGAAACTCAACATGTTGAGTTTCACAATTTAAAGAAAATTCCTTAACTTCAAAATTTCAATTCTATTTCAAAACCATTCAAGTCAACTTCAATTATCATTGTCATATATTATACTACAACATTCTCTTGTACCTATCATATGTAATGAAAATTTAAATCTCTCTAAGTCATAAGTGTTATTTGCATCTTATCTTCATATGTTGGGTTATAGCTTCTTATATCCCAACATATCATATAAGATATAATATCCTTTATGATTTTTCAATTTCCACTCCATGATTCTAATTCAAACTCTCTTTTCAATTCCAGACAATCAATCCTACAATAATGGCTTCAAAGTTAATTTTCTCCCTTGATCAAGATCAGTATGTTGAAGAGCTTATTTGTAACAATACTATTCAGTTTGGCATGGGATTTAAGACTATTAGGTTTTTAGTTGATGGAAATATGGTAATTGACCTTACTGCCTAAGCAGACAAAGATACCTCTTGTTAGGATTACTATTGGGTCGAGGACTGACTCCCCCGCTCCTAAAATAGAGGATGTTGTCACCTTTGTACATGCTGCATCCTCTACCAGTGATGAAGAGAAACTGAAGTCCCATATTGACGACATTGAAGTTAATTCAGTTTTTGAGAAGGGATCAAGTTATGGAATCCCTTTTTCAAGTAAGAACCAGAGAAAGAACAACTTGATAAGAGTAAGGAAAAAGATTACTAAGTTAAGAATGATTGGTGAACTAAAAGCTTGGAGCTAGGTTGAGCCAGAGGTTGTTAATGAGTTACTTATTCCTTCTTCCTCTCCACTCCTTAAGAGGAGTTGCTTCTACCCCCTTGTTGTTGTTGTAGGGGAAGAGAGGGTGGATAGGATAGTTAGCTCTCGACTATGCCTAGTGGACTATTATGTTAAGAAGACTCCTAAAGAGAAATAACTCCAAAGGACTAGAATATTAAGGAATATAATATATACTTGCATTGCTGAGTTAGGTGAAATGAAGGAGTAGTATGTGAGGAAATTGAAGGTGGTGATCTCACACTAGTTTGAGAAGGGCATTTTAAAGGAAGATTGGAAAGAAGCAAAGTACTTGACCCCTCAGCCTATGAGGGGAAACAAAACATTTGTTAAACAACCTGTCACTTCTATGTTTGTAGATTGACACAATGGGTGCCTCACCTCCCATCCACTAAGACGAGGGAGATTGTGTTGACCAGATCTAGTAAGGGCCACCCCCATAATGGTAGGCCACTGATCCGTCCTCCAAAGATTCCAAAATTGGCCTCAGTGGTGGTCAAAACACAAGCAGATGATAAGAACAAGAAAGCTGTTAATGTCAAGGGCAAGTGGCCTAAGTGTCCTGAAAAGAAATATACTCCTAGAAAATCACCAAGGTTGAAGATGTTTAGATACTAGTTGATTTCCCCAGGCTCCCTACTCAGGGATGTGAGGACTCCACCTCACCTGATCTAGGAGGTTCTACCCTTCAAGCTCCATCATCACCTCTTAAGGTGAATGACCCTCAGCCTGTTGAGGATGTCTCCTTTTTTACTACTAACCTTGGGACAGTCAAAGGGGAGGGGATAATTCTTTATCTAGATGATGAAATAATTGATCAAATAGTTTTAGAACTCGTTACTTTAGATGACCTCAAGATATAAGATATCATTTGTAAGTTATAAGGAAATGAACTTGATGATATGGGGTATAAGTGGTTCCTACCAATCAACATTGAATCATTAGAGGGAAGACCGGTTGATTATGTGGTACAAGTGATAAGAGATATTCTCAAGAAAAAAGAGGTTGTGGAAGCTTTTAACCAAAATATAGATGATTTGTTGATGGATAATGATGAAGCTACTACCGGTAGCATCAACATGGTTGAGACTAGAGCATCAGCTAAGGATGATGAGCCTAGTATTCACCATTCAGGTGAGGTGGAAGATTCAAGTGCTATTGATTCTAATTCTGATGGATCAATCAAGTTGAGGAGTAAAGATGACTTTATTAAGGATCTTGAAAGATAAGTTGTCGAAATGCAATAGAGATTTAATTACATGCAGAGCTAGTTGGCTGAAACGTAGCAACCTCGGCCCAAATAATCATAGCCTACAGTGTAAAAATCAGCCAGCTAGAGAAAAAAACTAGAATCTAATTTGAAAATTCCCGAGTCAACCATAGTAGTTCCTCCAATACATCTAGTAGTCCAGCCAACACCTCTATTATACTTTTTAGTTCATCTAGTAATTCTTCCAGCATAATTAGTAGTTTCAATAGTCCCTCCAGTCCTACCAGAAAAAGTCATCAAATAGTTAATCGAGGCCCAGATAGGGAAGGCCTTAGCATGTTCCTAAGGGACCACATCTATTCTTAAGCGTAGACCTTACTATGAAGAATATGATTTAGTTCCTTACCCGAAGGGCTTTATGCCATTATCTTTTAAAATCTTTACTGGTGTTAAAAAATTAAGATAGTATTAGGCCCACTTCCAAGCGAGATGTTGCAATGCAGGAGGGTCATATACTTTATTATTTTGCCAATTTGTTAGTAAACTCTCCGGGATCACTTTTAATGGTATGTCAATCTGCTCAATGGTTTGATGAGAACCTTTAACAAGATAGAAAATCTATTCCTAAAGAAATTTTTTGGATCTCAGAAGCATACAAATGTTGGTAATATGGTCAGTAAAAAATAGAAACCAGGAGAGAATTTGGTCAAGTACATCTTTAGGCGGCAAAAACTCTTGATAAAGTGTGAATCCGAGTTGTAAGAGCAACATGCAGTGGAAATTCTTCTTAAGAATATCCATAACCCTATTACTTTTCATTTAAAGGGTTCACTATGAAAAAAATTTTGAAAATCTCCTTAATAAGGCAAGTAATTTACAATAAGAGGCTCCTTGGATTTCATTCTTAAAATATCTCTTCGATAAGAAGAAAGCCACCAAGCATTTAAAGTCTTTTGAGAAAAGAGCAGTTATAATATCAATGGCCAAAAAGTGAATGTAGCATGCCCCTAGTCAACTTAGTGGCCCTCCACCCCAGGCAGTTCAAAACAGGCCAATCTAGTTAGCCCTTAGATCTACTAGGTGTTAGAAATAAGATTGAGAATATGACTTTTTTTATGATAGAAAAATAATATTGTTTTAATGGTTTTATTATTTCTCCTAGCATGAATTAGATATTTCTTGTTCTTTTTGTGCGTATTAACATTTTAGGGAATTCATTTACTAATTTAGATACTGAAGACTTCAAGGCAAGTGTAGAATATGATGTCATGTAATAGAGTCTGTATATTTTATTTTTTTATTATTGTTGAGTTTTAATAAGAGTGATTATAATTGGATAACTATGCACATACACACATAGTAGAAGAGTTATTAATTTTTTTATGTCTGACCGTACTGTACGATATTTAATCATACTATATGATTTGATAATATTTCCTCCAGAATGCAGTTAATCAAATTAAGGCTTACAATTTTTGAACGATTTGTACTGTATAATTTTAGGCCATACAGATGACTGATAGAGTATGAAATTCCTTTCATTCCAAAATGTACCATACGAACGAGTTCATTTTGAATTGTTCATATTATTTGATGTCTGGTCATATAGATGACTAATATAGTATAAAATTCCTTTTGTCCTAGATCGTACCATACGAACTAGTTCATTTTGAACTGTTCATACTATACGATGTCAGGTCTTATTGAAAATAGACAGAGTATGAAATTCCTTTCATCCCAATTCATACAAAAGGCTTGATTTTTTAAACAGATGGTACCGTATGATCTATGATCGTAC
Organism: Dendrobium catenatum; assembly: GCF_001605985.2. Classification (NCBI taxonomy): domain Eukaryota; kingdom Viridiplantae; phylum Streptophyta; class Magnoliopsida; order Asparagales; family Orchidaceae; genus Dendrobium; species Dendrobium catenatum. The sequence continues at coordinate 1,992,052 of NW_021318852.1, forward strand.
AATACAAAGTTAAGTCGGTTGACTTGTAATTTTCAATTTTTTTATGGTTTTTCATACAATTTCTATATAACGAGTCCTGAAAACTGTCATCCTATCCTTTGCTTTGAATTTCACTTGAGAGTGACCATTTGGAGAGTGTGTTTTGGAGAGGTTTTATGAGTGAGGAGTGAGAGATCTAGTGAAGGGAAGTTGTGAGGGATTTACAAGGTTGCCTAAAGTTAGGATCTCTTTTGTCTTCTTCAAGTTTCTACCCAACTTATTTGGAGATTCTTGAGAGAAGATATTCAAGACTGGATCAAGATTATATTCAAGAGGGTGAAAAAGGATGTGATAGTTCTCTTCCTTCACCAGGAGGGTGAAAAAGGACAATTAGGTACTCTGCCTTTATCAGGAGGGTGAAAAAGGATGAGAAGGTACGTTGCCATCACTTTGAGAGTGTAAAAAATGATGGTTCTCTCCTATAGAAGGTTGGTTGAATAGAGTTTATAAGTGCTTCTCCACCTTGCTTTGGGGGCAAAAGGAGAGATACTTATGTTTAGTGCAATACCTGGAGATGGAGTCTCCAAGGAGTGGATGTAGGTCTAGTTGGACAGAACCACTATAAAATTTTGTGTTCTTTTGTTAACTTTATTTTTCCTGCATTTTCTTTCTTCTTTTAAATTATATGGTTGAAAAATTATCTGTGAAAATCATCTCTATAGACAACTACATAATTTAAAATTAGTGTTTTTATATTTCACAAAGTTCAAAAAGGTTTTCCAAAATCTAAGAAATTTTTTAAATAACCAATTCACCCCCTCCTGGCTAGTATTGGTACAATTTTATTAGGTTCATCAACCTACACATACTTTCAAGAGGAATTAGAGACAATTTCAAAAGTTAAAGTTTATACTACTTTTTAAATACAATTATGGCTAATTTTGGAAACTAGAATACTCCTGAAGGATATTAAATCACTAGCTTACCTTTATTCAATAACATTCTTTTTAATTTTTGAAAAACTTATATGTTTACTTTTCTACAATCACTTAACTATCGCATGTGGATATTAGTACGAGAAGGTTACACTAGACCTCCCAGACTTGTTGATAGCATTAGAACTGAACCACCATTCACTTATTGGACATTACAAGAAAAGGAATTATCACAATTAAATGCCTAATGCTTAAATAGTTTTTTCTATGCTTTGAAAACTAAGAATTATATATGTGTTTCTACTTGCAAAATTAGAAAATAAGATCATGATAGACTTTGCATAAATTATGAAAGAATAAATTAGGTTAAACAATCTAGATTGAATATTTTATTACATGATTATGAATTATTTTGTATGAAACCAAATGAGTCAATTTCTGATATGTATACACAATTTACTCAGATTTTTACCTCATTGCAAGCTTTAGATAGAGAACTCATAAATTCCTAAAAAAAAATATTATGTTGTTTATATTGCGGATCTATGGTTTATGATTTTGATGATAGCAAACATTCCTTATTTCTCTACGTTTGCATTTTGTGCTAACGTTTCAGGTCCACACGATCAGACTGTAATTTGGAACCAGCTCAAGATTGGGTAGACTAGGTCTGAGTCAATTTGTAATCTTTTTCCTTTCTTGAGTCTGTTGTATTTTGGTGTGGGACCAGTTGGATTGTAAATTGGAAGATCTCCTATTGTTCCCTATAAGATTTCTATTTTTGGTAATATCGGCCGGGACGATATGTCCAAAATTAGAAACCCTAATTAGGGCATCCTCATTAAGGCAGCCGTCAACAGATCGGCCTGGACGATACTTGTATCGGCCAGGATGATAATCTCAATTTAGAAAGAATCAACCGCCATAATCAGTTTAGGAATCTTTGTTTTAGGAAATCGGCCAGGACGATATTATTGTCATCTAGGACGATCTAACTCAATCATGCCTAAATTGATCTGGTATCTTTGGAAAGCATTAATGGTTGATTGATACGATCACATCATCCGGGACGATCTCATGATCGATCAGGACGATGGCCTGGACGATCTACATCAGACAGCTTGTATTCAGGGCAATGATCAGGACGATTGAAATTGGTTTTAAACTAATCAGCCAGGACGATCGTGAGATCGGCCTGGACGTTGTAACCAATTTTCTTCTGATCGTCTCAAATCGTCCCAGGCTGATGAGCTGAATTTGTACTGATCGGCCAGGATGATATACCTATTGTCCTGGACGATATACCTATCATCCTGGACGATAATGTCGAAAACTTGCATTAATGAGCTCGTTTTGAGCTCTTCTATTTAAGCTATGGCAAGGCACTTTGTAAGTGTCTTTGGCAGCCATTGTAGCTTCGTTCTTGTGGGGGAAACTTGAAGAGAGAGCTTGAAAGGGAGAGAGGAAAGGGTGGAGTTTGAGAGGGAGAAGATCCTGTGAGGGGGAGGAACTCAAGGGAGTGTGGTGGATCCACACGGTTGCTCCGGCGAACTCGCACCTTAGTACCATCGGATTCAAGGCTTGTCTCGAGCTAAGTTCACCAAATAAGAAGATCTTTTTGGTGTCAAAGGACCCAGCGACTCCGCTGCACCGGGGAAGGTGGAAGGATTTTGTAAAGGCTTCTCCGCCTAGCTGTGGGGGCTAAAGGAGAGACACTTGTTTTAGTGCAATACTTGGAGGGTGCCTCCAAGGAGTGGACGTAGGTCAAGGTTTGACCGAACCACTATAAATCCGGTGTGTTCTTTTCTTATTATCGCTTCCGCATTTATTTTTCTTCCGCACTTTGTTTGTGGTGATTTTGGTTGGAGTTTTATCTTTGATTTTATGTTTTCCAATTCACCTCTCTCTTGGTTAGCTTGGGTCAGTTCTATAGGGCTTAACATCCCTAACGAACTTTCAGTTTACCTACTACTTATAATTCAAAGATAACTGCCATAACTGAGTCTAAAGATATGAACATATATTCTATTGATAATCTGCTTGGATCACTAATTACTTATGAGCAAGGAGTGAATCAATGACAAATTGATACAAGTGATAAGCGGAAAGAAAAGAGTATTTCTTTAAAAGTTAATGATTCAGAGAATGATCAATTAATGCTTGAGGATGAAGAAGATATTATAGTTATTACTAAGCAATTCAAAAGTTTCATTAAGAGAAAGCAATGAAGACATCAGCACTTGAACAAAGGTAAGTTCAATAAGAATGCAAAAGTTTCTAATAAAGTAATTTTTTATGAATGCAAGAAGCTTGGACATATATAGGTTGAATGCCAAAATCTCAAGGCTAATCCTAAGAAGAATAAAGCTAAGGAGAAAATGAACATTAGGAAGAAGAAGAAAAGAATACAAAGAGCTTTCTGGGCTAACTCAGCTTGAGATTCCTCAGAAATAGAAGTTAAAGAGGAGGTTACAAATTTGTGCTAAATGGTAGATAAACTTGATCACTCAGATCAAAAAGAGGTATGTGACCTTTCTTCTATTAAATTATTCAAAGTTTCTGAGAAAATAGGTATTGCATATTAGATACTTAAAAAATTACATGCTAACCTTAATATCGAGTATTTGAATATACAAAAAAAATGAAAATATGTGGAATGATCATGAAAATATAGATAACAATCATATGGCTTTGCTAGATGAATATTATGACTTGAATAAGAAGCATAATTTATTAAAAACATCTTATAAAGAAATTAAAAATGATTTTAAGGTGTTTATGGTTGAATCAAATCAATAAGAACGTGATTTAAAAATAAAAAATTCAATTTTGAAAAGTGCAAACTCTTATCTTCAAATAAAATTGAAATCTTTTAAGGAAGATAAGACAAATCCCACACTTGAAAAAATTTATAATCCTGGAAAAAAGCTTACAATTTCAAAACATGGGAAAAGGTATTATAACTCATATAAATTTGTAAATCTTTTTCTAGTGTTAAATATTTTTGTATGGAGTGATGGGTCATTTTTCTCATACTTCCACTATTCATGATAAAACATATTTAGTATGGAGACCTAAGATACATAAATCATAGTATATCAAACATGATTCTGGATTATTATTATCAAGAGGTGAACCCAAATTTATTTGGGTTCCCAAGTCTAATGATTGATAATTTTGTAGACTCACTCTCATACAAGCCCTCGTGAGAGCATTTAGTGCATGGACTACGGATGTTCAAAACATATGATTGGAGATGCAAATTAATTTATATTATTGGAGGTCAGGATTGGAGGTAAAGTGACACTTGGATATAACACCATCAGGAGAGTGGTAGGAATAAGTACCATTGGTAATACAATGAATTTTCTGATTGAAAATATTTTATTGGTGAGGCTTGAAACATAATTTATTTAGTATTAGTCAACTTTGTGATAAGGGTTTTAACATAAAATTTTTTCCTACAAGCTACATAATAAGCCTAAATGGAGTTGATGTGTTGTATGGAGAGAGGGTTCCATACTTGATTTAAATATTATTAAATCTTCTAATGTTTTTTGATTAAATACTATTACCAATGAACATTGGTTATGGCATAGAAGACTTTGTCATGCAAGCATGAAAAATCCTAAAAAGATTACCCATAAAGAATTAATAAGAGGAATACACAAATTGGATTTATCTAAGGATCATCTTTATGATGCATGTCAATTAGGGAAATAATTCAAGTCCTACTTTCATTCAATTAAAAATCTTAGTACTAACAAACCCTTAGAAGTCTTTCACATAGATTTATTTGGATATGTTAGCACTGTAAATCTAGGAGGGAAAGTTTTTAGGCATGTAATTATTTTTATTATTCAAGATTCACTTGGATTAGATTATTATCACATAAAAGTGAATCATTTGATGAGTTTAAAAATTTCTCTGTTTGGATTAAGAGGAAGCTAGGTTGTAAAATTCTTGTAATTGATAGTGATTATTATGGAGAATTTGAAAATGAAAATTTTGAAATCTTTTGTAAAGGTCTAGGAATAGATCACAACTTTTTAGCTCCTAGGACCTCTCAATAAAATGGAGTTGTTGAAAGAAAGAACATAAGTTTGGTAGAATCTATTAGAGCCATGTTGGATGAATATTCACATCTTAAATAATTTTGGATTATAGTAGTTAATACAGCTTATTACATTCTGAATGGGGTGAACATGAGATCTAAATATAGTAAGACACCCTATGATCTTCATAAGGTTAGGAAACTCAACCTCTCACATCTACATGTCTTTGGATGTAAAGTGTTAATTCATAATAATGGTAAAACTATTTTAGGAAAATTTGATCCCATATCTAAAGAGAGAATTTTTCTAGGATATTCAAGTGTTGGAAAATCCTATAGAATTTTTAATAAAAGGACTGGTTATAGAGGAGACCACATATGTAGTTTTAGATGTATCTGATGTTTCTAGAGAGTCTAGGTTAGAAAAAGAACATGTTGAAGAGATTTCCCAAGGAATTGAAAATGGAAATCTTGAAGAAAAGGTTGGAATATAAATTAATTTACCTAGAGAATGAAAATTAAAAGTCATCCTAATGAAGTGATTTTAGGAGACCCGAGTAAATGAGTTAGAATTAGGCATGAACTTAATAAAGAAGTGAAACACTTAGCATTTATTTTGATGATTGAGCCCACAAATGTAAATTAAGCACTTTTTAATGAATTTTAGATTCTAGCCATGCTGGAAGAGTTAAATCAATTTGTTAGAAATGATGTTTGGGAATTGATAGAAAGACCTAAAAATCAGCGTATTGTTGTAACTAAGTGGGTTTTTAAGATGAATGATTCAGGTGTAGTGGTTTGAAATAAGACAAGATTGGTGGCTAAGGGGTATAATCAAATAGATGGAATTGATTTTGAGGAGACTTTTGCCCCTATAACTAGACTTAAAGCAATTAGGGCACTTCTAGCATTTGCCTATTTTAAAGGATTTAAACTATTTCAAATAGATGTTAAGAGTGTATTTCTTAATTGGGAGATAAAAGAAGATGTTTATGTTTAGCAAACTCTAGGTTTTGAAAATTTGCAATTTCTTAATCATATGTTTAAATTGAAAAAATGTATTATATGGATTAAAATAGACACCTAAGGCATGGTATGAAAGGCTAAGTACATTCCTACTAGAAAGATTTTTTGTTAAAGGGAGTGTCAAAACCACTCTCTTTTTGAAAAGAGTAGGATATAACATTCTCATATTTCAAATATATGTTGTTTATATCTTATTTGGATCCACCAATAAAAATATTTGTGATGATTTTTCAAAAATAATGAGTAATGAATTTGAAATGGGTTTAATGGGAGACTTGAGTTACTTTCTAAGTTTTATCATAAAACATAAAGAGGATGGAACATTTCTTACTCAATCAAAATACGTTAAATATATTCTTAAGAAGTATGAAATGGATAATGCTAAATCAATAAATACACCAATGAGTTCCTCAGTTCATTAGATAAGGATTCTAAAGGCAAATCTATTAATCAAAACAAATTTAGAGCAATAATTAGGTCATTACTTTATTTGACTACTAACATTCTAATTCTTAAAGAATACCTTTGTAGATCTGGATATGGGGTCCGTAAAGTTGATTTCATGTAACAATTATAAGTTTTCTCTGTCCACTGAAGATGGTTGGGATATTACTTTATCCTGGGCATTTAGAAGGTTGATTAATAAGCCTTTTCATCTTTCTCAGTAACTTCCAAAGAGAGCCTGAGGCCCCATCTAGGAGGTTGACCTGAAGGCTTTGCAAGAGGATGTTGAGCTTCTTTCCTCTTGAGTCGTTGTAAGAACAACTACAATAAACAAAAAAAAAGAAAAGGGTGATATTTTTGTAGAGAGTAAAGTTACAGATGAGAGATGTATTTAAGCAATGGATGGTGGCATAAAAACTCCATCATCACTTATGTTATTTTTCTTTTTCTTTGTCCCATCAAAGATAAAGGGTCAATAATTAAATAAAAAGATTATTCTGCATCTATTTTAATGATTCATCTTGAAAATATTTTGCAAGATGGTAATTTCTCAAAAGAAAATCAAAATCCATGTGAGATCATTTAAGATATTTAAAAACTTAACCTTCTAGATTTGACCTCTAAAGGGGGATTTCAGTATGAGATATTATCAAATGGTGACCTCCCTGAAATTAACTTTCATGGGAGTCTTATTATGATCGATTTTTCAAAATCAGACTCCTCTCTAGAAAATGATGATGCATTACCTTCGGAGAGTGTAGACCCGATCGTTGTTTGTCCTTCAAAGGATATAATGGAGGTAAAACTTTATGCTCATAAAGCCTTACACCCTAGGCTTCCTCCCCGAGAAAAAGGAAAGCAAGTTGTCTCTAGTGATCCAATTTCAAATTCTTCTCAATAATCAAATCTTCCACCTAGTCCACTGAGTCTTGATCTTGATGTTCCTAAGGTTGATTACAACATTTTATCTCATCTTAGGAAGTTTCCTTCTAAGTTGAGCATCTAAAATGCCCTCATACTTTTGAAGGAGAAGATTTAATACTTAATCAAATCAATTATTGACCCAAAGATTTACTTGAAGTACCCACATTTTATCATGTTGTCTTTTTTATTGGGTTGATGGAGACTAAGTTAACTAGTGTTGATAGAAGGGATGTTGATTGCCTTGTTGGGAGTGATTAGGATTTCTTCCATCATTCTACTGTGGGTACTTCTGGTGGGATTTTGGTTGTTTGGAATAGGAAGGTGGTTTCTATTGTGGTGATGGAGAGCTCTTCTCAAGTGGTGGTTGGAGTTCTATCTACACCATCTTTGGGGTCTTGGAAGGTGGCAACTGTGTATGGGAGTAGGTGTTGTAAGGAGAGAAGGAGTCTCTGGAGCTTGTTAGAGAACTATATGTCGGGTTCTGTTCCTTCCATTGTTGGGGGGGGGGGATTTTAATTGTATTCTGAATAAGGAGGAGAAGAAGGGTGGAAAGAGGTTCCTCTTTTCTAAAGGACCTAGAGATATGAGGGATTTTATGACTAACTTTGATTTTCATGATGTAGGTTTTGTTGGACCAAGTTTACTTAGTGTAACAATAAAGAAGGTGCTTCAAGGATATGGGAAAGACTTAATAGGTGCTTGCTAAATTCTGCATGTTTACATATGGTTCCTTCAGGAATTGTGAGGCATCTTGCAAGGGTGGCATTAGATCATAGTCCAATTGTATTTAAATTGGAAGTTAAGCAGTTTAACAAGACGAAGATCATTAGATTTGAAGACAATTGGAGATCATACCAGGCTGCTTGGAACATTGTGTATAATTCCCGGAAGAAATCTGATTACGGTGATGAGGTAGCGGTGCTTCAAATAAAGCTTCGAAGAACATTGAAAGCTTTATTCTTCAGGAATAAAAACAAATGCAAGGATTTATGTAAGTTGAAGGAAGACTTGAAGAGGGAAATTCTGGAATTACATATTAAGGAAGCCACAGTTGAGGATTTCTCTTTGGAAGATTTATTTGTTCTTCAAAGCAAGGTACATGAACATAATGTCACTTTAAGAAGGCTTTCCACATGGTGGAATCAAAGGGCTAAGGCAAGATGGCAAGAGGAAGGAGATACCAATTCTAAGTTTTTTCATAACTTTGCATCAGCTAGAAGAAATGCAAAGAAGGTAAGACAAATCAAAGATGCTAATAACCAATTGCTGGAGGAGGATGATTAGATTGAGCAGGTGTTTATATAGTTTTTTGAGAAGAAGTGGCAATACAAATAATGCATATTATATGATTGGCCTGTAATTTCTGATAAACAGAGGTTGGCTGCTTCAGACGTGGAAGCTTTGACTGCTGAATTTTCCTTGGAGGAGTTTAAGGAATAGGTATTCCAGCAAGGTAATAACAAATCATCTGGTATGGATGGAGTGACATCTTCTTTTTTTAAATGTTATTGGAGCATAGTGAGGGACACTACATGGAATGCTGTCAAAAACTTCTTTACAACTTGAGTTATGCACAAGAAGTGGAAAGATATGTTAATCGTATTAATCCCCAAAATTAAGAATATAATTTTGCCATCCAACTATAGGCCTATAAGCCTTTGTCAAACTACTTATAAGATTATTGCTACTATGTTGGTTAATAGACTGAAAAAATACATGTCCAAGATGATTTCAGAGGAGCAATTAGCTTTTATTCCAGGTAGATTAATGTCAGAACATTGTTTACTGGCTCAGGAGATCTTTAACAAGTTTAAAATTTCTAAGAATAAAAAAGGTATGATGGCTGTAAAGCTTGACATGGAGCAGGATTACGATAGCATGGGATGGCCAACTCTTCATCAAATTCTTAATTGGTATGGTTTCCCCATTATTTTTTCTGATTTACTCATGGAATGTGTGGTGAATGCAAGGTTTTCAATTATTCTGAATGGGAAGAATTCAAGAAGGATCAATGCTCTCAGTGGATTCCAGCAGGGATGTCCACTTTCACCATATTTGTTCATTATGTGTTCCCAACTTCTTTCCAACTCGTTTAAGCAAAGGAGACAAGAATTGGGTATTCAGGTATCTCCTAGAGGACCGAGGATTACACGCCTTCTATATGCTGATGAAGTGCTTATTTTTTCACAAGCAACCACTATATTGGCAAGATTATTGAAGAGCACTGTGGAGGAGTTTTGTAAATGGACGGGTCAAAGTGTTAACATCAACAAGTCCCAAATTTTATTTGGTAAGGCTATTTTGAGATCTTATAAGAAGATGGTTGCTAGAATTCATGGTTTTAAAATTGTAAAGGAAATGTATTATATTGGTATTAAAATTACTTTAAGAAGATTGGTTTTGGATGATTTTCAAGACCTGTTGAGTCATGTGACGGATAGATTGAATGTTTGGGGGAAGAAGTCTTTATCTTTGGGAGGTAGAATTACTCTCATAAAGACTTCATTACTATCTATGCCAAATTTTTTACTTACACACTCTTTTATTCCTAAGAGAGTGTTGTATGAGCTGGGAAAAAGGTGTAGGAGATTTATTTGGCATAAACCAGATGGGAAGAAAGGTTTGCATTATGTTGCATGGGAGGAGATATGTAAACCAAGATGTGATGGAGGTTTGGAAGTGCATTCAGTTGTACTTAGAGGCGGGTGTCTAAGGGCGCGGTTGGCATGGAAATTTATCCAGAATCCTGATTCGTTACTTCATAGAATTTTAATTGCCAAATATAGAGATGATATCATGAACGGAACTTGTAAAAAGAGCTCGTCTAGTGCTTGGAAAATTATGATGGATGGAGGTAAACATCTTAAACACATTGTTAAATGGAAGGTGGGTAGAGGGAATAAAATTAATGTCTTAAATAACATTTGGCTGTTGGACAAGTGTATTAATACTTGGCATACATTTGCTGACTGTGGTGCTTTGGAGGACATGACAGTTCAGCAGCTCATTACAGATGAAGGAAATTGGGATGAAGAGAAGCTACAGAGGATCTTTCATGAAGAACTTATAATATTAATCAGGCAAATTCAAATTGACTGTATTTAGAAGGAGGACCAGGTGGAGACCTTATGCAAATTCTCGGGTAGATCAATTTCTGCATTGGCTTACGAATATGTGATGAAATGGAGATGTAAAGAAGATGATGCAGGTTTCTGCAATTGGCTTAAGAAGATGAAGCTGAATACTAAGGTGGAAATCTTTTGGTGGCACCCCAGTAAGTTTGTTATCCCTACAAATCATTTTCTTAAAATTTGAAGGCTTGCTGTTGATGACTCTTGTGCTAGAGGATGTCAAAAGGTTAAGAACTATGAACACATTATGGTTCATTGCAAATATATTGTTAATGTTATTTCAAAAATTAGAGATTGGGGATTTTATATTCCTATTTTTTAAACACTTGGCTGCTGTTTAGAGGAACTGAGAAGAATTTCGGTTTAAAATTCTGGTGTGGTTAAAATATATTGTGCTGCAGTTTTTCTATGCTGGAAGAACCAGAATGGGGTGAAGCACGATAAGGCTGCTATGTCTAGTTCCTTAGTGGCATCAAATGCTCTTTCTTTAGCCGTGTTGAAATCTAGTCCATATCTATATAGTTGGGGTACTAATCTCTCTAGGGAGTCCCACAATACTTGATGCCCTCCATGTTATGAATCTATAGATTATGATTTTGATGATAGCAAACACTATTATTTCTCTACGACTGCCTTGCCTACTAATATTTTAGGTCTACAAGATCAAACGGCAATTGGAAACAGCTCAAGATTGGGTTGACTAAGTCCGAGTCACTTTGTACACTTTTCTTTTTCTTGAGTCTATTGTAAAAGATATGGCTCCTAATGCTAAGTAACCTTGCACACACACACCTTGGGAGAATTTTTAACTGTTTCTTAGAGTTTACTATTTTTTGTAACATCGGTCGGGCCAATATTTATATCGGCCTGGACGATCGGTTTAAAAATAGAAACCCTAATCAGGACATCATGATTTAGGCAGCCTGGGGTCGAAGAAAATTTTTCTATGTCCTGATCGTCCAGGATGAAGTGTATTCATCCCAAGACGAAATATTCTCTAGAAAATTTTTGTTCAAAAACAAAGTGTATTCATTCCAAGACGAGTTGCTCTCTGGATTGATATCGTCCAGGATAAAGTGTATTTGTCCCGGGACGATTTGCTCTCTATAAAAATTTCGTTCGGATGAACCTCAACTTTGTACTAGGACGAAGTGAATCGGCTCTAAAAATTAAGTGTCATTCTGCAGATTTTGGGAACCGACCTATGTAATAACTGTTCGTACCGGACGAACCTAGTTCTTACAGGATGATATGTGTATACGAAGTCATTTCGTACTCATATACATTAGGTTCATTTCCAACACACTTAAGTAAAATCGTCAAGGACGATCCACAATTGTACGGGACGATCCAACTCGTATTGACTTGAAAATTTATAGTTTTTGGACAGTTTTTTGTGTCTTTCTTATATATAGTCCAAACTAAACTTCCACATAATATTTTTGCCCATTGATCTTTGTGTCTATTGAAAGAAGAGTCAAGGAGAGAGTGTGAGAGAGTGTTTTGAAGAAGGATTCTTACTACTGGAG
>NW_021318852.1:2004173-2006578 GCF_001605985.2 Dendrobium catenatum
GGATGTAGGTCTTATTTTAGACCGAACCACTATAAATTTGGTGTCATTTACTTTACTGTTTTTATATTTCTATATTTAATTTTTTAGTTTTAAAAACTCTGTGGTTAAAAAACATTTTCTACGAAACTTAAATAAAACAATTTTATTTCAGTTCAACATATTTTTAAAAGAGGGCTTAAAATTTTTAAACTACCAATTCACCCCCCTCTTGGTAGCCTTGGGACATTAACTTAGGCTTAACAACCTAATTACTAGACTCAACACTTATGAACTAGTCCTAAGGCTAACCAAGAGCGGGGTTGGATTGGTAATTTAAAAAAAAAACTTTCAATCAAAATCAACAAACTCAAACCACCACAAAAATATAAGTGCAGAAATTAAATGCAAGTAGAAACAAAGAAAGAACACACCGGATTTATAGTGGTTTGGTCAAACCTTGACTTATGTCCACTCCTCGAAGGCACCCTCCGAGTATTGCACTAACTAAGTGTGTCTCCTTTAGCTCCCACAGCTAGGCAGAGAAGCCTTTGCAACAGACTCCTTTTCACCAACCCCGGTGCGATAGAGAACCGACTCCTTTTGCTTCCTCCTAAGCTGGCAGAGAACCCAGATCGATTGCTGAAGTAGACCTCCCAAGAACCTTCCAAGGATGAAGGACGAAGAATGGAGAAGACAACTTGGAATCTTTCTTGGAGAAACCTTTCTGAACCCTCTTTCAAATTCCCCCTCACAAGTTCCTCTCTCTCTCTCTCTCTCTCTCTCTCTCTCTCTCTCTCTCTCTCTCCCTCTCCCTAAACTTTCTCAGGTCAAGAAAGCAGTAAAAGATCTCCTCTAAGGTAGAGCAGGAAATCTTAAATAGAAGATCTTCGGAATAGCTCTTCTTTTATACAAATCGACTTTATCGTCCAGGCCAATTGGGGTATCAGCCTGGCCGATTAGCATAAATGTTGCTCAATCAGCCCGATTGATTTGGGAGAATTAGAGTAATTTTTTAAAACTCATTCACTGTGAATTAAATTGTTAAACTTAAGCTTATGTCCCAAGGTTATCCAAGAGGAGGGGTGAATTGGTATTTTAAAAATTTATCCCACTTTTGAATATTTTAAAGCGAAAGTAAACTTTAATGAATTTTTAGAAATAGTTTTTCAACCACAATTTTTAGAATAGAAAAAGCAGAAAATAAAAAATAGTAAAGAATAAAAGACACAAAATTTATAGTGGTTCGATCAAAACTAGACCTAGATCCACTCTCCAGAGGCACCATCCGAGTATTGCACTAATACCAATAGTGACTCTCTTTTTGCACCCACAGCAAGGTAGAGAAGCCTTTACAAATACTCTTTCCACCACTACCCGGTGCGGTAGAGAACCATCATCTTTTTTATACTATCCCTAGTGTTGGAAGAGAACTGTTCGTCCTTTCACACTCTCCTAATGTGAGCAGAGAACCCTTCATCCTTTCACACTCTCCTAGTATGGGCAGAGAACCCTTTGTCCTTTCACACTCTCCTAGTGTGGGCAGAGAACCCTTCGTCTATTCACACTTTTCAAGTGTCGGCAGAGAACCGAATCTTCTTGACAAATCTCCTCACAAGAAATCTAGAAGGAAGAAAGAAAATAGTGAAGTAATCACAATTCAAAAGAAAAGACTTTTACCTTTAAACTCCAAGTGAAGCTTTCACGCTCCAGTAGCAAGAATGCTTCTTCAAAACACTCTCTCACACTCTCTCCTTGAGTCTTCTTTCAATAGACACGTAGATCAATGGGCAAAAAGATTATGTGGCAGTTTAGTTTGGACTATGTATAGAAAAGACACAAAAAACTGTCCAAAAACTATAAATTTTTAAGTCAATACGAGTTGGATCGTCCCGTACGATCGTGGATAGTCCTGGATGATTTTACTTAAGTGTGTTGGAAACGAACCTAATGTATGAGTACAAAATGACTTCGTACACACATATCGTCCCGTAAGAATTAGGTTCGTCCGGTACGAACGGTTATTCCATAGGTCGGTTCCCAAAATCTGCAGAATGACACTTAATTTTTAGAGTCGGTTCACTTCGTCCTGGTACAAAGTTGAGGTTCATCCGGATGAAATTTTTATAGAGAGCAAATCGTCCCGGAACGAATACACTTCATCCTGTACAATGTCAATCCAGAGAGCAACTCGTCCTGGAACGAATACACTTCATTTTTTAACAAAAATTTTCCAGAGAACATTTCGTCCTGAGACAAATACACTTTGTCCTGGATGATCAGGACTTAGAAAAATTTTCTTCGACCCCAGTTAGTTCCATTGCTCTTTTAGAGGAGATAACTGATCTGATCTTCCCGTACAATTAGTAAAAAATTCTCAAGATCTCCTTAAGTGTGTGTGTATTCACTCAATTACAATCACTCCCTCT
>NW_021318852.1:2006678-2035672 GCF_001605985.2 Dendrobium catenatum
GAAATGTTAGTACACACAAGAGCAAAAACAAATCTTCAAAAATTGTTAGGAGATAACTACACATTTGAACAATAATATTTGAAAGCATCAAAACTATACAAGTTGCATAAATGTAAAGCATGCAAATAACAACTATCTTAACAATAAGAGCCAAACATCCTTAATGAACTTTCAAGTGGTATCAGAGCGGGATTCATAAAATTAAGTTTGAAAACTTTTTGAATATTTTATCCATGGTTAACTCTAGTAATTGTAATACTGCGAAAGGGTATTCCATTACCTGATCACCTTTGTTTGACAATATTCCTTTTAATTTCTAGAAAACTCGCATGTCTACGTTTTTATAATCAATTGACTATCGCATATAATCAATTGGCTATCGCATGTGGATGCTTGTTAAGGATGGTTATACACCTCCGAATGTAAACTTAATAATGTTACTATTCCTCTTCCTTTTACTGAATGGACTCATGATGATAGGGATTTAGTACAACTTAATATAAAGTATTTAAACTATTTTTTCTGTACTTTAAAATCTGAAGATTACATGCGTGTTTCAACTTGCACTACTGGTAAAGAGATTTGGAAAAAATTGTGTAATACTTATGAAGGAATTAATGAAGTTAAGTAATCTCGTTTGAATATTTTATTGCATGATTATGAACTTTTTCATATGAAACCTCACGAATCAATTTCTAATATGTATATAAGGTTTACTCAAATTGTCACCTCGTTGCATGCTTTAGGAAGAGAGCTTACTAATTAAGAAAGAGTCAATAAAATTTTGAGATGCTTGTCTTCTTCTTTTAATTTTAAAATTTCTGTAATTACTGAATCTAAAGATTTGAATACTTATTCTGTTGATAATTTGCATGGATCACTCATTGCTTACGAGCAAGAAGTGAATTAAAGAAATCTTGATTAAGGTGAGAAAAAGAAGAAGAAGACTGTGGCACTAAAGGCCAACAACTCTTTCAGATCTGAAAGCGATGATGTTGCCTTCATCACTAGGAAATTCAAAAGCTTTATAAGGAAAAACAACAATTATCATCAAAAATGGAAAAGAGGTAAGGATAGTAAAAATTATAAAAATTCCTCTGATCATGTTTGTTATGAATGTAGGAAGCCTGGACATGTTAAAGCTGATTGTCCTACTCTCAAGGAGCATCCAAGCATGGAGAAGGATGAGGAGAAACCTAAGTTCATGAAGGATAAGAAGCGAGTCCAAAAGGCATTCTGAGCAGAATCTGCAACTGACTCCTCTAAGACTAAGGCAGAGGAGGAGACAACAAACTTGTGCTTAATGGCAGATGATCATCTTGGTCAAAGTGACCAAGAAGAGGTATGTGAACCAACGTATGATCAACTACTTGAAATATGTGAGAAAATTCATACATCATATAGAAAACTTATGAAAATTAATGATAATTTGAAATTGGAATTTTTTGAAATTGCTCTGATACCACTTGAAAGTTCTTTAGGGATGTTAAGCCCTACAAAACTGGCCCAAGCTAACCAAGAGAGAGGTAAATTAGAAAATTATAAAATCAAAGATAAAACTCCAACCAAAATCACCACAAACAAAGTGCAGAAATTAAAATGTGGAAGCAGTAAAAAGAAAGAACACACCTGATTTATAGTGGTTCGGTCAAACCTTGACCTACGTCCACTCCTTAGAGGCACCCTCCAAGTATTGCACTAAAATAAGTGTCTCTCCTTTAGCCCCAACAGCTAGGCGGAGAAGCGCTTACAAAATCACTTCCACCTTCCCCGGTGCGGCGGAGTCGCCGGGTCCTTTGACACCAAAGAGATCTTCTTCTTTGGTGAACTTACCTCAAGACAAGCCTTGAATCCGATGGTACTAAGGTGCGAGTTCACCGGAGCAACCGTGTGGATCCCCCACCACACTCCCTTGAGTTCCTCCCCCTCACAGGATCTTCTCCCTCTCAAACTCCACCCTTTCCTCTCTCACTTTCAAGCTCTCTCTTCTAGTTTCTCCTCACAAGAACGAAGCTACAATGGCTGTGAAAGACACTTACTAAGTGCCTTGTCATAGCTTAAAAAGAAGCTCTCAAAACGAGCTCATTAATGCAAGTTGCCGATATTATCGTCCAGGACGATAGGCATATCGGCCTGGTCGATTAGTTCAATTATGAGGAAAATCATCCTGAATATCACCTTGAAATGAAGCTGGACGATGTCTAATCATCCCGGACGATCTTGCGATCGGCCTGGACGAAATCCATCGTCCAGGACGATATAAATATCGTCCCGGCCGATATTACCAAAAATAGAAATCTTATAGGGAACAATAGGAAATCTTCCACGTTACAAATCAACAGATCCCACACCAAATACAACAGACTCAAGAAAGAAAAAAGATTACAAAATGACTCAAACCTAGTCTACCTAATCTTGAGCTGATTCCAAATTGCAGTCCGATCGTGTGAACCTGAAACGTTAGTACAAAAAGCAGTTGAAGAGAAATAAAAATGTTTGCTATCATCAAAATCATAAACTATTGATCCGCAACATTTTTGAATTTATAAAAAGAGCATGAAATTTTGATAAAAGATCACCTCCAAAATGATAGTAATCATATGTTTCTACTTGATGAATTTGATGATTTAAATAAAAAGCATTCTGAATTAATTGTTGAGCATGATTCTTTGAAAGCTACATACTCGCTTGAATCTGATTTTAAAGCTTCTAAAGATCACGAGCATAAAAAGTACTGTTTGGATGTTGATTTAGAAAATGCTAACTTGAGGTTTAAAGAAAAATTGAATACATTAGAGAGAACATGGAATACATCAATACCTGATCTAAAGCCAGAACCTAGGAAGAGGCATTATAACCTGAATCGATTAAGAAATCCTTTTCCTGGTATTAGATGTTTTTCATGTGGCATGTTAGGACACATAGCACACACTTGTATCATTCACCGTAGTACACATTGGGTTTGGAGACCAAAGCTGCATGTTTCACAGTATAACATAGATGCATTACATTCTTCTTTTCATAAGGAGGGACCCAAACCTATTTGGGTTCCTAAATCTGACGGTTGATGATTTTTATAGGGTTGCTATCACCAAAGACCTCGTGAGAGCATATGATACTTGGACAAACGGAGGCTCGCAGCTCATAATTGCTTAAACCTGCTGCTTAATAATTTTTAGAATTGCATGTGTTTATTATTGTTATTATCTGTCTTTTGTTTTTGTGTTAGCTTTTTCATATTAGTTGTTATAGTTGTTTTTACTTTGGCTTTCTTTTTATTTTATGATAATTTTTTCTAGTTTTTTTATTTTTTGGAGATTTAAAATCAATATTTTGCATATCTAAATCAGTTAAAGGGAGAAACACCGTTGATGGTTTCCCTCCCTCTAACCTATTTTAGTGGTATAATTTTATTTTCTAAACAAAAGTCTATCTTAAATTAAAAACTGGTTTTTGAAATTAAGATCTTTTTAAACTTGCTACAATAATCTACCTTATATATATATATATATATATAATGTTCAAAGTTTTTATATATCTTTCAAGTTAATTGAAATCTTGCCATTGCATTCATCATATGATTATGAGTCTGTTTTGTGGTTTATTCTTTCTTATATTAGAGTGAGTTTTTTTCTTCTTTAATATCTGGAAGATCTACTCACAACTAAAAATATTTAAGAGTTTTTGAAAAGAAATCTAGCTTGCAAAAACAAAAAAAGGGAGGCCAATGACGCCAAAACAAAAAGATACGCAATGACGCCAAATTGAAAGTATACACAAAGTGTATTAAAAATCAAAAGATACGCAAAGTGTGCCTTTTAAATTGACAAGAGGCATAAAATGAGCCCATAAAAGACAAGCTTATTTCTCTTTGAAACTTTTAAAAATTTTAGAAGAATTCATGGGTTACTTGATATTTTCAAAAGCTTGATTTCAAATTTCATGATTAAGATAAATTAATTTGGTATATTATTTTATAAGATATTTTCTCTGGAACCATGTTTGAAACGTATCTTTTTCTCTTACCCAATTAGTTTGTTCTGAGTTAGGTATTTTGTTTTCCAAAGACAATTTTGCCCTGAAAGAAGTCCGAGCTAGGGTTAACAGGATCAGATATTCTACTGTTTTCATATCTCGACATTATTAACTCATTGGTCTTACAAATCTTTAAAATTCAATTACTTTGAGCATTTATCATATTCATGCCTTCCTAAACTAAAATATATATATATATATTTTTGTTTTCTTTGTGTTTTTGTCCTTTTTGTCTGTCATTTTTATTGTTGTTAAGTTTTTTAGGCCTTGTCTGATCATCTCCATCAATCCTCTGATTCTCAATTTTTGTTCACATCATCCCGCCCTATACCACTATCGGTCAGGACAATCCGATCAATTTACTCTGAAAACTTCCTTTGCCGACTGATTTGATTTTCTGTTTCTGATCATCCTGGACGATACATTATCGACCTGGACGATCTGATCGTCTTCTTCTTCAATCTTTTTTCGGCGTGACCGATATGTTTTTTTGGCTCGGATGATGTTCTCCTCTTTATGGAAAATTGGCTTGACCGATCCACGTGTTTGTTCTGGAAGATACACGTGGATATACATTTAAAATCTTTAAAATCGTTAGGACGATTCATTTTTGGACAATCGGCCCGGATGATCCACCTGTTTAGCCTGTCCGATATACGTGGCACATGATTTAAACATTTTAAATTCGGCCATACGATTCATTATTGGACATCGTCCTGGATGATCTACTTTTTCAACGGTTGTCCATCTTGACTCCTCGGGATGATCGCCTATGTCTAATCGGCTTGGCCGATATCTGATTGGCTCGGACGATCAGACCGCCTTTTTGACCAATCAGCTTGTACGTAATTATTAAACTTTATCGGGCTGGATGATCCTGCAATCGGCCCGGCCAATCTGGCCGATCCTTTAAATTCAGAGCCTTCCAGCATTTTTCTTCAATCAAGCTCTCTCAAACTAGTGCTCTATTCTTTGAAAATGGCTAGAGGAAAGTGCTCTCGTCACCCGTACAGAAGTTCCTCGAGGGCCACTATGGACCCTTATACAGTCAATCCAAATTATCTCTCTTATCTGGTACTAGACTTATTTTCCCATACCTCCTTGTGCTTTCTTCTCACTCTTGTTGTCCCATTTAATTCTGAATTTCTCTATGAGTTCTTTGCAAGTCTTCGCATTAATTCTGCTTTTACCTCTATTGCCTCATATGTGAATTGACGCCCCATCAAGATCACATATCAGGATTGTGTAGAGATTTTACAGCTTTCCACCACATGGGATAAACTTTACACCTTGTTTTCTGATCCTGATTTTGACAAGGCTCCGACCAATCATTTTCTTCGCAATTCTAATGCCATTTTTCATATAGGCGAGACTAGCACCTTACTCAAGGATGCTAGGACCGTCCAGTATGTCCTTTGCACTTTGATAATTCCTAAGGATGGTGATCGTGTTTACATCACTCACCATCTTTATATTTTAGCAAATCGTGAATTCAATGATACCGACCTGATCTTTTGCTACATCGACCATCTTACTATCATTCGGGATCCAGGTCATAGGAGGAAACCAAATCTACCCCTAGGACATATTATTTCTTATGTCTTAGAATCAAAGTATAACCTCCAATATCATGCTCCACCAAACCTCCAGCCTACTCTCTACTCTAACATTTCCTTTCAAACTCTTCACAGTACTCGTCTCCACCCGTGGAACAGAGAAGCTCGGGCTGGGGAAGAGGAGGCTCCTGCACCTGCTCCTACACCTATTCCTACACTTCTTCTGCTCCACCAGCACTCATAGCTGGACCAGTTGGTGGAGCGGTTTAACTCGTGGGAGGCTTGATTTGACACTTACGTTGTTGTACAGGAGCAGCAACATGCGGAGGACTTAGCCTGTTTTGACGCCTACGTTGCTCACCAGTAGCAGCAGCACGATCAGGATATTGCCTGGTTTGGTGCTTAGTTTGCTACACTGACTACCTACTTTTAGCAGCCTCCACCACCACCACCTCCTTCAGACGATCAGGGCCCATCATTTTACTAGTTTTCTTTTAGTTTGTTTTTATTTTCTATTGTTTAGTTTCTGTTTTTTTTTCTGCTATTTAGTTTCTGCATTGTTTTTATTTGTCTCCTCCTTTTTTGAGATGTCAAGAGGGAGAGTAGTATGTTTGTACTTGTATTATTCTGTTTTGATATTTGATGTTCTCTATGTTTGTACTATTTCTAGTACACTATTGTCCTAAACTACTTAGAATTGTTCGTTGTGTATTTGTCATCAACAAAAAGGGGGAGATTATTATGAATCTATGGATTATGAGTTTGATAATAACAAACACTCTTGTTTCTCTATGACTGTCTTGCCTACTAACATTTCAGGTCCACAAGATCAAACGGCAATTGGAACCAGCTCAAGATTTGGTAGACTAAGTCCGAGTCACTTTGTACACTTTTCTTTTTCTTGAGTCTATTGTAAAAGATATGGCTCATAATGCTAAGTAACCTTACACACACATACCTTGGGAGAATTTCTGATTGTTTCTTAGAGTTTATTATTTTTGGTAACATCGGCTGGGTCGATATTTATATCGGCCTGGATGATCAGTTCAAAAATAGAAACTCTAATCAGGGCATCATGATTAAGGCAGTCGTCATTGAGCCGATCGGCTTGGACGATAATGTATCGGCCAGGTCGATAGGTTCAAATCAGAAAGAATCATCCGCCATGATCTATTTAGGTATTCTTTATTTTAGGACATAGTCTAAGACGATATACTATCGGCCTGGATGATGTAGCACAATTATGTCTAAATTAATTTGATAATTATGGAAAGCAATTAAGGCTGATTGCACGATCACATCGGCTAGGCCGATCTTAGGATTGGTCGGGATGATGGCGTGGACGATAGACATCGGCCTACTTCTATTCTTTTTTTTTTTGAAGAAAGGCTAATTGCATTAAAATGAGAAAAACCTAATACAAACTAGAAAGCAAAAGCAACCCTTTATGGATATGCGATTCACTAAGTTCCATTTTAGATCCATTGGGGTGATGGGGATACCAAGTAAAATAACAACCTAAAAGGTTGGTTAGTATCGCAGCTTTCCCAAAAGATGGAAAATGAAACCTAGTAAAAATCTCATATTTCATCATGATGGTTTTAAAAAGGTATAAGAAACCTATAAGAGGAACAAGCAAAAAATAACAAGCTTTAAGAAAAATAAATACAACTACTAAACAAGCTATCCAATCTTCAACCAAAACCCCATCCATCTCAGGGTCCAACAAGCTCCAATAAAGAATAGAAACCTCTGATGTTGTATCAACATAACCAACAACATCCACCAAGAACAAACCAATCAGCAACGACAAAGCAAGAACATCAACTGTCTCCTCAATAGTCCAAGAGTCAGCTTTTTCATAAGCAAATTCAAGCCGACTAAGAATCTCCCCCATATCCATCATACTGGAAAGAACTGTACCAGTAGAAGCCATACCAACAACAACCACCTGAAGAATCAAATACCCGGCTTCATCAATGCCAAATACAACCAAACTGATAATCTTCATCACTCTCTTCACATTAACAAGAGGAAAACAAAAAAACTTTTAATCCTTCAAATCTTTAACCAATACGATTTGATCTTCGAAGGGCAATTGATAAACAATTAACCAAACAATTACTTTGTCTTTAAACACAAAAACTAATAACTTCTTAAACCTGATAGATCCACGGGCCGAACAATTTGACGTTCCAGCCAACAAAGTAAAAACAGCAGTTCCAAAATCATTAGGTCCGTTTATGGATACAAGAACATCCATAAAACCAGCAATCCCGAACTCCAGTTAACATTCATAATAAAGAAAATTACCTTAGCAATTCCATTAGGACAATAAAAAAAACAAGAAGTCATTTCCATGATTGCCTCAGAATTTTCATAATTTTTTTTTTAAAAAATAGTCTCCGAGTTGGATTTGATGAAAATCCTCATCAAAGAACCATCGCGATTCAGATTACTTAGAATTTCCATCATTTATCTCATTTTGTTCTTTTTTCCTTCAAGAACAACAAAGATGCACCAATGAAAAACAACGGCCATACAAGGTCAATGGATCTTCGCCAATCGCAAGAGATTCGTTCGAATCGCTCTTTCTGACATTATACAAACCTCAGGTAGATGGAGATCTACAAGACTCCAAAGCATTGCCAATATTCCAAGATCACAACTATCCGAGAAAATCGCCAAGAGCGCCGAGCAAGATATCCATTCTGCTCCGCTCAACCAGTTCATCTCTCCGTCAAGAACAACAGAGAAAAACCAAGACCCTCTGTCAGCCATACAAGGCCGACGGAGAACCGCCGGTCGCCTGCGTTCCGTCAAAACAGCTTTGCTCCGCTCCGCTCGATTTTAATGCAAATTCGGCCTACTTCTATTGAGTGCGATGTTCAGGACGATTTTTCTCGGATTTGAACTAATCGGCCAGGACGATATTTTATCGTCCTGAACGATGTGACCAAAATTACTCTAATTGTCCCAAACCGACCGGGCTGATTGAGCGAAATTTATGCCGATCGGCCAGGCCGATACTTTTTGTGAGAGGGTTCACAAAGGTTGCTCCAAGCAAGGTTCCAAGTTGTCTTTTTCGTTCTTCGTCCTTCGTCCTTGAAAGGTTCTTGGGATGTCTACTTCAGCAATTGATCTGGGTTCTCTACCCGCTTCAGGAGGAAGCAAAATGAGTCGGTTCTCTGCCGCACCGGGGTTGGTGAAAAAGGAGTCTGTTGTAAAGGCTTCTCCGCCTAACTGTGGGAGCTAAAGGAGAGACACTTAGTTAGTGCAATACTCGGAGGGTGCCTCCGAGGAGTGGACGTAGGTCAAGGTTTGACCGAACCACTATAAATCCAGTATGTTCTTTCTTTGTTTCTACTTATGCATTTAATTTCCGCACTCATATTTTTATGGTGGTTTGAGTTTGTTGATTTTGATTGAAAGATTTTTTTTTTTAAAATACCAATTCACCCCTTCTTGGTTAGCCTCGGGACTAGTTTATAAGAGCTTAATATCCTTTATGAACTTTCATTCCACCGTTAGATCATATCAAGATTAATGTGGATGCTTCATTTTTTAATTCAAATCGTGCTCGCATTGGAGGAATTTTCAGAGATTACAAAGATAGACTTCTTCTTGCCTTTGGGAAGAATAGAGACACTAGAATGTCGCACAACTTGAGATGGAGGTGGTTATTGCAATAAGGGACTTCATTCAACGTTGGATGATTGAAAGTAAAGGACTTATTATTGAGAGTGATAATCTCAATGTTATTACATTCATTCAAGATTCTTTGAAGAAAGTCAAATGGCATTTGGAGAATTGGCCGGTCAAGGAGCTATTCTTCCTCAATGATTTCAATAAAGTCATTTTTCATCATGTTAATAGAGAATGTAATAAAGTAGCCGATTTTTGTGCTACTTTGACATTAGATGGTAGTTTTATTTTTGATAGTTTTTCTTTGGGTAGCATTTCGTCCTCTTTGCTAGATTTAATCAAGGAAGAATGTTACCCTTTTATAAATTGTAATTAATTTCTCTGTCTTCTTTTAATGCATAATTGTACTTTTCAGAAAAAAAAAAATATTCCGCTTGGACTTTGCCAAATAGAAGCGGAAGCTGTACTTTCCTACTCATAGCGTCCATTCCATGGCGCCTAAAAGGCGACATCGCCGGACAGAGATGGAACCCAACCGCAGGATGGTCTCAGATGAGCCCATCGAAGGTAATCAAACTGATGAATTCGATGGGCATCGCCGCCTTCCCATTTCGCCCTTTACTATTTTCTTCGTCGTTCTGTTCTTGCTCGCAAGTTCCTTCGCCGTTTACTGGGGCAGTCGCTCTACTCGAAAAGCTCCATCACATCACCTCTCTGTGTACGAGAGAGGCATCGTCAAGACCGATGTTTGTTATAAAGAGATCCTCATTGTAAAGCAGAAGACACCCCTCTAATTTTTTTTGTTAAAATCTCTACTGGTTTTGTTTCTAATCGCCGTCTTTCTTCTATTAGGAGAATGCGAGGGTTATGTTCAATAGATCTGTACGTCATTTTCCAAATCCTGTGTTGGCGTACATAACTCCATGGTTTGCATCTCCTGATCTGCTTTTATACTATATAGATTAGAGCAATTGTCCTGCAAATTAACTTCTTCCATCATATATAAGTGCACTTTTTTGTTTTTCATTTTGTGGCAGTTTAGTTGAACGGGGTTTGAATTGCATTCAAAATACAAGGTTTTTTAAGTTTTTTGAGAGTTTGCTTGAAGTTATATCAAATTGAAGGTATTTTTTTAGGGGCTTTGAATAGTGTAACCAGTTCTTTTTATGCATTCGGAATTCCTTTGATTCAGGTGAATTTTAAAAGATCATGAACGTAACCTTACCGCTCACGCGACCACAACACCTCCCTGCTCAGCGTGATACCCAACCTTGACGCTCACGTCGACACACGATCTCACCTTCCTTGGGTCTATGCGACCTTGCTCGTGTCCACACGGCCTCACTCTTGCGATCTTATCGTCCTCACTCACGCGACCAACCCGTGCTAGTGCCTTGACCGGCTCGACCTTTATTACGACCTTACCTTCACCTCCACAAAACCGCATGCGTTCCAAACGGTAAGCCCTTGATTCGTGACATGATGAAAAAATAAAAAATTTTGGATTAACTTTGCAAAAAAAAAAAAAAAAAAAGTGTTAATAATCTCCTGAGTCCCTGATTTTCTAGAGAGAGAGTCCTGGATTTTCTAGAGAGAGAAAAAACTTTGTTTTGAGTTTTTGATTTCCCGGAAAACTCGCTTTTCACCGATGACGGTGGAGGGCCGTTGGCCTTCATCCTCCGACGCCAGTGATTGTCGTCGTTCATCGTCAAATGCGATTCGTATTCTTCCACGCTCCAATCATGGTTTGTCTCCTCCTACTTTCGGTGATGCAAACTTGGTGTTTGATCACGATGCCAAGTCAAGGTTTAAATTTGCTTTACCCCTGGTTATTAATGAGGGTGGATTACTTCAACCAAAAAAATAGATGGATTGCATTGGAAAGGGTAAGAAGGTGATGATGGATGTCTCGGATAAATCCCAGAATCCGTCTGGTTTTCAAAGAGAAGTAAAATTTGATCTCCATTCCTCTAATGGTGATTCTCAGTTTTCTGGAATTAAAACTGATATGATGGTGTCGAAGGACGTCATTTCTTCTGATGTCTCGGTTAGAATGGGAAATGAAGATTTTATTTGTGGAGGTTCAGACTCTGTTTAAGTTTCGGAAGCTGTAGCTGTAGAGAAGTTATCTGTAATGAGGGGACCTGACGATGTGCATCATTCTGATGTTGATTTGGATAAGGTACGCAAGTGCATTTCAGCTGATCTGGGCAATTGCAAAGATGTTGAAAATTTGATTTTTGATATTCCTCCCCAATCGAGCAAGGTGATAGCCAATGCCTGGAATAAAAGAAATAATTTTAAAAAAGTTGATTTTGATTTTGGAGACTGTTTATCTGAAGATGGGGTAGTGAAGCTTCATATGCAAAATGAGGTAGAAAATACAAACAAATTACTCAAATCTTTGGTGGTGAAAGTGTTTGGAGAATTTGTGCCATACCATGCTATTGGGGTGGAGTTAAGGAGGCAATGGACTCAATTTAGAAAATTCCATATGACTTTACTTGGAAGGGGATGGGTATTATGTGCATTTGAAGACCCAAAGGCTCTTGAATCTATTCTTTCTAGCGGACCTTGGTATGTGAATGGGCATATCATTGGTTTGGACAAATGAAATCTTGCATTCCAGCCTACTTCTTTAAAAGGCTTAACAGCTCTTGTCTGGATCAGGACGCCTAATCTCCCATTATAGCATTGGGATGAAATTAATGTCTATAGAATTGCTTCAAAGGTTGGAACTCCGTATTTAATTGATGCAAATATGTTTCAATGGGGGAGAAGGGAGTTTGCCAGAATTTGTGTTAGAATCAAGCTCGAGAATAAATTGCCTTTGGGTGGAGGGAATTTCTGGAAAATTCTACCAGAAGATTGAATATGAGATAGTTTCTGATTTTTGTTTCAACTGCGGAAAGATTGGGCATTTGAATAGTAGTTGTACAAATGCTGGTTCAGAAAATATTCTGGTTACTAATCAAACTAAAAGTTCCAATGAAGGTGTTGCTATTTCAAACAAGCCTAACTCAAATGCAGGATCACGGGAAGGAGTAAATGAGTTTGATAAAGAAGGCTATGGACCTTGGATTCATGTGGATTATGGGAAGAGAAAATTCAGAAACTACAAATTTAAAAATACTTGGACTAGACCCGGGATGAAGG
The DNA here is from genome assembly GCF_001605985.2 of Dendrobium catenatum. NCBI lineage: Eukaryota > Viridiplantae > Streptophyta > Magnoliopsida > Asparagales > Orchidaceae > Dendrobium > Dendrobium catenatum. The sequence goes on from NW_021318852.1 coordinate 2,019,071, forward strand.
AAGCTAACAAGTCTGTGAGTGTGAAGGAAGATGGAGTTGCTGGGAAGATTCAAGGAATGAAGGTAGATGGGAATGCTGCAAGAAAACAAAATGAAGATGTTAATGTGGTAATAGTTTCTCGGGTTCAAGAACTGCAGCTTGAGGTAAATTCTGGCCCTCCTTGTAATGATTGTCAGGACATAGGGAATGATTCATCTGGTAAAAGAAGGAATGCTGTTTCGAATTCTACTTGCATTCCCAATAATGATAATCAATTTGATGTCTTGAGTCAACTGGTTGAGGAAGGGGAATGCCTGAACACTGAGGTACTAGAGTCTCCTAATGCTTCAGTACCTAAATCTGAAAATGTAGACAATATCCTGGAGGCTGAAAATGAAATAAAGGTAGTTCAAGCGGGCATCTCGGGTGATGGTTCATCTAATGTGAATAAAAAAGGTACGAAGCAGCTCAAAGGATTGTGACCTATTAAATTGGTTCCAAGGAATAGAAGATTTGAAGGAGAATTGAAGGAGAAGTTGGGGAACTCTTCCCCTATTATTCAATGATGTCTTCGATAGGATTTTGGAATTGTAGAGGAGCTCCAAAAAGTAAAGATTCTCTTTACCTAAAGGAATTTATAAAGGACCATGGGGTGTTCTTTCTTGGTTTGCTTGAAACCAAGTTGTCTTCTATTGATAGGAGAGATATTAATTTGCTGGTAGGGAGTGATTGGGACTTTTTTCATGTTCCATCTAAAGGTTTGTCGGGTGGCATTATGGTGTTATGGAATCACAATATGGCTTCGTTCAATATCTTAGAGTCTTCTTCCCAACTTGTAGTAGGGGAGTTGGATGTTATTAAAAAGGAAAATGGAAAATTGCTGCTGTTTATGGGAACAAGGATGTTTATAAGAGGTCTCTATGGGAGAGATTGGAATATCATGTGTCTAAAGATATCCTTGTGGTAGTGGGTGGAGACTTTAATTGCTTAATATCTAGGGAGGAAAAAAAGGGAGGGAAAAGATTTGTTTATTCCCTTGGACCTAAGGATATGAAGTCCTTTATAACATGTAATGATTTACATGAGGTTGGGTGTATTGGACCCAAGTACACTTGGTGCAACAATAAGAAGAGAGCTGAAAGAATCCTTGAGAAGTTAGATAGATGTCTTCTAAATTCAGCAGCTTTGAAATCTTCTCACCGTTTGGGGGTTAGGCATTTGGCTAGAGTTGCATCGGACCATTGTCCGATTTTGTTGAACTTATTGGATTTCAACTTTCCGTGTAAGAAGAATATCAAGTTTGAAGATATATGGGCCTCAATTCCAGCTTCAATGGCAGTGGTTAGAGATGCATGGAGGAGAAAATCTGTTGGAGAATTTCCTCAAATTCTGAATCAGAAGGTGAATAGATCTCTAAAGGCTTTGTGTTATTGGAGTAGAACTAAGTACAAAGACTTAAATCAATCTAAAGATGAGCTAAATAAAGAAATTTTGGATTTGCAATTGAAGGAGGCTGAATTCGGTCTTCTTTCAGATGAGGATATGTGGCTATTGAAAACAAAAATCGATGCTTAGAATTCTACATTTGCTCGTCTTTGTACTTGGTGGAGGTAGCGAGCAAAGGTTATATGGCTTATGGAAGGTGACTCAAACTCAAGGTTTTTTCATGCATATGCTAGTGCTAGAAGGAATTCAAACTTCATACACAAAATAAAAAATGAGAATGGATTGATTGTTGAAGACCAGCAACAAATAGAAGATGTATTATTCAGTTACTTCAAGGATAAGTGGAAAGTGAGGAATTGCTCTATGGTTGGGTGGCCTAAGTCGTAGAAGAGTTTGAATGAAGAAGATTTGCTTGTGGTGAATAGAGAATTTTCTATGGGAGAAATGGAGAAGGTTATCAAAGATCTTGGTGGGAACATTGCTCCGGGACACGATGGTATTTCATATTCATTTATCAAATCATATTGGTCTATAATTAAGGATGATTTATGGAATGCTTTGGATCACTTCTTCAAAACCGAAAAGATGTGTAAAGAATGGAAAAAAACTATTGTAGTGCTGATTCCAATGGTAAAGAATCCTTTGTCTCCTTCCAATTTTAGACCGATAAGTTTATGTAACTCTGTTTATAAGGTAGCGACAAAGATGATTTTAAATAGATTATTGCTTGTTATTCCTAAATTAATTTCGGAGGAACAAGTGGCTTTTTTGAAAGGGAGGTCACTTTCGGATCATGTCTTAGTGGCTCATGAAGTCTTCCACAAGTTTAGGTATTCTAAATATTCTAAAGGTTTAGTTTCCTTCAAGGTAAACATGGAACAAGCATACGATTCAATGGGATGGCCTACTTTGTTCAAGGCTTTGGAGTATTTTGGTTTTCCAACTAAATTTGCTAATCTCATTTTAGATTGTGTTTATAGTTTTTGCTTTTCTTTATCAATCAATGGGAATTTCTCTAATTGGATCGAAGCAAGGAGCGGTTTTCGTCAAGGCTGCCCATTATCTTCATTTTTGTTTATTATTTGTGCACAACTTCTTTCAAATGCTTTTTCACAAAAAAAGGATTCAGTTGGTATTCATATTTCTTCTAATGGGCCTAAGATCACTCACTATGCCGATGATATTATCATTTTCTTGGAAGCAAGTATGAAGATGATTAAGGAGATTAAAAGCATCCTTTTGGACTTTTGTGATTGGACGGGTCAAAGGGTGAACTCTAACAAATCTGGAATTCTGTTTGGGAAAACAGTCAAAAGGAGGAGAAAAGCAATTCCAAGAGTTATGAATTTCAAGGAGATCAAAGAATTTTCCTATTTGGGCATCAAGGTTGCATTGAGAAGACTTGTTAAAGCTGACTTTCAATTCCTCTTAGATAAAGCATTGAGTATGTTGAGTGTGTGGGGTGGAAAATTTATATCTTTTGTCGGAAGAATCACTTTGGTCAAATCGGTTTTGCTAACATTTCCTACTTTTCATTCAACTCTTTCTTTGGTTCCAAAAGGTGTTTTGAATGAAGTAGATAAGTTGTGCAGAAGTTTTATATGGAGCAAGAAGGATGGAGGAGCTGGACTTCACTATGTATGCTGGGATTCCATATGTAGACCAAATAACTTGGGTGGATGTGGAATTGTTCCCTGTTCTAAGAAAGCTGGTCCACTAAGAGCCAAATTGGCTTGGAGGTATTGCCAAGACAAAGACTCTTTGATGCATAAAGTACTTTTCCCTAAATATGGTCCAATTTTTGAAGATCTGTCTTCGGACAAAACAAGTTCAGCAGCATGGAAACTATTATGCAATGGAGGGGAATTTCTTAAACCAATTGTCAAATGGAGAATTGCTAATAGGAGATCTGTAAATGTCATCAAAGACACTTGGTTATTGGATAGAAGCATTGATAAATGGCCAACCTTTGTGCAATCAAGGGAATGCAGTGATCTCACGGTTGACAGGTTTATATGCAATGGTTGCTGGGATGTAGGGAAGCTTGGAGATTTCTTTGGTCTAGATCTTGTAAATCTGATATTTAGTGTTTAGATATTTTCTGAATGTTCAGATGATCAATTGGATTTAATTCATAGGAATTATGATAAATCAATTTCGGCAATGACAACCGAATCATTGGAGAAATGCATTACAGTTTTTTCTGGATGGAATTGGTTTAAAAATGCTAAACTGAGTTCAAGAGTGGAGACATTTTGGTGGAGAGTTCTTAATAATGTAATTCCAACAAATCAGTTCTTAAGCTATAGAAGATTACAAGATAATAATGGATGTCCAAGGGGATGTGAGGCGGTCGAAGACATTGTGCACATTGTCACCAAATATAGGAAATTAAAAGAAGTCATTCAACATCTAAACAATTGGGGTTTTGGTATTCATAGTTTCAATACCTTTGAATCATGTAGTATATGGTTGGATAGCCAAAATCATTGGTTTGTTAATCTTTTTTGCAACACGGTCTTCTTATAATGGAAAGCTAGGAATGAGTTTGTTCATAATAGACTTGCAACCAGCCCGTTGGTAGTTGCTACAAATGCTGTGAGTTATTCTGCTGTCTCTAAGCCTTTAAATTGTTTTAACTCGGGTATCTGGGATGTTAATCAACCAGCAAGGTTATTCAATTATTATTGGCATCCTCCTCCACCCGATTGGATAAAAGTTAATATAGATGCTTCCCTTTGTCCTTCCTACAAGGCTGAGATCGGTGGTGTCTTTCGTGACCATAAGAGAAGGTTCTTGATGGCTTTTGGTCAAAAGTGGATTCATTGGGATATCGCTTCATTGGAGCTTCAAGCTATTTTATCAATAAAGGATGTGGTTAAAGATTTGATATTTGCTTACAAGGGCTTAATCATAGAAGGAGACAACAAAAATATAATCAATTTCATTCAAGGTTATGTGAGGAAAGGTAGCAATGAATTGGGAGATCTATCATTTATCAAAGAGTTCAATTTTGTTATTTTTAATTTTGTTAAAAGGGAAAGCAATAAGTGTCACGATCCGGCCCAGTTAGCTCGTATATACAAGGTGGGAAAGAAATCGGACGTTCAGAACAATCACTAATCATCTTACATGTTAATAAAAATTTCTAAAAAGACTTCAATAACATAATGCGCCTCTAAACATTTTTATTTCATTTCAAAAGAGAGTTCACAATATATACAAGGTGACTAAAACTTCTAACTATTCATGCTATGACAAAGCCACAAAAAAGTAAGGTAACTACAACTAGTAAAAAAAGTAAAAGAACCTGTCACCCGGGGTACGATGACTGTATGTAAACTTCGGGTTGTTAGCCATCTCTTGTTGCAGGTTCTCCTGAAAAGCATCTTAATACTAGGGAATGAGCTAACGCTCAATAGAAATTTCTAATCCTAAACATGCTCACATGACTTAAAAATGAAATTTACTTTTTTTAAACTAAAGGGGACTTGCTTTTATTTGTTTTCCTACACATGCTAATTTATTTGTCTTAAGAATGAGAGATAATTTAGGTATGTCATGTACATATATATATCATGAAATGAATGCAATCTCATATGCTTACTTATTTATCATATACAACTGTCTCGGAGTACTAGGGGTGTACTGATCAGGCATACAAACCTCTTTTGATCATTTATTCCTTTTCCTCTTTTGCCTGAAAGGTCATAATGTTTCCGTATTGTTCATATGTACTTTTGCACCGTATTTGGTACTCTGTAATCAATCATGCACAATCATTTCTTTATTCTTTTCATATGAGTATACATTCTTTCATTTTCATATACTTTCAAATATTTCAAAACATGAACAAATATTTGATCTGCATTCTAAACATGAACTAAATAAACATGTAATGATTATTTAACATGTGTTTTAGAGAAACATGAAGTAAATGTAGTGTATGTTTAACAAATATCCAATTCTATAAATCAATATCATAAGGGCATAACATATAAAAGTGATATAAGCATGAAACATCAAGTGGACATGTAAGGAAAAGAATCCTACCTCCAAATACTATGAAATCCTCCTCTTCTCATCTTTATTTGTGTTTTTTCAAGTCATAACCTAAATAAAATAACATAACATAAACTTCTTGCCAAAATAAACTTTTATATTTCACTAATCCCCTCATAAAATTCTTTTATAAGCTTCATATTCTCTTCTTACTTATATCCTTTAGTTAATACATCCTCATTCCCACACATAATTAAATTTTATATAAATTAATTTTGGATTTCAATAAAACCTAAATTATGGGGACCTAAAATCTCATTCATTTCATTCTAATTGCTTCTAAAATACTCCCCTTCCTTATACATATAAATAAGACATTAAAATTTTCAGAATTAAAGCATAAAATAATTAAGAAAAATATTTTTTTTCTCAAAATTTCAATTTCTATCATTTAGAGACATCACTAAACTCTTAAGAATAGTTTTAGTGAACATGCAAACCTAAAAATTCTAAGTTAGGAAAAACCCTAATTTTTAAAAATCAATTTTCTTAAAATAAAATTCAAATCTTTGCTTAATCATGCTTTTAAACCTATCTTAATAACATTTCTAAACAAAAGAAATTGTTTTCACCAAACCCTAAATTAGAAACCTAAATTTTTCTTAAGAAAACTTCTTGCAATTTACTTAAAAACATATTCCTAAGCAAGCCCTAAAAGTTTGCTAAAGAAAATTCAAGAAAATCCAAACCCTAGATTTCTTACTTCAAGAATAACTCAAGAAAAAGATAAGATTCTTCAAAAAGAACTTACCTCCTAGCTTCTCAAAGCCTCACTTTACGTTTTTCCTAAAGGATCTTGTCGGAAAACCCACTGGCCGCCGGCCTTCGAGCTCCTCCCGTCGCCTTCCCCCTCTTGCCGGAAAACCTAAATTTTTCTTAAGAAAACTTCTTGCAATTTACTTAAAAACATATTCCTAAGCAAGCCCTAAAAGTTTGCTAAAGAAAATTCAAGAAAATCCAAACTCTAGATTTCTTACTTCAAGAATAACTCAAGAAAAAAGATAAGATTCTTCAAAAAGAACTTACCTCCTAGCTTCTCCAAGCCTCCCTTTACGTTTTTCCTAAAAGATCTTGCCGGAAAGACTGGCCGCCGGCCTTCGAGCTCCTCCCGTCGCCTTCCCCCTCTCTCCCGTCGCCCTCTCCCTTAGTTCGGCCAAAAAGAACACCAAGGAACCAAAATAATCGGTCCCTTAAGTAAGGGAGGGTTTTAGAGAATGGCTTATATGCTAATTACGCATGTACCCTTGCTATTGTCATTTCCCTCAAGAACTCCTAGGGGTAAAAATGGAAGATGAGGCTAAAAATTACTTAAACGTTATTCGGCGAATTTTAATTTCAAAATCGTGCGAAATTGGATACAAGTTCTTTATATCGATTCGATTAAAATTTCTTGACGAATTTAATAAAATTTATTTCGTCGAATTCCGACGACATTGAAATTTCAATTAAGTTCGCCGTGGCGCATCGAAATGCGTGCGACGCACTCAAATGACGAATTTCGGGTTTTACAATAAGTTAGCGGATCTTTGTACTAACTTTGCAATTTTAAGTTCTTTCTTTTGGGATGATTTAGTCATAAATAAGGTTCGAAATTTCGTGACGAATTTAATAAAATTTATTTCGTCGAATTCCGACGACATTGAAATTTCACTTAAGTTCGTTGCGGCGCATCGAAATGCATGCGACGCACTCAAATGACGAATTTCGGGTTTTACAATAAGTTAGTGGATCTTTGTACTAACTATGCAATTTTAAGTTCTTTCTTTTGGGATGATTTAGTCATAAATAAGATTCATCCTACTTTTATTAAGTTGTTAAAGAAGGAATCAAATGCTATTAGGATTTAATTTATTTTTTAGTTAATAATGAAGCATTTTATGCTTTTTCTTTAAAAAAAAACAAATGAACACCAAAAAATATTATTCTAAAATTAATTAGCAGAAAATCAAACACTAAGAAATATGTCAATTATATTTAGTTTATTTTACAATGTATTTACTATGTTGCACCGATACGGATGCGACAACACGGATATGACACGATACAAATACGAGAAACGTCAATTCTTTAAAATATAGGATACGGGTACGATGTGAACACGACGTTATAATTTATAAATCATACATAAAAATTAAGAAAGCAATCAAAGCATAATATTTAAAATTAAAAAAAAATGAAAGTAACATCATTTGTAGCCTTGTAGCTTATAATATCAAAATAAAAGTAATCATTAAATGTTTAGTTCAACAACAACATAAACATAAATTGTCTAGCACATGAAGTTTCAATTATTCAATAGAATGAATGATTTGATTAGCTTCTTCAGTGGTTTGTCTTTGAACTTCCATATCATCTTCAATAAATATCATAGCTTATAATTCAGGCTCATCAAGTGAAAGATTAGCAATATCTAATATTCTCATATCATCAAGAGACTCCTGACGCGTCATTTCCACCCGTTTCTTTCTTTCTCTTGGCGATTTTAGTGAGAGAATCTTTGGGTATAGCGGGGGGTGATCGAAGCTCACCCCCCCTCAAGCGGGGGTGGTGGTGAAGGGAATGCAGGTGGCGACGAGCGGAGGCGATCAGGAGTTGGATCTGGAGGATTGAAGAAGCACGGAGAGCGATCTCCTAGTAAACCCGCGATTATTAAGTCGAAAGGGAAAGCTCGGGCTGCAGGCAAATCGATATTGGAGGGATTGATGGAAGGCCGTTGGGAGGTCAAGCCGCGGAGCTTGGATTCCAAAGGGGCGCAGCTTGTGAAGGGAGGCTCCGGTCAGACTTGATCTGATGGGGTTGAAATGGAGGATTCACCTCCGAAGGTGACTAAGGAGCTGAAGATGAAGTTGGATGTGAGTATGACGCTCAATCCGACGTTCAATGTGGTGGATTCATCGATGGAGGTGGAAGAGATACCTCCTATCGTGGATTGCAGGGTAGACATGGAGGAGGTATTTGATGTGGATGCAGCCATGCCGGGACGAACTTGTTCGTTGGAGGTGAGTGCGGATCTAGCTGATTGGAGTTCTGTTCTTCTGGATGGTAGAGCTGCGATGGAAGAGATGGATACGGCTATATGTGGACTCGATAGCTCAATCAAGGTGAGTTCGAATCGGAAAGATCTGAATAATGTTGTTATGGACAATGTTATTATGGATGATAATGTGATGGTATATGGAGGGGGAGTAGCAACTGTTGATGCTGTAGGTGTGAACATAGGAGAGTCCAGCTCCACTGGATTAGATAATCCATCGAAGGGCCTATCAAGTGCCTGTGGAAATGCCGATTCTGGAAAAATTGAGGAAAACCTGGGAAATCTGAAGGAGAAGATGGTGTTTACTGGGTCGTTATTCGCTGCAGGAGGTGGCAGTGCTCGGAGGAAACCAGATCATATTCCGATCCCGAATTCTGAAGAGATAGATGCTATCTCTCATGATGGATTTGCTGTTGATCTTAATTTGGATTATGTGAAAGCCAATTTGGCAATGCTGAATAGAGCAGTGGTTGGTAAAATTTTGGGTAGAAGAGCTTCTTTTTTCCTATTGAAGTCGGAGATTCAGAGACAATGGGGAAGGTTTGGCGAATTTTAGCTAACCACCATGGGGTATGATTGTTTTGTTTGTCTATTTTCTTCTGTTGAAGCCAGAGATGCTGTCCTGTGTGGAGGACCATGGTTTATTGGCGGAAACATAGTGGGATTGGATAGGTGGACGCCGAGTTTCTCCCCGGCGTCTATGGAAGGGCTGTCCTCCCCGGTATGGATAAGGATGCCGAATCTCCCACTTCAGTATTGGGATGATTGTAACATCTATAGAATTGCGTCGAGGATAGGAGTTCCTCTCTGGATTGATGCGCAGACGGGGAATTCGGGAAGAAGGGAGTATGCCCGAGTTTGTGTTCGAATGAATTTGGCCAACAAACTTCAGTCTGGGGTTTGGGTCAATGGTATGAATGACAGATTCTATCAAAAGGTAGAGCATGAGGGTATTGGCCTCATGTGCTATGGGTGCGGCAAGGTGGGACATCAGAAGGAATTCTGTCCTTCTAGGCTGGGTGGTCAAGGAGATGCTGTGAATAGAAGAAATGTGGATAAGAGGAAACAGGGTGGACAGGTGGAAAGCAATTCTGAAAGCTGCGGGTAGCTCTGAGAAGCAGAACCTGATGCAAACCAAGAAAATCAATTATGTTGTTAAAACAGAAAGAGGAAGCCAAGTAAAGCTTAATGGTATTAGTGATAAAGGAGATGGGGAGGAGCCTTAGAAAGGTAAAGATGCTGTTAATCTTAATATGGAGGAATGCTCAGAGGACGAACAGTAGTAGAAAACAGAATGTTAATATCTCTAATCAAGTGGACTTGAGCAAGGTTAAGGAACCTCAAAGCAATATTAAGCTTACCCGTAAACAAACTAGAATGGGATTTAAAAATCCATTACCGTTTACGGCTGGTGTGAAACCTATTATTCCAAGGACTAATAGGTTCAGGATTGATAAAGAGCTTAGTCAACTTGGACCTATAGAAGAACTTCCAAGGAAGATGAAGAAGGAGATGGCTGAGGATCAGAGCGGCGGGTACGCTTCCCCTTGGGTTCATTAATGTCCTCCATCTTATTCTGGAACTGTAGGGGAGCCCGTAAGAAGCAAATGGGTTACTACCTGCGAAGCCTCATTGTGAGTAATGGGGTTTTTTTTTTTTTGTGGGATTAGTGGAAACTATGGTAGAAGACATTAGTAGATATGAGGTAGAATGGCTTATTGGAAGTGAATGGGATTTCATACACTTCCCAGCTGTGGGCCGATCGGGAGGACTGTTGGCTTTGTGTAGACGAGATGTCACGCAATTTGAAGTTATTACGGCTATAGACCAAGTGTTAATTGGGCATCTGGTGTTACCCAATTCTCAGAAATGGGTAATAGCTTTAGTCTATGCGTGCAAAGACTATCATGGAAGGCATATTCTATGGAACACTATTGGCTATGAAATTAATGCTGAGCTCCCTGTGATTGTGGGGGGGGGGACTTCAATTGTTATCTTGATCAGAGTGAGAAGAAAGGTGGGAGAAGATTTAGATATTCCAATGTTGCTCAAGAAATGGTTGGTTTCCTTGTGAATAATGACCTTCACGATTTGGGTTACTTGGGGCCAAAGTTCACTTGGTCAAATAACAAGACTGGCAACAGTAAAATCTGGGTGAGATTAGATAGAGTGTTAATGAACTTTGAAGGATTGCGAATGGCTCCTTTGGCCACGGTAAAGCATCTTCTTCGTATAGCTTCGGACCACTGTACGCTATTATTGAGCCTGTTTTCTAACATCTCGAGATCTGGAAGCAAATGTATTAGATTTGAGGACATCTGGATGACTTATCCAGTCACGTGGAGGTTGGTGTGGAAGAACTGGACCAAGAACGATTATGGACACCCGGCTGAAGTGTTGAATCGTAAGTGTCAAAGAACGCTCAGGGCGTTGTTCTTTTGGAGCCGTAACCGTCTGAAGGAACTTGGGGAATTGAAGGATTCTTTGGAAGGTCATATTCAGGAACTGCAAATGCTAGAATGCTCTAATGATGGCCTGAATGAAGCTCAAGATCAGGAACTTCGGGTAAAGGTTGTTGAATTGAACTCGACACTGGTTCGTATTGCGAAGTGGATAGAGGAAGGAAACACCAACTCTCATTTCTTTCATTCATTTGCTTCGGCACAAAGACGGGGGAATAGAATTGTTGAAGTTCAAAATTCGAGTGGAGAAAGGATCACTGAGCCAAATCTCATTCAGGAGTTCTTGAAGTTCTTCAGGTTCAAATGGAAGGAGAGATAAGGTCTTGATGGATAACTGGCCCAACTTTCAGAGGGAGGATATGGTCTCATAACAGATCAATGTGAGTCTGGAGGCAGAGATCTCGGAGCTGAAGGTTCGACAAGCTGTTTTTAGCATGGGGATCAATTGAGCACTTGGTATTGACGGTATTACTTCCTCTTTCCTGAAAGTTTACTGGGAAATTGTTAAATCTGATGTCACTAGAGCTATACTTCATTTCTTTTGCACTAATTCTATGTGTGAAAGCTGGAAAGATACTTTGGTAGCCCAAAAACTGATAGTGCCAATCAACCTTCTAAATTCAGACCTATCAGTTTATGTCAATCCTTTTATAAGGCGATTGCTAAGATTATCATCAATCGGCTGAAACCTGTGTTGAGCAACATCATCAGTGAAGAACAGGGAGCTTTTGTTCACGGGAGGTCTATATCTAGTCATGGGTTGATTGCACAGGAGATGATGAGTAAGTTTCAGTATTCGCTTCAGAAGGAAGGAAGGATGGCACTGAAGGTTGATATGGAGAAAGCCTACGACTGTATGTCATGGAAAACTTTTTCAAAGGGTGATGCTTCTGATGGGGTTTTCAGATCGGTTCATGCAATGGGTGATTCATTGTATTGCTCGGCCCAGGTTTACCCTTCTGATCAATGGGAGCAGCACTTCTTGGATTGATGCGAAGAGTGGGCTTAGACAAGGGTGCCCTCTGTCACCTTACTTATTCATTATTTGTTCAGAATTGCTGATCAAATCTTTTAAATATAGGGGAGGACCACTTGGAATATAGATTGTTAGAAATGCTGAAAAAATATCGCACTTGCTGTATGCTGACGATATTTTAGTTTTTGCTGAAGCTAACAGGAGCAATGCCATTCGGGTTGTGAGCCTTTTAAATGACTATTGCGACTGGACGGATCAAAAAGTTAATTGTGGAAAATCGGCCATCCTCTTTAATAAAAGGTGTCCAAGTTGGAAGAAGTGGACAATTGCCAAGCTGATGGGATACAGGAAGGTGGATTCACTTGAGTACCTTGGACTCCCCCTGGTAATGAAGAACTTGGTAGCTAATGATTTCTCTAAAATCATTAAAGGTGCTCATGAGAAGCGAATCTTTGGGGGAAGAAACACCTCTCTATGGCGGGAAGAGCTCTACTTATCAGAACCTCTCTTCTTTCGATTCCTATGTACTTAATGACTCATACCGCTGTTCCTAGTGGAGTCTTAAACTCAATTGAGAAACTGGGAAGACGGTTTCTATGGCAGAAAGATTATAATAGTAGAGGCATGCATTATGTAGAGTGGAAGGAATTATGCCAACCAAGGGACTAAGGAGGGTTGGGATTTCACTATCTATCCTCTTGGCAGGGTCCCCTCCGGGCCCGGTTACTTGGGAAATGATTCAAAACGCTGACTCTATGTTACATAAGGTGATAAGAGATAAATATGGTTTGGAAATTTGGAAGAATACTCAGGTTCGAAAAGCTTCAATCACCTGGAAGGTGATTCATGATGGTGCTATGGCCCCGTTCTATTCTGCGATGAAAGATTGGGGATGCTCAGCGTATTGGGGTGATGCAGGATCGTTGGATTCTAGACCGTGAGTTGGCGAGGTGGCCAACATTTGTAAATGTTATTGAGATGGAGAATGCAAAGGTAAGTGATATGTTGGTTGACTCTTTGCAATGGAATGGAGAAAAGGTTGAAAAATGTTTTGGCAATATTATGGGACAGCGTATTATTGATATTAGTACCAATAATTGTAATGGTGCTGACTGTCCTGAGCTAGGGCCTATCGTGCTAAAACTGGAGTGAACAATTACCAGTTTAATTGGATGAGAAAGCTGAAGCTGCATCCCAGGGAGGATTTTTTCTGGTGGAGACTTCTCAGGAATGCCATTCCGACCAATTTTTGGTTATTTCGGAGGAGACTATCTGATACGGCCCTTTGTCCTTGGGGATGCAATGTTGAGGAGAACTTAGATCACTGCACTACTCAATGTGGGAAACTGATTGAGGTTTTTGATATTTTCAGTAAATGGGATTTTGTTATGCCGAAGGCTAACTCCCTTGATGAATTGCTTGCAATGCTTTCTAGTGCAGCTGACAATAACCCAGGTATGGGACGGATTTGCTGTTACGCAGTGTATCAACAATGGCGTGCTAGAAACGATATGAAGCATGGAAGGAATTACATGCCTCCGTCTATTATAGCTGCTACTGTTCTTTCAATCTTGCCTAAGCCTTACGGTTCACCAATTCTGAAGCAATGGGACATTAACCAACCCCTTGGCTTGTCTTCTCACAAGCAATGGTACCCCCCCCACCCCCCGCGTCCAGGTTGGTTGAAGTTTAATGTGGACGCAGCCTTAAAAACTTCTAATCTGGCAGGGCTTGGCATCGTGGTTCGGAATCATGTTGGAGCATTGCTTATTGCGGCTGGTAGATGTGTTGAGTATTGGGATGCCTTTCAAGCTGAGATCTGGGCGGCTGCTGCTATCCGTGAAGTGGTCATGGATTGAATGCTGGAGGTGGAGGATATTATTATTATTGAGGGAGATTGCATTAGTGCAATTAAGTGGCTGCAAAATTTGAATGATCGTCGAAATAAGGTCCACTTCAGTTGGGAAGGGCCGGACCTTTCGTTTTTGATGGGGTTCAAGCAGGTTATTTTTTCGGTACATAAATAGGGACAGTAATCGGCCTGTAGATTATTGTGCCAACTTAGCGGTGCTCGATAGTTTCTTTTTCTTTGATGTTAATAATAGTGAATTCCCCTCAACTCTTTTGACATTGTTGAGGGAGGATAGTGATAGGGTTTAACTCTTTACTAGAGTCTTTACATGTAACTAGTTTTTGCTTCCTTATTAATGCAAAATGCTGATATTCAGATCAAGAGACTCAAATCCATATAAAAAATGAGAGAACATTGCTCGCAGTCGCTGAAGTAAATACGACGGGTCTTTTTTTTTTAGTTTTTTTTTGTTTTTCAACGGACACACGTATCGGATATGCGTGTTGTTTTGAAATTACATAGTATTTTAATTGGATACGGCAAAGCCATATTGGACATGTATCGGTGTCGTATCGGAGACGTATCCGTGTATCGGATACAACACGCCTTCATAAATAGGTGTATCAATGCAACATAGTGTAATTATAATACACCTGATGATGTGAACTTGGTGAATTGGAGGCCACCAAGGCTTGCAAATGTATTAAAGTTAACCTGTTATGTGGTTGAAGCACTCCAAAAGTTTGGGCTTGTAATGGAGATGTGGTGACTGGAGATACAAAATGGTGGATAGCATTAATTTGAGAGTAATTTTTTTTTAAGTTTGAGAAATTTATTTATGGGGTCTATGGGTTTAAACACTGGTTGGAAACTTGGATTTGATAGAGGAGACTGACCAGATTGTTCTAGAGTTGATGGAAAATTCAAATTAGGAAAAGAGTTGATAGGTTCTGGCTGTAAGCATTCAAGTGGGGTTTTATGATTTTTCTTGAAAAGAAAGGTCAGGGAACTTGATATAGATTTGTAGACAATTAGCAGTCAAATAATAAAATAGCAAAAGGAAATAAAGTTCTAGAGAAAATTTCGCTCTTACATATTAAGTGTGGATGCTTACGCTAAATAACTTATAGGATTTTAGCTGGCCACCAAGTTCTCTTATTTAGCTAAAAAATTTTATAAACCAACATCAATCCCTTTCATTGAAGTAAATGAGTATTTAAACAAGTTTATGTCAGTTTTTATATTAATTAGGAGGGAGGAGTTAGGTTGTGAACCAAATGATTGGCTATGGATAGCCAATTAGTGGAGAGCCAGTCCAAGTTGCAACTACCCCCTCCAAATGAGTGGATGCCAGTTATAGAAGATTGTAATTGGTTATTTGGTTCGTTTTGACTCATATAATCACTATCCATTTGAATTCAACTGGCATTCCCTCCATCATTGAAAATTCAATCTTCAAAATTTGATGATTTTGAATTTAAAAAATTTAACAATTTACTCATTCAAAATTCTAGAAGTTTGAATTATTATTTCTTTAGGTTTAACTACCACTGTCCATGTGGTTCCTTAGATTGACCATAAATATTTATTCTCCTTAAAATCTTTTTTATAATTTTCTCTCTTGCTTTAGCAAACACTTCTCTTGTTCTTTGCATTTGAACCATGATATCATGCCATGAAGAGGTATGTCATCAAATGAAATCATTTTGATTTGCATACCATATAATAAAGTTAATAAAATTAATTTAAATGGTTTAATGCGAATATGAAAATTCCATAACAATAAGTTGACAAATGGTTTCCCACTATCGCTTGCAATCTTGTGTTACCATGTTGAAAACTTTCACTATTGAGGATTTGCTCTAATATCAAATTGATGTGACCCTTGGTAAATTTGAGGCCCCTGAGGCTTGCAAATGAAGTAAAATGCTGTCATCCATTTGATTTAAATGCTCAAAAAGTTTGGGCTTATAGATGGAGAGATGGAGACACAAAATGTGGTTCGATAAGGCTTGGACAATACTAGGCTGAGATCAATTCTTTTATGTTAGAGAAATTTGTGATGGGGTATATGGGTTAAACCAGTGGCTAGAAACTCCTGGATTTGATAGAGGGGAGTGTGTAGATTATTTATAGAGTTGATGGCAATTTTAAATGTTTTTAAGGACTTGAAATGAGAGAAAATTCCAAACTTGGTCAAGAGCATACATGTTTTGACCATAAGCATTTGTTACGCCAGAACTTTAGCAGGAACGGGGGGGGTCTGTCTGGCCCAGACCAACTGAACCTAGTAGCAACACTAGGCGGGAACTAGAGCAGCAGAGAGGGAATTTTAGGCTCTTGTGTGGCCCATGAAACCTATAATTCATTATGTGATAAGGAGAAATCAAGGGAGAGATATTTGGGAAGGTTTTAATTAAAATTGTGATGGAATTATTTACGGGAAGAGTTCCAATTTGAGTTCAAATATGAGGGGGAATTTTTTTAGAAAGGGAGGCTAATTTTGGGGGGAGTTAAAGTGAGCCTATTTAGACTTAATTATGTTGCTATTTTGTTATCATGCAATTTTCTCCTGCTGTAGTTTTGTTCTTTGTGAGTCTCCTAGCGTCATCTAGGGTTTGTGGAAGAGCCGATCTACCTCTTGAATAGTCGATCATTTGTATCTTTATTTATGTTGAAGAGATAATAAAAAAAATAACCATTTTTTTTGTGTTCTAGCAATTTGCTTTCTATTTTTTTGCTATTTTTACTTCCAAGACGCATCAAATTGCTATTAGAGCGAGGTTTTGTG